>NC_080169.1:112482158-112782158 GCF_950295315.1 Erinaceus europaeus | reverse complement strand
GCGGCCCGGGGCTCCCGGGGCCCCTCCAGCTGGCCCTGCCCAGCGCCCGGCTCTCGGGGGCGCCATCCCCCACGTCCCCGGAGACTGAGACGAGCTTGGGCAGCGCGCCCAGCAGCAGCCAGCAGAGCCTAGCGTGGCGCGGACACCCCGGGGGTCTCGGGAGACAGAGGCCCCGTCTGAGCTCCGGCCCCCGGAGGTGCGACCAGCAGGCCCTCAGGGAGAAGCGCCAGGGCGCCCCCATTGCTGGGCCCCGGCCCCCACTCACGGAGCGCCGCGCGCGTCCCCGCCGGGCAGGAGCCGGGATCCCCCCGCTCCCGAGCCTCCTCCGCCGGCGGCGCCAAGCGGTGACGCGCGGCCTACACCCCGCCTTCCACGCGCGGCCAGTCCCCCCAGCCCCGGCCCACCCCCAGGCTCCGGGCCCGGCCCCCCAGAGCTCCCGCCCAGTCCCCTAACCTCCCGGCCCGGCCCCCAGAGCTCCCGCCCAGTCCCCTAACCTCCCGGCCCGGCCCCCAGAGCTCCCGCCCAGTCCCCTAACCTCCCGGCCCGGCCCCCAGAGCTCCCGCCCAGTCCCCCAACCTCCCGGCCCGGCCCCCAGAGCTCCCGCCCAGTCCCCCAAACTCCCGGCCCGGCCCCCAGAGCTCCCGCCCAGTCCCCTAACCTCCCGGCCCGGCCCCCAGAGCTCCCGCCCAGTCCCCTAACCTCCCGGCCCGGCCCCCAGAGCTCCCGCCCAGTCCCCTAACCTCCCGGCCCGGCCCCCAGAGCTCCCGCCCAGTCCCCCAAACTCCCGGCCCGGCCCCCAGAGCTCCCGCCCAGTCCCCCAAACTCCCGGCCCGGCCCCCAGAGCTCCCGCCCAGTCCCCCAAACTCCCGGCCCGGCCCCCAGAGCTCCCGCCCAGTCCCCTAAACTCCCGGCCCGGCCCCCAGAGCTCCCGCCCAGTCCCCTAAACTCCCGGCCCGGCCCCCAGAGCTCCCGCCCAGTCCCCCAAACTCCCGGCCCGGCCCCCAGAGCTCCCGCCCAGTCCCCTAACCTCCCGGCCCGGCCCCCAGAGCTCCCGTCCAGTCCCCTAACCTCCCGGCCCGGCCCCCAGAGCTCCCGCCCAGTCCCCTAACCTCCCGGCCCGGCCCCCAGAGCTCCCGCCCAGTCCCCCAAACTCCCTTCCCGGCCCCAACATTTCGGAAGCGCCCCCAAGGCTCTGGGCCCGCGCCCCCAAGCTCCCGCACAATCCCTTAAACTTCGGACCCGCCCCCCCAAAGCTCCGGAACCGCCCCCCAGGCTCTAGGATCACCTTCAAAGCCTCCCGCCCAGTCCCTAAATTCCCGGCCAGCCATCCTCCAGTTCGCGGACCGACCCCCAAAGCTCCAGATGTGTCTCCAGGCTCTTAGGCCGCGGCCCCTAATACTCCCGCTCTTTTCCCAAAGTCCTTTCCCAGTGCTGCAGACCCAGCCCCCAAAGCTCCCACCTAGTCCCCTAAGGTCGGGACTCGGCCCCCAAAATTCACGGTGCGCCCCCCCATGCTCCGGAACCTCCCCCTTTAGCTCCAGGTCCGCCCCCAGAGCACTAGATCCGCCCCCCCCATAGCTCCCGCCCAGTTCCCTAAGCTCCAAACCCGCCTCCTAAGAGCCGGGCCCGCCCCCCAGTAGTGCCTCAAGCCCCCCCCAGCTCTGGGACAGCACCCCAAATGTCCCGCTCAGCCTCCTCAAAATTCAGGGCCTACCCAGAAGCTCACCGCCAGTCCCCTAATCTGAGGACCCGCCACCTAAACTCGAGGCCCACCTCTTCAAAGCTCAAGGTGCGCCCCCAATGCCCCGGACTCGGACCCAGGTTCTGGGACCACCCCCCAAAGCTCCATTCAGCACCCCCAAAGTGCCGCAGGCTGTGGGAGGGTCTGTGGCTACTGCGAGCCCCAGGGTCCCCAGTGGATCCGGGAGGCCGCTGCGCGCAGGGGCTCCGGGACCCCAGGGCCGAGGCGGGGGGACGCCATCAACCTTCGGGGACCCTCGAGTCCCAGAAAGAGATTGAATTCAAATCTGCTCCCGCTCGCTTCCCGCTGCCGGGTCCCCCTGGTCTCTCCGGGAGTCGGGAGACGACTCGGTGGCCGCCAGGGGGCGCTGCTGGCCCTGGGCTGGGGGCTGCATTTGCTCCTTGGGGCAGGATTCCTGAAAGACCTTGTTCGTTCATTAATTCATTCAACTACAATTTAGTGAGCCCAAGAAATAGTTCTTTTTTTTTTTCTATTTCCACTTATTTCTTCCCCAATCTGTGCATTCCCCTCCCCCAGTTTAATATTCCACGAATATGAAGAAAACTTTCTTAGCTTTTCTGATCAAGACACACACCCACCAAGTCCAGCCCCGTGGAGCCCCCACCTGCCTTTTCCCTGTTACCCCACATCAAGGGCAAGTCTCTGGCTTCTTTTCTTTTTGCATCTTTTTGTTTCATTTTTTTAATTAGTGACTTAACAGCATTTTATAAAATTCAGGGAGATAATTTCTCAATCACATGCGGTGTGCGCGAGTTGCCACACCACCGGCCAAAGTCCGGTGGCCCGCTCCACCCCATTACTCGTGCTGTGACCTCTCTCTCTCCCTTTCTATTTTTCCCTACTGTCTGTGGGGGGAGAGGTGAGCGTCTACCACGATGGAACTCATAACTTCATGCCTGCAAGTCCAGGGCTCTACAGCCATGCCGCCTCCAGAGCTGCAGAAATACTTTTTGTTTAAATAAGTATTTTACTTATTAATGAGAGGGGCCAGAGTGCCCATATTTCAGTACACAGGGACCCAGGTTCAAGTCCTAGGTTCTTACCTGCAGGGGGAAAGTTTTACAATCTCTGAAGCAGGTCTGTAGGTGTCTTTCTCTTCCTGCCCCCCCCTTTGCCTCCAGGGTTATTGCTGGGGCTCGACGACTGCACTGCAAATCCACTAATGCTGGAGGTTAGTTTTTCCCTCTTGTTGCCCTTGCTGTTCATCGTTGTTATTGTTATTCTTATTGTTACTGCTGTCGTTGGAGAGGACAGAGAGAAATGGAGGAAGGGAGACAGAGAGGGGGAGAGAAAGAGAGACACCTGCAGACCTGCTTCATCGCTTGTGAAGCGTCGCCCCCCCCTCCGGAAATGGAGAACCAGGGGTTCGAACCCAGATTCTTACGCTGGACCTTGCGCTTCGAGCCATGTGCACTTAAACCGCTACGCTACCGCCTGGGCCCCCCTCTCTTTCCCTTTCTATGTCCCTTTTCCCTTTTTATTTCTCTATCCAATAAATACATACATTGGGGGGCGGGTGGTGGCGCACCTGGTTAAGCACACCCATTGTAGTGCGCAAGGATCCGGGTTCAAGCCCCTGGTCCCCACATATAGGGGAGAGGTTTCAGGAGTGGTGAAGCAAGTCTGTAGGTGTCTCTCTCTCTTCCTCTCTATCACCTGCTTCACCCCTCAATTTCTGGCTGTCTCTATCCAATAAATAAATAAATAAAGATAATTTAACCTTTCTGTCACTATCCAATAATAAATCAATAAAAAATATAATTTAAAAATATATACATGGGGGGCTGGGCAGGGGGGTCACTTCACAAGTGGTGAAGCAGGTCTACAGGTGTCTATGTTTCTCTCCCCCCTCTGTCTTCCCCTCCCCTCTCCATTTCTCTCTGTCCTATCCAACAAAAACAACAGCTATAACAACAATAACAATAACAACCACAACAAGGGCAACAAAAATGAGAAAAATAGCCTCCAGGAGCAGTGGATTCATAGAGCTGGCACCGAGCCCCAGCGATAACCCTGGAGGCAAAAAAAAACAAACGAACATATATACATACATAAAAACATATCTATTAATGGGAGAGAACCAGAGCATCACCTCAGCATAGGCACCGTGGGGGGACCAAGCTCAAGACCTGCTCTAACTCTGAGCCCACTCCCAGGCAGCTCTTTTTTCTTCTAGAAACCTCTCCCACCAGTATTTGAGTCTCCGCCAACCGCAGGTGATGCTGACTGACTCCCCTGGCCCAGGAAGCTCCTGGTGAGCAGCCTCTGGGGGCTCGCCTTTGAGTGGTCTTCCTTTATTTCTGCAGAACAGTTGTCAGCCACCTGGAGAGTACCCATCAGCTTCCGGTCCTGGGGGGGTGTACCTGGGTGTTGTTAACCCCTGCGCCACTAGGTGGCACCATTGACTCGTGTGGGGCAGCCGAGACAAGCGGCCCAGACGGCCAGATGGGGAGAGGCGTGCACAGTCACTTCTGCCTGCCTGGGTTTATCTGGTCACGTGTACAGACGACAGCGACTGTAGCTCTCTCAGGTCACATTGTTAGGGGGCAGATATGGCGCAGGACGGGTACTTGTTCAAGACGCAGGAGAAGGGAAGAATAAGGATCTAAGGCCTCCAGGGTTCATTTTTTACACTGGGGTGGGGGTTGGAGGTGGGAGAAATCTTGTCTGTCTGTGGGTGGGCTTGTGGGGAGCAGGGGTAGTTGTCCTGTGCATTGTAGGGTGTTTCACAGCATCTCCTGTATCTGTCCTGGAGGTTAGAAACATTTCTCTTTTCCTTTTTAAAATATGCTTTTATTTTATTTTATTTTATTTTATTTTATTTTATTTTATTTTATATGGCAGAAAGAAGTTGAGGGGGAGAGGGAGATAGAGACAGAGAAGGACAGACATTTGCAGCACTGCGTCACCACTTGTGAAGCTTCCCCACTATGGGTGGCGACTGGAGGCCTGAACCTGGGTCCTTGAGCATTGTAACATGGATACTCAGCCTGGGCACCACTACCTTCCCCCCCCTTTCATTTATTTTATTATTTATTTATTTTACCAGAACACTGCTCACCTCTGGTTTATGGTGGTGTGGAGAACTGAACCTGGGACTTTGGAGCCTCAGGCATGAGAGTCTCTTTGCATAACCATTATGTTATCTCCCCCGTTCAGTCCTTTTTAATTTTTTTTTTTAATTGAGGCTGAGCAGTGGTGCAGCCAGTTAAGAGTGCACATTACTTACTACATGCAAGGATCCAGCTTCAAGCCCTAGTTCCCCACCCACAGGGAGGACATTTCACAAGTGAAGCAGGTCTGCAGATGTCTATCTCTCTCCCTATCTCCCCTCCCCTCTCAATTTCTTTCTGTCATATCCAATCAAATAAAAATAAAATAAAGGGGGGGCGGCCACTGAGAGTGGTGGATTTGTGGTGCCAGCAACAAGCCCCACTGAGAACCCTGGTGGCAATTAAAATTTTTATTTGATTTATTTTATTTATTTTGGAGAGAAATCAAGAGGGAAGGGGGAGATAGAGAAGGAGCAATAGAGAGACACCTGCAGCCCTGCTTCACCATTTCTGAAGCCCCCCCACACAGGTGGGGATTGGAGGCTTGAACCTGTGTCCTTGTTCACTGTAGTGTGTGCTCAAGCATGTGTACCACCACCTCCCCCTCTTTTTAAAAAAATATTTATTAATTTATTCCCTTTTGTTGCCCTTGTTGTCTTATTGTTGCAGTTATTATTGTTGCTGTTGTTGATGTCATTGTTGTTAGGTAGGACAGAGAAAAATGGAGAGAGGAGGGGAAGACAGAGAGGGAGAGAGAAAGAGAGACACCTGCAGACCTGCTTCACCGCTTGTGAAACGACTCCCCTGCAGGTGGGGAGCTGGGGACTCGAACCAGGATCCTTATGTCGGTCCTTGCTCTTTGTGCCACGTGCACTTAACCCACTGCGTTACCGTCTGACTCCCCTCCCCCACTTTTTAAGGCATATTTATAACATGAGATGGGACAGAGTATCACTTTTTCTTTCTTTTCACTTCAGATAGAGAAACAGCATAGAACCAACCCCACTAGTGAGTGCCCCCTGAGCAGTCCATGGCATTCCCACGTGGTGTCATGCTTGAACCCCTGGGGCCACGTGACAGGGACAGGGTGAACCATGCATTCTACCAGGTGTCACCTGACCCCCTATTGAGATTTTCAAAGATGTCTTCCAACATTGCCCAGTCTCTCCTTAGGGAGCAAAAGGTCCCCACCCACCCAACCATGAGAGAGACGAGGAGACCTTAGCTCCTCCAGGGAAGGCAGGTCTCTACTGAGACCTTACAGCAGAACACACACACAAATTCTGTGTCTCTGTCTCTGTCTCACTCTCTCTCCTCAGAACAGAGTATCAGTGAAGGGACACCCTACACCTTCCTGTGAATATTCCGTGTCCCCCTCTTTTGGGATACAGTGCCCAGAAATAAGTCCCAAGTCTTGCATGTGTACAAATGCTCCTAAGAAGATTCCCCCAGCTTGAGATTTTACTATTTTTTAAAATTTATTTTTGTTTATTTATTTATTTATTTATTAAATTTTAAAAAATATTTATTTATTCTCTTTTGTTGCCCTTGTTTTATTGTTGTAGTTATTATTGTTGTTGATGTCATCATTGTTGGATAGGACAGAGAGAAATGGAGAGAGGAGGGGAAGACAGAGAGGGGGGAGAGAAAGAGAGACACCTGTAGACCTGCTTCACTGCCTGTGAAGTGACTCCCCTGCAGGTGGGGGGCTGGGGGCTTGAACTGGGATCCTTACTCCGGTCCTTGTTCTTGGCGCTACCTACGCTTAACCTGCTGCGCTACTGTCCGACTCCCTTGTTAATTTATTTTATTGCCAGTATGGTTATTGCTGGGGCTCAGTGCCTATGAATCAATCCATCACTCAAAGTGGCTAGTTTCTCTTTGCTTCCCCCCTTTCTTTTATTTGATAAGACAGAGAGAAATTGAGAGAGGAGAGAAAGAGAGACACCTGCAGACCTGCTTCACCACTCATGAAGCATCCCCCCCGCTGCAGACAGGGAGCAGCAGAGGCTCGAACCCAGGTCTTTGCACATGGTAACACTCAGCTGGGTGCATCACCACCCAGCACCCTATGGGCTGTTTTTAAATGACTCCCCTGTAGGTGGAGAGCCGAGCGGGGTGGGGGTGGGGGTGGGGGGAGGCCTCGAACCGGGATTTATTCCCTAATGAGAGAGGTATCAAAGTATCACTCTGGCAAATACAATACCTGGGACTGACTGAACTCTGGGCCTCACACTTGCACTTCTGTTGCTCTGCCCAGTGTGCAGGGGGCCCTCCCAGTTTGCTCACTTATTATAACAGTTATTGTTCTTGTTACAGTCACCTTTGCCACCAGGGTTAAGTCTGTGGCTTGGTGCCTGTAAGACTCCACTGCTTCTGATGTCGGGTTTTTTGTTTGTTTTTTTCCTTCCTAGATAGATGGTGAGAGGTAGAAATGGAAAGAGAAACACAGAGACAAAGGACTCTACAGTTTGGCTTCACCACTGGTGAAGCTTCCTGCCCTCAGGCAGACGTGGGCTCAAACCCAGGGCTTGTGCATGGTAACCTGTGCACTCTAGCAAGTGAGTCACCCACCCGCTCCCAGCACATTCATTAATTTGTTTTGAAAGAAGGAGAGGAGAGGAACCAGGCAGTAGGGCACCGGGTTAAGCATACATAGTACGAAGTGCAAAAACCCGTGCAAGGATTCTGGTTTGAGCCCTGGGCTCCCCATGTGTGGTGTGTGTGTAGGGGGGTTGCTTCACAGGGAGAAAGAAAGAAAGAAAGAAAGAAAGAAAGAAAGAAAGAAAGGGGAAAAATGGCCACCAGGAGCAGTGGATTCGTTGTGTGGGCACCCAAGCCCCAGCACTAACCCTGAAGGAAAGATAAGAAGGAAGGAAGGGGGGGAGTCGGGTGGTGGCGCAGCGGGTTAAGCGCACGTGGTGCAAAGCTCAAGGACCAGTGTAAAGAGCCTGGTTGAGCCCCCAGCTCCCCACCTGTAGGGGAGTCGCTTCCCAAGCGGTGAAGCAGATCTACAGGTGTCTGTCTTTCTTTCCCTCTCTCTGTCTTCCCTTCCTCTCTCCATTTCTCTGTCCTATCCAACAACGACATCAATAACTGTTGGTATGCTTCTAATTCTACTTCTAAAAACCTCTTCTGTTTCTTTTGGTTTAATCCCCCCTGCTTAACACTATTCTATTTACATAACTAAGCACAAGCATGCCTGCCTGGCATTGGTTTAATCCCCACTGGTTCATGATGTCTTTTTGCTCCGCCCCCTCTCCTAGTCACACCCTGATTTTCACCAGTCACTTTTCTCTCCACCCTCTCTACATCACATCCTGTTTACACCCTACTTGGTAAATCTATTAGTTTAGTTTAGTCTAGCTGAGCTGAGATTGTGCTGCATCCTGAATGAATAAAGAGATACTGCGTACAGCTCAACCGTGAGTCCTGGGTCATCTGTCTCCCATCAGTGAAGCCAGCCCAGCAAATAACCACAACAATGTTAAACAGCAAGGGCAACAAAAGGGAAAATTTAAAAAAATTAAAAAAAAAACATTAAAAAAAGGCAGGAAGGGAGGAAGAGAGGAGAGACATTCAAGCATGGGCCCACCTTCCTTAGAGCTCTCTCGCTGGTGTTGTCCATGGTGCTTTCATTCAGTGCTAGGGCTCGAGCCCAGGGCAAAGCCTGTGCTCTACTGGATGAGCTGTCTCCTCCTGGCCCCAAGCCTCCCTGTCTTGGTTCACCCTGAGCAAGCTCCGCACTAGCACAGATGGGGGCAGACACGTGCAGATAGATCCCTGGCCCCTTCCTGGACTCTCCCAGGAGCACTGCAGCAGAAGGACAGACATGTGCTCTCTCCTACCTGTACGCCCACGAGGACTGTGGGCGGTGCTGAAACCCAACCCCCAGAACCCCCAGAGTGACTGTCCATCTCCAAGCACACTGAGGCTGCACCCATGTCCCTAGCACCACGTGGAAGGTGGGGAGCCGGGGCTCGAACCTAAATCACTGTGTGGGTCCTTGTTCTTCGTACTATATGCGCTTAACCCTGTGCGCTGCAGCCCAGCCTCAATATATATTTTTAAATGACTCAGGCATTTTTGTAGAATTCAGTTTGGGACATCATCCACATCTTTGTCACCCCTCTCCTGTCCTGCCTTTCACCTCCAACAGTCTGGAAGGTGCACCGCCGCACACCCCCACTAGGAGTGCTTTGAAGCAGGAGGCGATTGCCTGTGGTAGACATTTGTCCAGCTACCAGTGGAAATCTAAAAGAACTTTTTTCCCCATTTAAAAACAATTTTATTTATAAAAAGGAAACACTGACAAAAACCATAGGATAAGTGGGGTACAACTCTACACAATTCCCACCACCAGAACTCCAGATCCCATTCCCTCCCCTGGTAGCTTTCCTATTCTTTATCCGTCTCCCCAAATGGAAGAGAGCACAATAACGCCTCATTTTCTTCTTCTTTTTCCTCCTTCCTCCCCCCCCAAGAACCAACTGTTTCATCCCTATGCCCCAAGCTTTCTTGGGAAGGTCCTTTTATGTTTTCACAAAGAATTACAGCCTTCAGAACAGTACAAGGGTGTGTGTATGTCTGTACATGTGGGTTTTCACCACGAGGCCAAGCGCTAAGCAATGTGCCTGAATACCAAATGTCCTCTGTACCTTCCGGGAGAACCAGTGAACCTTTTAAGACGAGAACAAGAGCCTCATGATTAAGACTTTCTGGTGTATTTATTTATTTATTTATTTATTTATTTATTTACTTTGTTTTCTCCCAGAAATCCAAAGCCACATGTGATCTCACTGCTTCTTGACCCACTTTTTCATTCTGCTAGAAGGGAAACAGACATAACAGCCCCAGAGCTTCCCCTGGTACCACGGGGGTGGGGTTTCAGAACCTCCCACAGTCCTTGTGGGTGTACAGGTGGGAGAGGGTACATTTCAGCTCACAGGAACTCTTTGGTCAAAGAACATTTAGAAAGCTAAAAGCAGATCTGGATCATGAAATGACAATTACTGGGGACTCAAACATACCTACAATGTTCCTGCTCACCTTGTCCCTTTTAAGTAATAATGGCTGCAGGGATGGTGTGACAGCTCACCTGGATAGTGCACCTGTTTTGCCATGACCATGACACACGACTCAGAACAACTGTGTCCCAGATTTGCACCAGGATCTGCATCACAAGGTCCGAGGTTCAATCCCCAGCACCACCGTATGCTAGACCTGAGCAGTGCTCTGGTAGTAAATCAGTATTATTTGATTTATTATGCCTGGTCTGTCACAGCTGTCTTACTTGAAGCATGAAAGGCTTTTGCAGAACTATTATGTTGCCTCTTTAACCCCGTTTCTTTTTTAAAATTTATTATTATTATTATTATTATTATTTTAACCCCAAGTTTCTTTACCTAGAACAAGTTAATGCCCCGAATTCAAAGAAGGGAGAAAAGACGCAGTGCAGCCCCTAGGGGGCGCCCCAGACTCTGCCCTGCCCACCTGCAATTTGAGGGACAGTTTGGAAAGGACAAAGCAGCTGGGGCTGGGCTGTCAGGGACCCTGAGTGTTACCCCCCTCCCCCAGGCTCCTGCAGCTGGTGAGGTGACTTCAGAGGCAGAGAGCAGGACTTCACGCTGTGCACATGAGGTTGTGGGTTCCATCCCTGGCGTTAGCATATGCCAGCCTGGTGCTCTGACCTCTTTCATCAAAAATTCTTTTCCTAGGGCTGGTGAGATAGCTTACCTAGAGAATGCACTTATTTGGTCACATGCACAACTGGGTTTGAGTCCAGCCTCACGTGTGTTGAAGCTTCCAAGCTGTGGTGTTTGTTCTCTCTATCTGAAAAGGTCAGCCTAGAACAGTGAAACCCTAAGATACCCCCACCCACCCAGTGTCTGATCTTTATATAGAAAATGAAAACTCCGGGAGTCGGGCTGTAGCGCAGCGGGTTAAGCGCAGGTGGCGCAAAACGCAGGGACCGGCATAAGGATCCCGGTTCGAGCCGCGGCTCCCCACCTGCAGGGGAGTCGCTTCACAGGCGGTGAAGCAGGACTGCAGGTGTCTATCTCTCCCCCCTCTCTGTCTTCCCCTCCTCTCTCCATTTCTCTCTGTCCTATCCAACATCGACGACGTTAACAACAATAATAACTACATCAATAAAAACAACAAGGGCAACAAAAGGGAATAAATAAATATTAAAAAAAGAGAAAACTCCCCACCTGCAGAGAAGTTTTGTGAGCGGTGAAGCAGTGCTACATGTATCTCTCTTTCTCTCCCTGTCTATCTTTTCTTCCCTTCTGTATCTCTCCGTCTCTAGCAAATAAATAAATACATAAATAAATAAAATAGTTTTAAAAGAAAACTCACTGAGTGATGTTTGGGCAAACAAAACAAAGATTTCTTTTATCATTTTCCTATTTGTGATTAATTGTAGGTTACAAGATTGTCAGGTTACAAGGTCACACCACACCACACCCACCATCAACATTCTGTAGCCCCACCCTCCGCCTCCCAAAGATAACCACCACAGTCCTCCTCATAAGTCTTAGAGTTTGCTTGCTTTTGGTTTTTTGTTTTGTTTTTTTGCAAGCTCATGTGTATCAGTTCTCTAGATTCCACAAACGAGTGAAACCATCTGGTAGTTTGCTAAGCATGATCACCTCCAGTTCCATCCACTTTGTCCCAAAGGACACAATATCATCTGTTTTAATTGCACAGTAGTATTCCACGGAGTACTACTTCCCATAACTTCTTTAGTCAGTCATCTGTGGATGGGCATTTAGGCTTTTTATTTATTTATAAGATAGAGACAGAGAGAAATTGAGAGCGGAGAGGGAGACAGAGAAGGAGAGAGACCTGCAGCCCTGCTTCACCACTCATGAAGCTTTCCCCCTGCAGGTGGGGACCAGGGGCTTGAACCCAGGTCCTTGTGCACCGTAATGTGTGCGCTTAACTAGGTGCACCTCTGCCTGGCCTCACGTATGTCTCTTTGAATTAGTGTTTGAGTGTCCTTTAGGCAAATATGGAATGATAGTATTGCTGGGTCATAAAGTTAATTACATTTTTAACAAAACAATAATTTAAGTCCTTATTTTACAAATGTCTGCACCTTGCAAGTTTTGTATTTTAAAAGCTTGCTGTACTTAGTTGAAAGAGGTATGGCATGGAGTTTAGTGTATCAGTGGCATGCAGGACTTGCCTGTAAGAGGTCCCATGTTTGATCTCCGACAACACCAGTAATAGCTGGAACTGAGTGGTGCTCTGGTCTTTCTCTTGTGAACATAAGCAAATCATTTTTTTAAAAAAGTACAACTACAAGACCAAATTTTTTTTTTTTTTTTTTTTGGATAGGACAGAGAGAAATGGAAAGAGGAGGGGAAGACAGAGAGGCAGAGAGGGGGAGAGAAAGACAGACACCTGCAGACCAGCTTCACTGCCTGTGAAGGGACTCCCCTGCAGGTGGGAAGTCAGGGCTCGAACCAGGATCCTTACGCCAATCCTTGCGTTTTGTGCCACATGGGCTTAACCCACTGCGCTACTGCCTGACTCCCTCTTTTTTTTTTCTTTTAAGATTTATTTGTTAATGAGATGAAGAGGAAGAGAGAGAACACCAGAGCATCACTCTGGCATATGCGATGCCAGGCATCAAACTTGGCACTTCATGAAAAAGCCAATGAAGAGTGAAGCCCTCAGGTAAGCAGGAGCAGACTGACGCCCAGTGGCATGGCTCTCCACAGGAGTGTGTCAAATCTCAGGCTCCTAACCTCAGCCTGTTCTAGATTCCATAATTCTTCAATCCTTTACATTCTCATTCTTTATCTCTCTCCCTCTCTCTCCTGCGCAGCCTTTTTGTGGGTTTGCATGGCTGAGTCTCCTTCCCAACCACATGCTGGTGTGCTTCAACTTTCTCTGTTTAGGAGTTCCCAAGTTTAAGACAAGAGTGACTTTCTGTGGTCCGGAAGATGATGCATTGGATAAGGTATTAGACTTTCAGGCATGAGGCCCTGAGTTTGATTCCTAGCATTGCATCTGTCAGAGTCATGCTCTGGTTCTCTCTCCCTTTCATAAACAAATAAATAATAAGAGAAAGAAATAAAAGAAGGAAGGAAGAATGATCTCCCTCCAGTATAAAGATGGCAGTCAAGCTTTCTCTGTCCAGGACTCTCATAGCTCTTTCTTTTTTTTTTTTAAATATTTATCTTATTTATTTATTCCCTTTTGTTGCCCTTGTTGTTTTATTGTTGTAGTTATTATTGTTGTTGTTGGATAGGACAGAGAGAAATGGAGAGAGGAGGGGAAGACAGAGAGGAGGAGAGAAAGATAGACACCTGCAGACCTGCTTCACCGCCTGTGAAGCGACTCCCCTGCAGGTGGGGAGCCAGGGTTCCAACTGGGATCCTTATGCCGGTCCTTGTGCTTTGCGCCACCTGCGCTTAACCACTGCACTACTGCGCTACAGCCCAACTCCCTCTCATAGCTCTTTCATCTGGCAACTCCTCTGCTCAAAAAAAAAAAAAAAAAAAACAAAAACTCCCTTGGGAGTCATTGCGTTGGTGAGCACATATGTTACACTGGGCAAGGACCCTGGTTCAAGGCCCCAGTTCCCCACCTGCAAGGGGGGAAGCTTCATGAGTGGTGAAGCAGAGCCGCAGGTGTTTCTCCCTGTCTGCCTCTCCCTTCCCTCTCGAATTCTCTCTATATCTATCCAATAAATACACAAAATACTGGGGGGAGGGGGGAATCTCCCTTGGCCACATACTACTCTCAGAATAAAATTTAAAACCTAGTAGAGACTTTAGGAATCTGTCAGCACGCACCCAAACACTAACTGCCATGTAGCCCAGGTGGTGGCGCAGTGGGGGAGCTCCAGGCTTACAAGCATGAGGTCCAGAGTTCAATTCCGGGCGCTGCATGTGTCACAGCACTGCTCTCCCCAGTCACCATAAATCAGTACACCTGTCACAGACGGCTTCCTCTCTACCTATTCAGCCCAATCAGAGTTCTGAGGAGCCTTTCCCAAGCGCCCCCCCACCCCTTTCTCCTATTTCTGTAACCCCCCCCCCCGCCCCCTGTCCTTGTTCAGCTGGAGCAAGCATTCTGTCAGCAAGCATTCTGAAGTCTTTTCTCCACCCCACACCCTAGGTGAGGAGCCCAGAGGTGAACCCCCTTTCCCAGCATCACCCCTCCCTCGCCCCGCATCCCACTGTCTGCTGCAAAGGGCAAGACTGGCGGCCACCTCACTGCCCGGGGGGTGGTGGTGTCTCTAACACCCAGCCCGCGTCTGACCCCTAGCAAGTGTTCTTGAAAGTCTGGATCAGAAGCTGGGAGAAGAGGGGAACCCCCTCCCCCATCACTTAGAGTTGGAAAAGTGTGTTGGGGGTGCACGGGTCGGGAGCCCACTGAATGGGGGGCGAGGGGGGACAGGCGACGGTGGTCTCCAGCAGCCAAAGGGTTAAGCGCCCCCCTCCTACGCCCAGGCCTGGGCCCCCGCAGACGGTCCAGTTTACCGGCGCGCCAGCCCGCGCCCCCGGGGGGCGTTGCCGTGGAGACGGGCGGGCGCCAGCCAGCTGCGGATGAGCTCAGCGCGCGGGGCGGGGCGGGGCGGGGCGGGGGGCGCGCGGCCCGGGGTGGGGGAGGGGGCGGGGTTGGGGGCGGGGTCCCGGGGCCCGCGCTGGCTCCGCGATCCGCGGCGACTGCAGGGCGGAGGGCGCAGGGTCATGGCGCCCCCGGGCCCAGCCGCCCCGCGACCCCCAGCTGCACCCCGGAGCCCGCCCGGAGGTAGGTCGCGCCGGCTGGGGAGGGGGCGCCCCCGATCGCGGAGGGGACCCCGCTGGGAGGGAATCACCGAGAGGGGAGAGGAACGAGGAGGGGGCCCGTGGCGGCGTCGTGGAAGGGGTGCGCTGGGGGGGTGTCAACATGGGGGTGCACCGGCGGGGGTCGAGCGAGGAGACATTGGGGGCGTCGCGGAGGAGGGTGCACCGAGAGGGAGGTTCCCGGGGCGGGGGCCCGACCGGAGGACTCTCGGGGGCTGCGAGGAGGCGGCTGCAGCAGCCTTGGCAGGAACTGGGGAGCGGGGAGTCTGCAGGCCGCCGGCTGGGTTTCGGGGTCCGGGCTCGGGGGCCCCCGCGGAACTGAGTCGAGTGACCCCAGACGTCCCTGGGGCCTCGGTGTGGCTTCCAGAGCCGGGCCCAGCGCGGAACCCGGGGGTCGGGAGGGTGGGAGTGGGGGTGGGGGAAGCGGGCGGGGGTAGGGGCGGGCTCTCCCTGCACCCCAGTCTGCAGCCCAGGGGGAACCAGAAGGGAGAGGTGCATCGGTGCTCTGGCGGCACCCCCACGTTGTCCCTGAGGACTGGGTGGGAGTCCACGCCGCCCAGGGGACACGGGAAGCAGGTCACCATTTTTAGGAGGGTCTCCGGGGAGCTGGGTGCACTCGCAGTGGGGGCCCTGGACGAAGTGGGGGGCCAGGCGCGCTGCCAGCGGGTGTGGAGGTGGACTTGGCCGTCTGGTGACACGCCAGGGTGCTGGAGACCGAATAGGGCCCCCCGCCCCCCAATGTGTGTGTGTGTGTGTGTGTGTGTGTGTGTGTGTGTTGGCACTTAAAAAAGAAAAAAACACTTAAGTAGGGGGGCCTGGAGATAATTCCCTCTGGCTAGAGCTCCTTTCCCCAACTGTCAGGATCCAGGTTCGAGCCCCAGCTACCACCAGGCCAAAGGGGGAGCTTCACAAGTGGGGAAGCAGTGCTATGGCGTCTCCTCCTTCTCTGTTTCTGCCTTTTGTCCTTTATCTGGAAACAAGACAAGAAAGAAAGAAAAGGTCTGCTGGGAGTAGTGGATTCGTGTAGGCATGAAGCCCTAGCAGCAAGGGATAGGAAAAAAAAAATTAATTTATTGAGAGATGAGGGCTCATCTCTGGATGGAACCTGAGGCCTCCCACATGGAAGTCTGGCTCTCTTCTCCGGAGCTGTCTCCCCAACTGCAGTGATGTTGCTATTGAGCTTCCACACGGGGATGTGTGTGTGAAGAACTCCGTCCCTTCTGCTGACATCTTTACATTTCTCTCTCTCTCTCTCCCAAACACACACACACACACACACACACACACACACACACCCAGGGCAGGAGGAGAAAGTTGGGGTACCTGGGTCAGAATGGAGCAGAATTCCTGCTGGAGTCTGGGCACAAGAGATCTGGTGAGGAGGAATAGAAAGTGGTCAGTGGACAGACTGCCCTCCTGCACTTTATTCCTAGATGTCTGAGCACTGCTGGGGCGGGATTCCATCCATCAAAACTACATGAGTAGAGGGTCGGGTAGCGCAGTGGGTTAAGTGCACATGGCGCAAAGTGCAAGAATCCCAGGTTGGCACCCTCCGGCTCCCCACCTGCAGGGGAGTCCCTTCACAGGCAGTGAAGCAGGTCTGCAGGTGCCTGTCTTTCTCTCTCCCTCTCTGTCTTCCCCTCCTCTCTCCATTTCTCTCTGTCCTATCCAACAACAACAACAATAATAACTACAACAATAAAACAACAAGGGCAAAAAAAAGGGAATAAATAAATAAATATATATAAAAATATATTTCACTTATTTATTGGATAGAGACAGAAATAGAGAAAGAAGGAGGAGACAGAGAGGGAGACAGAGACCCCGAGACACTGCTTCACTACTTAACCACTTGTGAAGTGTGTGTGTGTCCCGTCCACCCTGCCTCCCACCAGCAGCTGAGGGCCGGCGGTTTGAACTTGGGTCCTTGCACATGGTGACATTTGTACTTAACCAGGGACGCCACCTCCTAGCCTCCCAAAGAGCCCCTCCTCTCCCAGTTGAGCTCAACTGGGAGGTTGTTGTGTGTAAAAAAAAAAGTCTAAAGAGTCACACAGAACACAGCCCAGTGTGAAGATGCTACAAAGCTGCAAAGAGGCAATGTCACCAGGCTGGCTTCCTGGACTACCTTCCTGGTCCAACTGGGGGGGGGGGGGTGCTGATTCTCCTTCCCCTTCCCCTCTTCCTCCTCCTCCTTCTTTTTGTTGGTGGGACTGAGTCAGTCAGCTCAGGGTTGTTAAACAGGTGAGTGCTGGGCAGCTAGGTCCCCTGGTCCCTCAGCACAGAAGAGACCCTTTGGATGGGTGTGTGATGGGCTGTTCATTGAACCTCCAGGACCCCAGACCAGAGCGCCCCCAGCAGGCAGCGTGGGGAACAGCATTTGAGATTCCCCTCATGAATCCACTTGTGCTACTGCAGGGTGACCTAAAATGAACGGAGCTAGGAGCTAGGAACCGAGGTTCTGCTTCCTCCCCGGTCACACTAGGTAACATTTCTTGAAGATTAATTTTGAAAAAAGAACAACATTTATTTATTTTATTTATTTTTTTATTTTTTTTCCCCTCCAGGGTTATTGCTGGGCTCGGTGCCTGCACCATGAATCCACCGCTCCTGGAGGCCATTTTTTTCCCCCTTTTGTTGCCCTTGTTGTTGCAGCCTCGTTGCGGTTATTATTGCCATTGTTGACGTTGCTTTGTTGTTGGATAGGACAGAGATAAATGGAGAGAGGAGGGGAAGACAGAGAGGAGGAGAGAAAGATAGACACCTGCAGACCTGCTTCACCGCCAGTGAAGCGACTCCACTGCAGGTGGGGAGCCGGGGGCTCGAACCGGGATCCTTACACCTGTCCCTGCGCTTTGCGCCACGTGCACTTAACCCACTGCACCACCGCCCGACCCCCAAGAAAAACATTTATTGTCGGGAAAGAGAAAGAGAAGCAAAGCATCTCTCCGGCACACGCAGCCCTGGGGATCTAACTTGGGCCTTCGCGTTGGTAAGCCCTGCACTCTGTCACTTCCCAGGCCCAGATCGTTTCTTTATTTGAAGAGAAGTTATTTTTTCTTTTCTTTTCTTTCTATTATACTTGATAGGACAGAGAGAAATTGAGGGGGAGGGGAGGCGGAGAGGAAAAGAGAAAGACACCTGCAGATTTGCTTCTCTGCTCGTGAAGCCGGTTTTTAAGCATGGTAATATGTGCGCTTAACCGAGTGCGCCACCGCCTTCCTCCCCCCCCCCCCCCGTTTATTTGACACAAGGTAGGCAGAAAGTGTCACCTGAGAGAGAGAAAATGGGTGGATCACCTCTGTCACAAGTGGAGCCTGGCTTTGAACCGGGCGCCTCAGGACGCCTGCACTCTACAAGCTGAGCTATCTCCCCAGCCATCTTTGCTCAACACTTTTACCTTGGGGTACACTGTAACGGGCACACTCAATGGCAGGAGGCCTTTGCATAAGGCCTGGTCCCTCCCTAGTCTGATTAGACCCAAATCTCAGAAGGTGGCCCTGAAATTTTAAGGTACAGCCTAGTGTTTTAATGATCACTTAGAGGGCTGGGTGCACTGTGTGTGTGTGGGGGGGGGGCGGGTGAGACAGGACCCTCAGATTCCACAGGCAAGGACTCCATGGCAGTTCAAGTGGAGAAGCGTGTTACTCTTAATCCACTGGCTGATCCCCGCCTTCAGTATCAAGATCTAAAGCCACCCGGAGCTGGCACTTGAAGACATTGCTGTAAAGCTTTGCAGGAAGCGTTTTTTCAAAGCGGAGGTTCTAACACATCACTGCAAAGCGTCTGCAGTCAGGGCTGCTGGTGGTATTGGGGGGATATAGTGTGCAACGCTGCACCGGCCTCACCACTGAACAGCTGTGGCATCTTTCTCTTTCTGAAGCCTGGAACCGGACTTGGGTCTGCCTTTCCGGGGCGCCGCGCCTCTGACTTTTGTGTTCTTTCTACTTCCCTCCGGATACTCAAGTGTCTTTGGCCTCTGACTGGATCACCTGGCAGCGAAGTTTCTGCTTCTCCTCTAACCCACTCGTGAACAAAAGTGGAGGCAAGCTGTCATCATTTAACTGTATTTTGTGAGAATGGATCTTTGTGGTGTGATAGCTACGTTGTCCTCTCCTCAGCTGCGGCCTGCTGTTCCTTTGTAGTGATTTAATGTGTTTAACAGGTGATCTGTCGATGGGCTGGGGAGACAGCGTAATAGTCCTGCAGACGATTTCCACGCCTGTCTCTGAGGTCACAGGTTCCATCCCTAGCACCATTATAAGCCTGAACAACTGAGCAGCTCTCTGGTGAAAATTTAAAAAATTAAAAACGACAACAAAAGTTATCTGTAGGTCTGTAAAGTTGTGCAGTGGATAAGGCATTGGACTCGCAAGCATTAAGTCCTGAGTTCAATTTCCAACATAATGTGTGCAAGGGATGTTCTGGTTTCTCTCTTTCTCTTTCTCTTTCTTTCTCTTTCTCTCCCTCCCTCCCTCTCACCCTCCTTCCCTCTTCTCTCATCACAGACAATCAAACAAAACCCAAGTTGTCTATTTATGAGCAAGTGGTTGTTTCTGATTTTACCTACTACACATAGTCTCCATTGCTTGTTAATATTTCTGAAATATAGCTTCCTAGAAGTGGCATTGCTGGATTAAAATAGTTTTTTTTTTTCCTCCATGGTTGTTGATGGGGCTCAGTGCCTGCACTATGAGTCCACTGCTCCTGGAGGCTATTTTTTCCCTTTTGTTGCCTTTGTTTATCCTTGTTGTTATTATTGTTGTTGTTGTTATTGCTGTTGTTGTTGGATAGGACAGAGAGAAATTGAGAGAGGAGGGGAAGACAGAGAGGGGGAGAGAAAGATAGACACCTGCATACCTGCTTCACTGCCTGTGAAGCCACCCCCCTGCAGGTGGGGAGCCAGGGGCTGGAACCAGGATCCTTAACGCTGGTCCTTGCGCTTCACGCCATATGCACTTAACCCATTGTGCTACTGCCTGGCTCCCTAAAATAGGTTTTATGGCTGTAGAGATAGGGTGAAAGATTTGCCCGTGAAGAGTCCCAGGTTTGATCTCTGGGCTCACTTACCATACATGAGGACTCAGGTTCGAGCCCCCAGCCACCACTTGGGAGCATGTGCATGGGGCAGAAAGGTGGGGCACCTCTTTGAGCAGTAGAGCAGTGCTGTGGTCTCTGGTCTCTCTCTCTGTCTCTCTCCCTCTTTACCTTGCTCTGTCTCTCACGATCTATCTGGGAAAAAAAAAAGAAAAAGAGCCTGCCAGAAGCGGTGGAATTGTCTCCCCCCAAAAAAAAAGAAAAAGAGAGATTTCCACTCTGGCTGTTAAAAACAAAATTAAAATATGTACTCCTCTCCTCCCTCACCCAGATGTTCCCATCCTAACTCTCCACCAAATTTACCAGGGGTTTCTCTTTATGTTAACATGCAAGTTACAACTCACAGTCTGTAAGGTCAGGGACGTAGCACAGCACTTGCTCACCAGACTTTCATGCCCGAGGTCCAGATATCCTGGGTTTGGTCCCTGGCACTGTGCTGTGCCAGAACTGAGTAGCGCTCTGATATCTACTTCTCTCTCTTTCTTACTGACATAAAGTCAGCAGATCCATAGTATAGTGCATTCATAGAGGCAATACACTCAAGTTTCTTTTCTTCAGGATGTGTAGCCTATGAAAATTAGTTTCTTCTTCTTTGTTGAAGAGTATTTATTTACGGGGGCCAGGCAGCGCAGCATGGTGCAAAGTGCAAGGACCAGCTAAAGGATCCTGGTTTGAGCCCCCGGCTCCCCGCCTGCAGGGGAGTCGCTTCACAGGCAGTAAAGCAGGTCTGCAGGTGTCTATCTTTCTCTCCCCCTCTCTGTCTTCCCCTCCTCTCTCCATTTCTCTCTGTCCTATCCAGCAAGGACAGTAATAACAACAACAATAATAGCAACAACAGTAAACAACAAGGGCAACAAAAGGGGAAAAAAATAGCCCCCAGGAGCAGTGGATTCATAGTGCAGGCACTGAGCCCCAACAATAACCCTGGAAGCAAAAAAAAAAAAAAAGACTTTCAAGCTTGAGGCTTTGAGTTCCTAGGTTCAGTCCCCAGCACCAGCATAAGCCAGAGCTAAGCAGTGCTCTAGTTTCCCTGTGTGTGTGTGTGTGTGTGTGTGTCTCCCATTAAAACAAAACAAAAAGTCTAAAAAAGAAAGGAGGATGTTACATGCCATACATCAGACAAGAGTTTAATAACCAAAACATATAAAGAGCTTGCCAAACTGAACAACAATAAAACAAATGACCCCATCCAAAAATGGGGAGAGGACATGGCCCAAAAGGCCAAGAAACACATGAAAAAAATGCTCCAAGTCTTTGATTGTCAGAGAAATGCAAATAAAGACAACAATGAGATACCACTTCACTCCTGTGAGAATGTCATGCATCAGAAAAGGTAGCAGCAACAAATGCTGGAGAGGTTGTGGGGTCAAAGGAACCCTCCTGCACTGCTGGTGGGAATGTAAATTGGTCCAACCTCTGTGGAGAACAGTCTGGAGAACTCTCAGAAGGCTAGAAATGGACCTACCCTATGATCCTGCAATTCCTCTCCTGGGGATATATCCTCAGGAACCCAACACACCCATCCAAAAAGATCTGTGTACACATATGTTCTTAGCAGCACAATTTGTAATAGCCAAAACCTGGAAGCAACCCAGGTGTCCAACAACAGATGAGTGAGTGGCTGAGCAAGTTGTGGTATATATACAATGGAATACTACTCAGCTATAAAAAATGGTGACTTCAGCATTTTCAGCCGATCTTGGATGGAGCTTGAAAAATTCATGTTGAGTGAAATAAGTCAGAAACAGAAGGATGAATATGGGATGATCTCACTGTCAGGCAGAAGTTGAGAAACGAGATCAGAAGAGAAAACACAAGTAGAACCAGAACTGGAGTTGGCATATTGCACCAAAGTGAAAGACTCTGGGGTGGGTGGGGGTGGGGTGAGTACAGGTCCTGGAAAAGTAAGACAGAGGACCTAGTGGGGGTTGTATTGTTATATGGAAAACTGAGAAATGTTATGCATGTACAAACTATTATATTCACTGTCAAATGTAAGACATTAATCCCCCAATAAAGGAAAAAATGAAAAAAAGACATATATATATACACATATATATACAGGAAAAAAATTAAAAGAAAGGAGGGTGGGGAGATAGTGTAATGCAAAAAGATTCTGGTGCCTGAGGCTCTGAAGTCCCAGGTTCAATCCCATGCACCACGATAATAAGCCAGAGCTGAGCAATGCTCTAGAAAAAAGGAGGTAAGAAAGAGAAAAATAAATAAATAAATGTATTTATTTATTTATTGGTGTTGGGTGGTGATGCACCAGGTTGAGTACATGTATTATAATGTGCAAGGACCCAGGTTCAAGCTCCCAGTTCCCACATGTAGGGAGGAAGCTTCACAAGTGGTGAAGCAGTGCTGCAGGTGTCTTTCTCTCTCCCTCTCTATCTCCCACTTCCCTCTTGATTTTCCTGCTCTATAAAAAATACACATAGAAATATACATACACATGGTGGAGGGAGAGAGAACCAGAGCATCACTCTGGCACATGCAGTGTCGAGGACTGACCTCATTCTTGAGTTCATGCTTGAGATTCTAGTGATTTATCCATTTATCCCAGGCTGTGAAAATGGGTTTCTTTCTTCTTCTTCTTCTCCTTCTTCTTCTTCTTCTTCTCCTTCCTCTTCCTCCTCCTCCTCCGCCTCCTCCTTCTCCTCCTTCTTCTTATTGCCACCAGGGTTATCGCTGAGGTTTGGTGCCTGCATGATGAATCCACTTCTCCTGGTGGCCCTTTTTTTTTTTTTTTTTTAAATAGAAATAGAGAGAAGTTGAGAGGGATGGGAAGATAGAGAGATAAACACCTGGAGTACTTGACTCACTGCTTGTGAAGCTTCCCTTCTGCAGGTGGGGAGCAGGGGCTTGAACCCCAGGTCCTTGTGTGTGGTAACTTGTGAGCTCAACCAGGTGACCACTACAAGACTCTGAAGATAAGTTTCTGATCCCTGTTTGGTTTTGTAGACGGCCATCCAACAGCCGGTCTCAACTTTGTTAGTTTTGTGTCCCTGCCACCCTGACCCCATGGAGACGCGGCTCTGCCTGTGGTGTAAACTGACTGACACCTGGGGAGTGGGCTGGGTCACACACTCGGCCACCCAGCGGCGCTCCCCACTCTCCTTCGTGCCTCCTCTCTTCCCACCAGAGGATGCAGTAAGGGCTGGGTTCATTTAACACAAAGTTCTCTGTGAAGCAGCTGTGGTGACAGACAGGGTTGCCGTGCACTAGGGTGGGAAGATTACTTTAGCTTTACCATGAGAGAGAGAGAGAGAGAGAACAGAGCATCACACAGGATCATGTGATGCTGGGGATCCAACTCAGGACCTCATGCTTCAGGGTCCAATACCCCGTTCGCTGTACCATCTCTCAGGCTGCTATTACAAGATGTAAAATAATAATAACAACAACAACAATAATAATAAGTTGACCTGTGGAGGCTGTCCCATGGTTCTGTGCATGCAGGAGACCCTGGCACTATAGTTAAGAAACAAAACACAGTTGGCCAGACAGTGACACACCCAGTTATGCACACGTCACCATGCACAGGGTCCCTGGTTTGAGCCCCGGCTCCCCACCTGCAGGGTGGACACTTTATGAGATGAGAGGTGAAGCAGGTTTGCAGGTGTCTCTCTTTCTCTTCCTCTCTATCTCCCCCTCTCCTCTCAATTTTTCTTGTCTTGTTAAATAAAATAGAAAGAAAAGGAAAGAAAGAAAGAAAGAAAGAAAGAAAGAAAGAAAAAGTGGCTCCCAGGAGTGGTGGACTTGACTCGTAGTACCTGCACCAAGCTCTAAAAACTACACTGGTGGCAATAAAAAATAAATTAGTAGATAACAATAAAAAAAATAGAGAGGGTGGAAGTTAGATAGCACAATGGTTATGCAGAGACTCTTATCCTGAGGCTCTAAAGTCCCAAATTCAGTTCCCTGCACCACCATAAACCAGAGCTGAGCAGTGTTCTGGTTAAAATAAATAAATAAATATGTGTGTGTGTGTTTATAAAAAGAGAGAGAGAAAGAAAGGACTACGGGAGGGTCACATTTAAGTGAGCAACTGATGCGTAGCGGGGAGGGGAGAGGTGGGCATCTCCCCCCATTGGCCCTGGTGTGTGGACCTAGGCAGCAGGGACTTAGTACCGTCCCTCTGCCCTCTAGCCCTTCCTGCCCACCCCAGAGGAGAGCCCTGAGTCCAGTCCGAGGAGTGAGAGGCAGATAACTGGGTGCTGGGGGAAGACACAGGGGGCCTAGCATTGTGCCAGGCTCTGCTGTATGCACAGGGTTGGGAGAGGGCTGTGAGCTGCAGGTGAGGGCTGCTCAGCTCCTAGATGCAAAGGGGGCTGTCCTTCAAGCCTGACCCCCTGGCACCCAGCTGCCACAGTCCCCCTTCCATCTGCCCCACTTCCTCTGCTGTGTTTATGGCTCCCAGGACATCAAACAGGGAGCAGTGCTCTCTGTTTACGCTCTGTGTCTGAACTGATGGCACTAAGGGGCTGGGAAGAGCAGCAGGAGGGGAGCCTCTGAAGGGCCAGGAGGGGCTCCCTCTCCTGAACAGGCAGCTGAGGTCACTGTCCTGGGACCCGGAGAGAGAGAGAGAGATGGGGGACAGAGTCAGAGAGGCTGCTTCTGGACGTACTCCTGACTCGGGTTCAGGCTGCTGGTTTTTGCTGGAAAGAGGACATGGCTGTGGTCAGGAGGACAAGACAGCAGTGGGAGAACCCACGAGGCAGCTCCTCGGCTCCTGCCTGTGTCCCTGAAATCTGCTTCCATCTCTCCCCTCTGCCCTGAGTAAAGAAAAAGATCATCTAATTTTTTTTAAAATTATTTATTAGATGCAGAGAGAAATCAAGATGTGGGGTGGGGAGAGGCACTACAGCAGTGCTCAGCTCTGGCTTCTGGTGGTGCTGGGGATTGAACCTGGGCTCTTTAGTGCCTCAGGCATGAATATCTTGGATAACCTTTTGGCTGTCGCCCAAGCTCAGACTCACAAAGTGCAGCTGTAGAGAAAAGTCCACTTCCCATATCTCAGAACTCAGCTCGAGAGAAAGGGCTGTGTTCCCAGGCATTGCACAACTGAGGCCGAAACACCAGGCATGGATAGTAAACAGACATACTGAGGGCCCCAGCTAGCTGAGCAGGAGCCAGGAAGCTGGGAGGGAGGGGGAGGGGGGAGAGGGAGAGGGAGAGGGAAAGGTCAGGATGAGCCACTGAATGGTCCTCCAGGGCGGGCTGGGCTCCCTTTCCAAAAGTTCAGGACTCAGGCCTAGGCAGCGGTGCACTTTATTACTTGCACATAATACCAAGTTCAGGACCCACACCTACAGATCACAGTGTAACCCCAAGGCCGAGTTGGACTGCACTTGTGAAAGCTAAGACCACACGAGCATCTGGTGAGAAGTTCTGTAGAGTGTGCTCCTTTAAAATTTTTTCTTATATTTGATAGAGTCAGAGAGAAATTGAGGAGGAAGGAAGAGTTAGGGAGGGAGAAAGAGAGAGACACGTGCAGTACTGCTTCACCGCTAGTGAAGCTTTGCCCCTGCAGGTGAGGACAAGGGGTTTAAACCTGGATCCTTGGGCACTCAGTCAGCTGCGGCACCGCACAGCGCCTTATAGTCTGTGCTCCTGCTGGCTCTGTTAGCAGAGTGAAGCTCAAGACATAAATATGCAAGATGCCAGTTGGCTGCTTCTTCTAGGACATATGTTGTTGCTGAATGCTTTTGAGACGCAACTTTGTTTTATTCTTTTTTAAAAAAATTTATATTTATTCCCTTTTGTTGCCCTTGTTGTTTTATTGTTGTAGTTATTATTGTTGTTGTCAAATAGGACAGAGAGAAATGGAGAGAGGAGGGGAAGACAGAGAGGGGGAGAGAAGGATAGACACCTGCAGACCTGCTTCACTGCCTGTGAAGTGACTCCCCTGCAGGTAGGGAGCCAGGGGCTTGAACCGGGATCCTTACTCTGGTCCTTGGGCTTTGTGCCACCAGTGCTTTACCAGCTGTGCTACCACCCAACTCCCTCTTTTTTTTTTTTAAAGTAATTATTTATCACAGCGAGAGAGTTGTGGAGAGAGAACCAGATCATGATTTTGGTGTGTGTTCAATGCTATGGATTGAACTCGAGACCTTATGCTTGAGAATCTGTTGCTTTATCTATCATACCACCTCCTGGGCTGCCTTTTTTTTTTTTTAAGATGTATTTAAAAATTTTTTTTTAATATTTATTTATTTATTCCCTTTTGTTGTCCTTATTGTTTTATTGATGTAGTTATTATTGATGTCATTGTTGTTGGATAGGACAGAGAGAAATGGAGAGAGGAGGGGAAGACAGAGAGGAGGAGAGAAAGAGTCACTTCACCTGTGAAGTGACTCCCCTACAGGTGGGGAGCCGGGGGCTCGAACCGGGATCCTTACGCCGGTCTTTGCGCTTGAGCCACCTGCGCTTAACCCGCTGCGCCACCGCCTGACTCCCTAAGATGTATTTCTTTATGATGAGAGAATCAGAGCATCACTCTCTGTCTTTTACACAATATTTTATTTATTCATTTATTAGATAGGGACAGAGAAACTGAGGTGGAGAAAGAGAGACCTACAGCCCTGTTTCACCACTTGGGAAGTGTCTTCCTGCAGGTGGGGACAGGGGGCTTGAACTTGCATCCTTGCACATGGTAACAACCGAGTGCACCACCATCTGGCCTCCAGAGCATAACTCACATACACGGTACCAGAGTTCCAGCTTGGCACCTTAAGCATGCCAGCCCTGTGCCCCACTACTGTGCCACCTCCCTGGTGACCCGTCGCAGTGAACCTCCTGTCTGTTTTTCAAAACAGCTGCTGCTGATACCCCCAGTGGGCAGGAGGGGAGTGGGTACAGAAGAGTCCGGGAGTAGAGTGTGTGCTCACAAGTGTGGGAACCTGGGTTCTGTCCCTGGCACCAACGAAATAACAGCAATGAAAAAAAGAATGTTCATCTGAGTGGAGATGTAGCTCACAGGTGGACCTGTACCCACATCCCCACATGTATGAGACATGGGTCCCAACCTCAAAAAAAAAAAAAAAAAAAAAAAAAAAGCAAAGGAACTCGTCTACAGTCCCATGGCTCTCAAATAGCAGAAGTGGCGTTTGAACTCGGCTCTCACTGCTTCTAACCTGGGTTGTACCATCTTTTTCCCAGAATTGGGATCAGGGTGGGAGTCTCAGTTCCCCCTTCCCCCGCCCCAAGAAAGGGGATGGGAGATGACGTCTCTCTGGAAGATTGCTGTCTTTTGTCCAAATGTGCTGGCTGGGTGCCAGGCTGGAAGGGCTCTGCTCATGGAAAGAGGAACAGAAGCCAGCCCGAGAGGGTGGGAAAGGGGTGGGGGAGGAGAGGAAGAGAGGGCAGGAAGGGGCAGGGGAGGGGAGCAAGGAGACTGGGGCAGCTCAGCTGGGACCAGAGCCACCCTCCCCTGTTCCCCACCCCCACGCCAACAAACACAGGGTGGGGGTATGTGCCGTGGAGTGCATCTTCTTTAAGTGGGGGGACTTCTGGTGCAGCCTGAGTCTCTGATCTGTTATGCGGGGTGGGTGGGGGCTCCAGGTGCTCTGAGGCCAGGACAGGGTACTGGCGGGGGGGGGGGGGGGTGGCGGGGGGATGAGGTGGGGACAGAGGGGAGGGGGGGTCCTTCCTTATCTCCTTTACCACCCTTGGGTGAGATTTGGTGAGACTGAACACCAGGAAGACCTTTGAGAGGAAAACAAGTCCCAAGACAGTTTTCTGGGGGTGGAGGGGGCAGGTCTTGATGCCTGCATGCAGGGGACCGTGAGGGACAAAGCTGCCGGGTGCCAGGCTCTTTTCTATAAGCCAGCCTGCCCCCACGGCGCTCCCTCTGTGGGGTCTTCAGCACCTGGACTCCAGTGGGACAGCCTTCATGTGGCTTTGGGGAGCTAGTCCCTGCAGGCACTAAGGGGTCCGTGGTAGGGCTGGCTGTGGGGATCAGTGAAACAGCCCCCATGGAATCTGGCTTCTAGAATAGTCTGTGCTTTATCAGTGCTGGTCATTGACTGGTGGTTACAGTTTGATTGGAAGCATCAAGTTCTTGCAACCTTGCAGAAAAACACATACATGGGACCAGGTGGTAGTATATCTGGTTAAATGCTCACATTACGGTGTGCAAGGACCCAGGTTCAAGCATCTGGTCTATCTTGTTTTCCATTGTTGTTGTTGCTGTTATTGTTGGATAGGCCAAAGAGAAATGAAGAGAGGAGGGGAAGACAGAGAGGGGGAGAGAAAGATAGACAACTGCAGATTTGCTTCACTGCCTGTGAAGCGACCTCCCAGCAGGTGAGGAGCTGGGGGCTCGAACCGGGATCCTTACGCCAGTCCTTGTGCTATGTGTGCTTAACCCAGTGCATTACCACCTGGCTCCCCATTTATCAATTCTTAATGAGCGAGAGAGAGGGAGAATGAGAGAACCAGAGCATCACTCTGGCATATGCAACAAACGGGTCAGATTCAGGTCCTGACGCTTGCAGGTTACTCACTATGCAGCCTCTCAGGCCACCATTTATCACTTCTGTAACATCACACACACTAATCTCAGAAGTCTCTCATGTTTCTGAAGTAGTAGGCTTTTCAGTTGACTGGAAAGAAGAGAAAAAGAAGTGCCATCTTAAGAATCCATAGCTAGTAGGCCCAGGATGTGGTGGGGCAGCTTCTCTGGAGCAACTGAGTCACCCTGGACAAGTGAAAAGTTAGGACTTGCTTAGGGTCATGGTCCCACCTCAGCCACGTGCCACAGAAGAGTGACAAAACCGGGCCATGTGCTGTCATTTCTAGCCCTCACTTCCTCCCTGGCACCTTCTTGCATTCCTATTTGGGAGCTTCTCCTTGTCAGAAGTTATCTCTCGCTCCGTTATACATCCACTTTTCCCTCTCCTCTTTGGATTTCCTCACCTGATGGGACCTCTCAGAAGCCTGGGTTCACAGTGACTGGCTGGGTCACCCGGGGAATTCCACTGAAGCCAGGAGGAGGCCGTAGAAGGCTGGGTCAGCCAGTGCAGGCGTCATTGCCCATGGGGTCCTGGGAGAAGGGGCTCCACACTTCCTGAAGGGAAATGGCTCCCATAAATAGAGGGATGGGAAAAGGAGCCGCCTGCTCCTTTCCTCCTGTCAGCTCAGCTCTTCTGGTGTCCAGGCAACTCAGCCTCTTGTAAATGTTTTTCATTCAGATGTGTCCTTGCCAGTATGTGCATGTGTGACAGAACTGTGAGAGCTGTTTCCTTGTGTACTGCAGATCAGAAATGAAAAAGGCAGACCTGTCTTTTATTTGCTGACTTAGCCATAGTAACCTCTCATTAACCCATTCCAAGTTGAGGCTGGAGTTTCTAGTTTCTTCAGTAGGGTTATATTGGGAAGGACAGAAGGAAAACATACACCTTCAGATGCCATGTCCTGTGGAACTGCACCCACGGCTTCAGTAAATCTTCCTGATTACAATAGACCCTTCACATCTTTACTTATTTGTAACTTTTGTTTCTCCCAGTGCTGGGTAATGACCCAGAGTATTTTTGCACCAAGAGTTCAATACCACCATCTACTTCCTGGTCCAAAACAAAATTTTTTTTATTATATGTATTTCTTTTTAAAAAATTTTTAACATTTATTTTCCCTTTCATTGCCCTTGTTTTTTATTGTTATAGTTATTGTTGTTGTTATTGATGTCATTGTTGTTAGATAGGACAGAGAGAAATGCAGAGAGGAGAAAGAAAATAGAGAGGGGGAAAGAAAGACAGACACCTGCAGACCTGCTTCACCGCCTGTGAAGCGACTTCCCTACAGGTGCGGATCTAGGGGTTTGAACCGGGATATTTATACGGGTCGCTGTGCTTTATGCCACCTGCGCTTAACCCGCTGTGCTACCGCCCGACTCCCCATTATCTATATTTCTTTTTTTTCATATTTATTTATTTTCCCTTTTTGTTGCCCCCCTTTTTTTTTTTTTTTACCAGAACACTACTCATCTCTGGCTTATGGTGGTGCGGGGGATTGAACCTGGAACTTGATGTTCAGGCATGAGAGTCTGTTTGCATAACCATTATGCTATCTACCCCCGCCCGGCCCTTGTTGTTTTATTGTTGTAGTTATTATTGTTGTTGTTATTGATGTTGTCATCGTTGTTGGATAGAACAGAGAGAAATGGAGAGAGGAGGGGAAGACAGAGATGGGGAGAGGAAGACACCTGCAGACCAGCTTCACCGCGTGTGAAGCGACTCCCCTACAGGTGGGGATCCGGGGGCTGGAACTGGGATCCTTACGCCGGTCCTTGTGCTTTGCGTCACTGCGCTAAACTCGCTGTGCTACCGCCCGACTCCCCATTATCTTTATTTCTTTTGAGAGAAGGTGAATGAGAGAGAGAGAGAGGCCCCAAAGCATCACTTCATCACTCATGGAATTCTGTTGATGCCCCATGTCGAGCCAGAGCTTGAATCCAGGGCAAGCTCTCTACCTACTGAGCCATTTCCTGGGGCTGCTGAATCTCCTTGGAAAGATTAGGTCTCATGACAAGGGTCTTACCAAGACTGCAGATGCTCTTGTGAAAAGTGTCTTTGAAGAGGGCAAGGGACTTCCTGAAAGCTGCTTCGCTGACTCTTAATTATGTCATGGGAATGATCAGATCACGTTCAACTTCCTGAACCAGACTGGAGGCAAACTCAGTGGGAATTTTAATTTCCTCAGCTGCTGACCTCTGCTCCACCTCAGCCTTAAGGATGCAGACTCGTGTGTGTGTGTGTGTGTGTGTGTGTGTGTGTGTGTGTGTGTGTGTGTGTGTGTGTGTTAATTTTGTTGTTATTTTACTAGAGTGCGACTAAACTCTGGCGTCTGGTGGTGCTGGTGATTGAACCTTGAACCTTTGGTGCAGGTTCATGCCCAACACCCACATGCCCTAGCTTTCCTTTTGCTATGTTTGCTCACAAGGCCACAGTAGGAATGCTTTGGTTTGCCTAGCAAACTCAGTTGTGAAGTGTGGAGCTAGGGGCAGGAATACCGCCAGGTCACGAGTAGACGAGATCCAGGGAGTGCAATGCCAGTGTTCCTCTGGCATCCCTTGTTTCCCCCCACAGCCCGGTGCTCTCTGCTTCTTTCTCCACAGGATGGGAAATGGCTGTCTCTGAGGGTGCCCTGTTTCCAAGTTGGTGGTGTGCAGTTGATTGCAACTCCCTAAGAGGGATTTGATTGGCCAAACTAGGGCACGATCCTTCCTAGAGCCAATCAGCACTAGTGGGGGCTGGGATCAACGTTCCAACATAGTTGCCTGTTTCCCCAAAGGCCTGTGAGTGAATGAAGGGACGTTTTTGCAGGAAAGGGGGTGACCCAGCAGGTAGGCGAACTCCACAGTGTGTCTGCTGCCCCTGTAACTTGTCTTCTGTTGCCTTAGTAGGTTTGGTGATAATTTTTCTTGACATCTGTATTAGTAAGAATCCCAGTTCCACAGCTTCATTCTCTCAACACTGGGCCATAGCTTGTGAAAGAGAGATTGGCATCCTGGAGCCGGGCTCTGGGACCAAGAGAAACAGATGTAGAGAGGGAGACAGCACTGAGCTTCCCCCCCCCCCAATGGCTTCCTGCAACGTGAGTCACATGAGTGACAAAGCAGGTACACCTGTGCTATCTTGCTGGCCCCATGTTTTTTTTGGATTCCACTTAGCTCTTTTTTTTTTTTAATTTATTTATAAAAAGGAACATTGACTAACACATAGGATAAGAGGGGTACAACTCCACACAATTCCTACCACTACAACTCCACACAATTCCCACTACTAGAACTCCATCCCCTCTCCTGATAGCTTTCCTATTCTTTAACCCTCTGGGAGTATGGGTACAAGGTCATTGTGGGGTGCGGAAGGTGGAAGGTCTGGCTTCTGTAATTGCTTCCCCTCTGAACATGGGCGTTGACAGGTTGATCCATACTCCCAGCCTGTCTTTCTTTTTCCCTGGAAGGGGGAGGGGCTCTGGGAAAGTGGAGCTCCAGGACACATTAGTGGGGTTGTCGGTCTGTCCAGGGAAGTCTGGTTGGCATCATGCTAGCTGAAAAGAGAGTTAACATACAAAGCCAAACAAGTTGTTGACCAACCATGGACTTAAAGGCTGGAATAGTGCAGATGAAAAGTTGGGGGGTCCTCCATTTTGTAGATAGCTAGTAGGCATATTTTAGTTATATTCCAAAAGGCTGGCCCCATATTGTACAACTAAATGGTACTAAGTATATTCTTAGAACTGTGAAACAAACCACCACCACAATCAACTTGAGAGCACTTCATCACCCCTAGAAAAAAAATCTTGAAGCCAGCAGTAGTCACTCCCCAGCCCCCTTCTCCCCCAACAACAGATAACCACTAAATCTGTTTTTCCCATCCACATACCAATCTGACCTAACCCTGCTTAGCTTCCAAGATCAGATGATATTGGTGAGTACAAAATGGTATGGTTGTAGACTAACATGCTTTCTGTTGTAATGAATCTCCCTGTTCAAAATGTGTCATGTAAACTGATTCACACAGTGTGTGAGTTTTTGTGAATAGCTTCTATTCATTTAGCCAAATGACTCTGTAGTTCATCTATATTGTGGCATGACTCAGTACTTCTCTCCTTTTATGGCTGAGGAATAGTCCATTGTATGGATAGAACATGTTTTGTTTATTCAGCAGTTAATGACATCTGGATGGTTTCCACTTTACGGTCACTGGTGATAATGCTGCTGTGAATTCTAGTGTGGAAGGATGTATGTGGACACACATCTTGTCATTTCTCTTGGAAGATGTGCTATTCTGTGATTGAGTTTATAGAGTACTTGAGGCAATGCCTGACAAGTCATAGGATGTAACTGTTAATTTCCTCACTCTGACCTTCCTGAAGGTTATGAATGAAAGCTATTTCCTGCTTGTTGCTCTTTGAAGAACGTCAGACTTCCCTCAAAGATCCTGCACCCTATGGGTCAGACTCTGAGGTTACTGACCCCTAGAGTGTTGGCATCAGTGAGTAAGCAGATTCTTGCATCTGTCTTGTGAAAGGCAGTGATGATTCAGGATGGTTCTGGTTGAAGGATACTGGGAATAGATAGTGAGGGTGAGGGGCAAAATACAGAATTTGAGTACCTATGCAGATATGAATTGGTTTCTCTATTCTGCTGTTATTTTTTTTCAAGTTGTGCTTATCAGCCTAAGAGATTCTGTTGGTTTAAAAAAACAGGTTTGCCTACTTTTATTTTATTATTATTATCTTTTTTTTTTTTTAACAGAGCTCAACTCTGGCTTATGGTTCTGTGAGGGATTGAACCTGGGACTTCAAAGCCTCAGGCATGAGAGTTTCTTTGCATAACCCTCACACGATCTCCCCTGCCTAGGTTTATTTCCTTTCATGGGGCGGGGGAGGGGGGACCGACTGACAGACCATTGAGCACCATTAAGCTGTGGTTTTATGCAGTACTATGATTAAACTTGGGACTTCCTGCATGCAAACACTGTGATATCTCCCCAAACTCTTCTACTCTTCTTAAACTCTGTGGTCACAGGCAAGTCTTTATCCTTTGACCTTCTTCAACAGTAGGATTAAAATAGTTGCATCTGGACTTCTGGCCAAGATGGTGTGAGATGAGCAGGTCCCATTTTCATTTACCGCCACTACAAGAACTTCAGCATACACAGAAAAATGCAGCATAGACAGGAACTTGGAGCTCAGATAAACTACCCAAATAAAAGGCCCAGAATCTAGACAGTGAGGGAAAACAGAGAGACTTTCACATCAGAGGTAAAGATCTGCTCCCCTTGCTTACAGTTATACCCTACCTGACCATACTCTGGCTGCTGTAGTCTCTTCCCCTCCTACTGGATTCTCAGCACTGCTGCACATGTGGCCCAGACAGCTGTTTCTGCTACTGCTACTCTTGTCTGTCAGTTCTCTTCCACAGTTGCCTGCTGCCTGCCTCCTTTGCAGTTGCCCAGCCATCCCAGTTGGACCCCTCTTGCTGCCACTGTCACTGCATTTGTCCACAGCAGCTTGACCTTTGCTACCTTTGTGGCCTGTTCACCTGTGCTGCTGCCTACCCAACCTGCTCCACCATTTTTACAACTGAAGGGAGATAAAAGGAAAGAGTGACACAGAGTTTGTAAACTACCTGGCAATGACAGGTGGCTGAAAGCAGTGGTGACTGTGAATCTTGTCCAAGCCTCCTCAAACACAGACTGCTGAGCTTGGCTTTATGGAGACTCCAACATCATGGAAAGAAGACAGAGCAAATCACCCACAATGATAGGCCAAGATAGCAATTTGAAGAAAACCCCAAATTCAGCAGAGTTTTATAATCCTCCTGATTTCAAAGCTACAGTCTTAAGGATGATCAGCTGATTAGGAAGATCCATGGAGCAGTGCTGCAATAAAATCAGAAATAATGAGGGAGACTATAGAAAAAAAAAATCACAACTCTTATCAGAGGAATGAAGAGTGGCAATGGGGAGCTAAAAATACACAACTGAGGGGCACCTGTTGGAAGACAGAGGTCAAAGGGTCAAAGTGGAGGTCAGGAAAATAAGGGAGAGGAAGCCTCTCAAAAGAAAGAAAGAAAGAGGGCTAAAATGATGATAATCTAAGAGAGTTATAGGATAACATCAAGAAGAACAACATATACATCATAAGGGTACAAGAAAAATAGAGAGAAGTGAGCAGCAGCTGTGTTTCTCTCCTCTCCTCTCCCAGGTCAACTAGGAATACCAAAGGAGATCATTTGTGACTACAACAAGGCAGGACTTGAATGACTTCAGGAAACCACCAAATCACTGATGAGTGCAAATATGTTTGTCTTGAGGAGCCTACGGAGAGATTAAGTGGCTGGTAATAGTCTGGCAGTTTACCAGTTGAGGTACCACCTCCAGTCTGTTTTACCAACAAAAAGATGGCTGAAGGGAGGAGAGGACTCCCCTAAGACTCACCAAATACAACTGTGAGTTCCCATTGCTACTGCCCTCAGAGTCTGGAGCAGCAGTGGGGAGACCCTGTGCTGACAGGGGGACAGAGAACTAACCAGGAAACTCAGGAGAAGATCTACACCTTGGTGGCCTAGCAGTGGGGCTGTGTGTGGGAGCCTTTCCATGTTGTTCTTCCGATGACAACATAGTGAATAGTTGCCTCAGAACCTACAGATTATAAATGGGACTCATTTAAAAACTCACAGGGCCCAGCAGTGCTGCCCAGCTTGGCAGAGAAGCTGAATTGAGCCTGGAGATTTGGATGCTTAGGGTGTGAGAGTCTCTTTGCATAACCACTGTAATATCTCTCCCCCACCCTGCTTTATCTTTTGTTCAGGAGTGAGGGATTAAGCTAAAAAGCCTACTTATAGTTTAAAAGCCCTCAGGCTCCCATAGCCTACAGGGAAGAAAAAGAACAAAAGAGGCTTTTTAAAGCCACTGAGCTCCAAATAAGGGATTAAAATACTATTGAAACAACTGTTAATTTCCACAACTGTGAACCCTTTAAGTGCCTTACTTAGACACAAGTCAATCCAGGCAAGAGTGATCAGTAATTTGAATAGTATTGAGAGAGGAACCTCATAACATAGTATATAGAATGGTTAAACCAACAAGAAGAAATTTTAGAGAAATGAACCAGGACAAGAGTCCAGCTAAAAGCCCCCCAAAGGTTGAAGCACAAAATAATGATGTCAACATCCAAATACTAGTTAAGGAAATAATCACAGGATTGAGTAAAGAGTTTGAAAGAATTGTCATCAGAAATGCAGAAACAATCAATGAGACTTTGGAAGAAAGCACTAATTATCTCAAGGTTATTAGAGAGCTGAAAGCTGAAATAGCTGAGCTAAGAACACAACTAGCTGAACAAGCTAATATAGTATCAGAACAGGGTAACAAAATAGATGAACTCCAGAAAACAGTAGAGGGGAGAGAGAATAGAATCAGTGAGGCTGAAGACAGAATTAGCAAGATCAAGGATGAATTAAAGACAACTAAAAAAGAAGAGATCTCAAAAAGAGATTAAAAGATACTGAAAACAACAACAGAGACATATGGGATAACTTCAAAGGAAATAATATGCACATCATTGGCTTTCCAGAGGAAGGAAGGGAGGGGATGAAAGCATTCTTCAGGCCATAATAGCTGAAAACTTCTCTAGTCTAGACAACAACAAAGACATAAAGATTCAAGAAGCCCAGGGGGTCCCAAACAGAATTAACCCAGACTTAAAGACACCAAGACACATCCTATTTAGAATGGAAAGGAATAAGGATAAAAAAAGGATCCTGAAGGCTGCAAGAGAAAAACAAATAGTCACCTACAGAGGAAAACCCATAAGGTTAGCAGCAGACTTCTCCACACAAACACTACAGGCCAGAAGAGAATGGCAAGATATCTATCGAGTGCTCAATGAGAAAGGCTTTCAACCAAGACTACTGTATCCTGCTAGACTGTCATTCAGACTAGATGGAAGCATAAAAACCTTCTCAGACAAGCAACAGTAGAAAGAACCAACTATCACCAAGCCTACCCTGAAAGAAGTTCTGAAAGGTCTCCTATAAACAGTCAGACAAACATAAATAGGCCATATATCAGAACACTCTAAAGCTCTATAAGAATGGCATTAAAATATCTTCAATCTTTGATATCAATGTCAATGGCCTGAATTCACCTATTAAAAGACACAGAGTAGGAAAATGGATCAGAAAACACAACCCAACAATATGCTGTCTACAGGAAACTCACCTAACTCAACAATACAAACACAGATTCAAAGTGAAAGGATGAAAAACTCATACAAGCCAATAACCCATAAAAAACGTCAGGAACAGCGATTCTCATATCTAACACGATAGACTTTAAAATTAATAAAATTAAAGAAGACAGGGATGGACATTACTTAATGCTCAGAGGATCAGTCAATCAAGAGGACTTAACAATTATTAACATCTATGCACCCAATGAGAAGCCATCTAAATACATCAAACATCTATTGAAAGAGTTACAGCAATATATTAACAGCAACACAGTCATAGTAGAGGATTTCAGCACCCCACTCTCTCAACTTGATAGATCATCCAGGCAGAAAATCAATAAGAAAATGAAGGAGCTAAATGAGGAGATAAATTAGAACTATTGGACATTTTCAGAGTTATTCATCCCAAGAAACTGGAATACACATTCTACTCAAGTCCACATGGGCCATTCTCAAGGATACACCATATGTTAGGCCACAAAGACAGGATCGGTAAATTCAAGAGCATTTAAATCATCCCAAGCATCTTCTAAGACCACAGTGGAATGAAACTAGCACTTAACAATCAACAAAAGATTAGTAATAGTTCCAAAATGTGGAAGCTCAAGAGTATACTACTTAACAACTACTGGGTCAAAGAAGGAATAAAGGAAAAAATCAAAATGTTTTGAGAGTTTAATGAAAATGAAGACACAAGCTATCAAAATATTTGGGACACAGATAAGGTAGTACTGAAAGGGAAGTCCATAGCCATACAAGCACACATTAGAAAACAAGAAAAAACACAAATAAACAGCCTGATTGCACATCTTAAAGACCTAGAAGAAGAAGAACAAAGGAACCCTAAAGCAACCAGAAGGACAGAAATCACTAAAGTTAGGGCAGAAATCAATAACATTGAAAATAAGAAACCCATACAAAAAAATCAAAGAAAGTAAATGTTGGTTCTTCGAAAGAGGGAACAAAATCAACAAACCTTAAGCCAGACTCACAAAACACAAAAGGGAGAAGACCCAAATAAATCAGATCGTAATTGAAAGAGGAGATATCACAACAGGTACCGCAGAAATTCAACATACCATGCGAGGCTTCTATTAATAGCTATATGCCACCAAGCTAGAGAACCTGGAAGAAATGGATGATTTCCTAGATACCTACAAACTTCTAAAATTAAATAAAGAGGAACTAGATGATATGAACAGGCCCATCACAGCTAATGAAATTGAAACAGTTATCAAAAACCTTCCCAAAAATTAAAGTCCTGGACCAGATGGTTTTACAAATGAATTCTACAAAACCTTCAAAGAAGAACTAATACCTCTACTTTTAAAAGTCTTCCAGAAGACTGAAGACATTGGAATACTCCCAGCTTCTATGAGGTCAACATCACTTTGATATACCAAAGCAGACAGGGACACAACCAAAAAAGAAAACTACAGACCAATATCTCTGATGAACATAGATGCTAAAATATTGAACAAAATTCTAGCCAACCGGATATAGCAATATATTAAAAAGATTGTTCATCATGACCAAGCGGGGTTTGTCCCAGGGATGCAAGGTTGGTTTAATATATGTACATCAATCAACATGATCCACCACATCAACAAAAGCAAGACCAAAAACTACATGGTCATATCAATACATGCAGAGAAAAACCTTTGACAAAATATAACATCCCTTTATGATCAAACACCTAAAAAAATGGGAATAGATGGAAAATTCCTGAAGATAGTGGAGTCTATATATAGCATACCTACAGCCAACATCATACACAATGGTGAAAAACTGGAAGCATTTCCCCTCAGATCAGGTACTAGACAGGGATGCCCACTATCACCATTACTATTCAACATAGTGTTGGAAGTTCTTGCCATAACAATCAGGCAGGAGCAAGGAATTAAAGGGATACAGATTGGAAGAGAAGAAGTCAAACTCTCCCTATCTGCAGATGACATGATAGTATTCATAGAAAAACCTAAGGAGTGGTCCGGGAGGTGGTGCAGTGGATAAGGCATTGGACTCTCAACCATGAGGTCAATCCCTGGCAGTGCTGGTGGGAATGTAAATTGGTCCAATCTCTGTGGAGAACAGTCTGGAGAACTCTCACAAGGCTAGAAATGGACCTACCCTATGATCCTCAATTCATCTCCTGGGGATATATCCTCAGGAGGAACTCAACACACCCATCCAAAAAGATCTGTTTATACATATGTTCTTAGCAGCACAATTTGTAATAGCCAAAACCTGGAAGCAACCCAGGTGTCCAACAACAGATGAGTGGCTGAGCAAGTTGTGGGATTTATACACAATGGAATACTACTCAACTATAAAAAATGGTGACTTCACTGTTTTCAGCCGATCTTGGATGGAGCTTGAAAAATTCATGTTAAATGAAATAAGTCAGAAGTTAAGTGAAATAAGGTAGAAGTTGAAAAACAAGATCAGAAGAGAAAACACAAGTAGAACCAGAACTGGAGTTGGCATATTGCACCAAAGTAAAAGTCTCTGGGGTGGGTGGGGAGAGTACAGGTCCTGGAAAAGTGAGACAGAGGACCTAGTGGGGGTTTTATTGTTATGTGGAAAACTGAGAAATGTTATGCATGTACAAACTATTGTATTTACTGTCAAATGTGAAAATAAAGAAAAAGAAAAAACGAAATGAAGATAGAAGAGAGAAGCACAGAATCCAATATTTGAAGAGATATTCACTGAGAAATTTCCTAGATTAGAGAAGGAAGTAGATTCTCAGATCAAAGATACTTAAAGAGCTCCCAAGAAATTCACTGAGTCACATAATAATTAAAACAATAAAGTTATAAAGAACATCCCCAAAACTGGCAGAATGCATTCAAACATTTTGATTGAGAAAGATCTCCACCCAAGAATACTTTACCCTGCTAGGTTATCAATGAGTTTTGAGGAAGGAATGAAGAAGTTTTCAGACAAATAACATCCACAGCTCGAAGCTGGTCCTTGAGCACTGCAACAAGTTTGCTCAACCAGGTGTGCCACCACCCAACCCCTCTTGCTTTCTTTTTTATATGGACATCAGATACTACTTATGTATTCTAGGGCTGCTGTAAGCAAATTATCAAATGTCTTCAACTGTTCAAATCACAACAGATTCAGAGGGCAATTGGCACTTTAAAAAAAAATTCCCTTTTTTTGCCCTGGTTTTTTATTGTTGTAGTTATTGTTATTGTTATTGATGTTGTCGTTGTTAGATAGGACAGAGTGAGATGGAGAGAGGAGAAGAGAGGGGGAGAGAAAGATAGACACCTGTAGATCTGCTTCACCGTTTGTGAAGCGACTCCCCTGCAGGTGGGGAGTCAGGGCTCGAACTGGAATCCTTACACTGGTCCTTGCGCTTTGCACCATGTGTGCTTAACCTGCTGTGCTACCGCCCGACTCCCCAATTGGTACTTTAAAAAAATTATTTATGAAATGGAAATATTGACAAGACCATAGGATAAGGGGAGTACAATTCCACACAATTCCCACCACTAGAACTCCATATTCAATCCCCTCTTGAAAGTTTTCCTGGGAGTCCGGCCGTAGCGCATTGGGTTAAGCGCAAGTGGTGCAAAGTGCAAGGACCGGTATAAGGATCCTGGTTGGAGCCCCAGCTCCCCACCTGCAGGGGAGTTGCTTCACAGGTAGTGAAGCAGGTCTGCCAGTGTCTGTCTTTCTCTTCCCCTCTCTGCCTCCCCCTCCTCTCTCCATTTCTCTCTGTCCTATCCAACAATGACAACATCATCAACAACAACAATAAAAAACAAGGGCAACAAAAGGGAAAATAAATAATTAAAAAAGGAAGAAAGTTTTCCTGTTCTTTATCCCTCTGAGACTATGGACCCAGGATCATTATAGTGGAAGGTCTGGCTTCTGTAATTGCTTCCCAATTGAACATGGGCTTTGGCAGGTTGACCCATACTCCAAGTCTATTTTTCTCTTTCCCTAGTGGGGCGGGGCTCTGGGGAGGAGGGATTCCAGGACACGTTAGTGGGGTCATCTGCCCAGGGAAGTCAGGTTGGCAACATGGTTGCATCTGGAACCTGGTGGATGAAAAAGAGTTAAGATAGAAAGCACAACAAATTGTTGACTAATCATGACCCTAAAGGCAAGAATATTGCAGATGGATATTTGGGGTCTTTGTTTTGGAAAAAGTGAGTAGGTCTATTTTAGGTATATACCAAGGGGCCCGTAACTATACTAGTATTTGCTTGAGCCTGAGCTAACATGCAGGTGGACCCAGGTTGTTGTCTGGGGGAGATGTTGTCATAGTTGGAAAAAGGACTACAAAGCTGGATCAGGGAAGAGAGTAACTTCCAAATATGGGAAAAGTATATAAATATTGTTAACTGTAAACCCCATCGATTTGATCTGGGGCCCATATTCAGCACAGGAGCCTATGTAACCTCTGCATCCCTGTAGGTCTGAGATCACATTTTGTGGTCATGGCTAGGAACATTCCAGGCTGCACTAATTTCTGGACCCATCTTCCTTGGGTAGTAGGTAGAATATGTTGTTCAACCTCCCTTTGGAGAATGGAACATTCCTACCATTGTTGATTCACATTGAGGGCAAGGTCTGATAGGGGCTCACAGAGGGGTCCATTATGTTGTTCCTGATGGAGATGACCAGTGACAGTAGTGAGAGGGATCTGTTAGAGGTCTAGGCCCACCATGTCTGTGTGGGAATCCCAGGGCTCCCTGGCTAGGGCCCCAGGTGATCGGGTGGCCTGGTAGTGACTAAAGAGTCATCATTAAGGTATGCGGGTCTCTTGCCTTTACTCAGCTTTTTTTTTTTTTTTAATGTTTTACATTCAACAGTAAATACAATAGTTTGTACATGCATAACATTCCCCAGTTTCCCATTTAACAATACAACCTCCACTATGTCATTTATCATCCTTCATGGACCTTTTACTCAGCTTTTGTAGTCCTTACTTTGTCTGACAAGGGGAGTGATTGAAGGATGTGTAATAGGATGTGGATGAGGAGGGTATCTAGGTCTAAGTAGAAACTCTCTGATTAGGTACTTTATGGTGTCTTTTTATATATATTTATTTATTTTCCCTTTTGTTGCCCTTGTTTAATATTGTTGTGGTTATTGATGTTTTTGTTGGATAAGACAGAGAGAAATGGAGAGAGGAGGGGAAGACAGAGAGGGGGAGAGAAAGACAGACACCTGCAGACCTGCTTCATCACTTGTGAAGCGACTCCCCTGTAGGTGGGGAGCCAGGGGCTCGAACTGGGATCCTTATGTTGGTCCTTGCACTTTGCGCCCCCACCCGACTCCCTTTATGGTGTCTTTTTAGGTCTTTCTACTTGCTGCATCTATTGACTAACTGCAAACTATTGTGTACTTTTGCTTTAAGGTCTATATTTTCCCCTAACTTACACTTTTTTTTTTTAATGAAAGGCTTTTTAAAATATTTATTTACTCCCTTTTGTTGCCCTTATTATCTTATTGTTATAGTCATGGTTAGATAGGACAGAGAAATGGAGAGAGATGGGAAGAGAAGGACAGAGAGGAGGAGAGAAAGATAGACACCTGCCAACCTGCTTCACCGCTTGTGAAGTGACTCCCCTGCAGGTGGGAGCTGGGGGCTGAACCTGGGATCCTTCCGCTGGTCCTTGCACTTTGCCACTTGCGCTTAATCCGCTGCGCTACCCGCTACCGCCGACTCCCTATGAAAGACTTTTTATCTATTTATATGAAGGGGGAGGAGGAGAGCATGCTGTGTTGGGATGGAGCCCAAGGCTCCATCATCTGCTGAGCTGCCTCCCTGGGCCCCAGCCAGCACTCTCCAGGACTTATGATAGCACTGGTCAGATTCTTCAGGGGTGGTTTTACCCCTCAGGGCTGTAACCCCCTTTGTGAAACAAGTTTATGCCTGCAACTGCTTTTCTGGTTCAGAGAAACACACAAGTCATCCACCGTTTATCAGACCTGCAGGATGCTCAGATTCTCACAGGGACTGACTTAAATACCTTTGGGCTATCTGCCCAGTACAGTATCATTTATTAAAAAGTCCATTTTGCCTGAGAAATTAAAAAAAATGATTAGTGACTTAGTGTTGATTTACAAGAGGATAAGATAACAGGGAATACTATTGTTCCACACTACACCCTCCACCAAAGTCCCCTTTCCCCCAGTAATAACCACCATAATTCTCTCAAAGTCTTAGCAAAAGGTTGGGGACTTCTGTTTCTTTGCAAGTTGATATGGTTCAATTCTGTATATTTCACATACGAGTAGAACTATCCAGTGGTTATTTTTCACCTCCTTACTTCAAGGTTCCTAAGCATAATCATCTCTGGTTCCATCCACCTTGTCCTGAAAGACATGACCTTGTCATATATATATATATATATATATATATATATATATATATATATATAGTTTCCAGGGTTATCGCTGGGGCTCAGTGCCTGCACTACAAATCCATTGCTCCTGGAGGCCATTTTTCCATTTTGTTGCCCTTTTTTTAAATTTTTTTAAATTTTTATATATTTATTTATTTATTTATTTTTCCTTTTGTTGCCCTTGTTTTTTTATTGTTGTTGTAGGTATTATAATTGTTGTTGATGTTGTCGTTGTTAGATAGGACAAAGAGAAATGGAGAGAGGAGGGGAAGACAGAGAAGGGGAGAGAAAGACAGACACCTGCAGACCTGCTTCACCACCTGTGAAGCGACTCCCCTGCAGGTGGGGAGCCGGGGCTTCAACCCTAATCCTTAAGCAGGTCCTTGCGCTTTGTGCCACATGTGTTTAATCCGCTGAGCTACCACCCAATTCCCCCCCCTTGTTGTTTTTTTGTTATTGTTGCCATTTCTGTTGTTATTGGATAAGAGGAAGAAATGGAGAAAGGAGGGGAAGACAGAGAGGGAGAGAGAAAGATAGGCACCTGCAGACCTGCTTCACCGCCTGTGAAGCGACCCCCCTGCAGGTGGGGAGTGGGGAGCTCGAATAAGGATCCTTGCATGGGTCCTTGCACTTGGCTTCCTACTATGTGTGCTTAATCCAGTGTGCCACCGCCCAGCCCCCTCAAGTCTCTCACTCTCTATCTTCCCCTTCCCTCTTCAGTTCTCTTTCTCTATGAAATAAATAGAGTTAAAAAGAAGAAGAATGATAGCAGAGGATACAGAGAAAGGACAAACACCACAGCACTGCTTCACCATGCATGCAGTTTCCTTTGCTGCTGTTGCCCTTCCCATGCTGCTGCCATGTAGTCTGGGGTTTGAACCCAGGGCCTTGTGGATGGTAACTACTGGGTGAGCTATCTCTTTGCCCCTTGACAGTATGTTTTAATAAAGCTACTCACTCTCAAGAACCACTGCTTCTCCTACCTTTTAAACTTGTTTTAAAAAATATTTATTTGGTGGTCTGGGAGGTGGCGCAGTGGATAAAGCATTGGGCTCTCAAGCATGAGGTCCTCAGTTTAATCCCTGGCAGCATATGTACCAGAGTAATGTCTGGTTCTTTCTCTCTGAATAAGTAAGTTAAAATAAAACATTAAAAAAAATTTATGGGAGTCGGGCGGTCGCGCAGCAGGTTAAGCGAAAGCGCAAGGACTGGAGGAAGGATCCTGGTTTGAGCCCCCGGTTCCCCACCTGCAGGGTGGTCACTTCACAAGCAGGTCTGCAGGTATCTATCTCCCCTCTCTGTCTTCCCCTCCTCTCTCCATTTCTCTCTGTCCTATCCAACAACGATGACATCAATAACAACAATAACTACAACAATAAAAATACAAGAGCAACAAAAGGGAATAAATATTTTTTAAAAATTATTTGATTACATATAAGAGAGTTTCACCTGAGACACAGGGAAAGTGAGAGAGAGAGAGGAGAGAGAGATACCAGAGCACCACCCTGGGACATGTGGCACCGGGAATCCCAGGCAGGCAAGCTCCAAGCTCTGTCAGTTGAGCTGTTTCCCTGGCCACCCACCATTTTTGTTTTCCAGTGTTTTCTTGGCTCCCCTCATGTTTGATAGTCTAGTTTTAAAGTACTCAGTATTCTCCCAGGAGGTCCTGGTGGAGGGTCAGAGGTGGGGTTGATGTTCAAACTGGTTTTGTAAGATTCTGTTTTCTTTGGGAGTTATGAGCCCGGAAGCCTCTGAAAGTCTTTAATTGAGCGATTGTTCAAATGTGGTGAATTTGGCTCAAGGGTATTACATAAGAACATTCTGCATTGTTCTTGCAGATGATCTGCAAACTTAAAATTATTTCAGATTTTTTTTTAAAAAAAGGCTTAAGGCCATCATGCTTCTGGCAACATCTATCTTAGTAAAAGCTCTCAGAAAATCTGCACAAGTCGTGTTCATAGGTCCTTAGTTTGCTTGATGGCTGACCCTGCAAAGAAACCCAGCCAGTCAGGAATCAGCACTGCTTTTTCGTTGAGTGGTTTGGGCTTCCTTTAGCCTTTAGTCATCCTGAAACTATGCACACACATGTGCTTTTCACCCAAATACTCCAGAGGAAGTGTGGCTCATCCTTCAAACCCAGCCCCCAGAAAAGAATCCCATTGTCTCCTTTTTGCTTACATATTCATTTTGCATGGGAAATACTCTTGTGCGTTCGTCCTCTCCCCGGCTTTATTGAGATGCAGTCGAGATACAGTTTGTAACTGTGTAAGCCCTAGGCGTACTGTCAAGATAGAGTCTCAGTAATAGTGCAACAGACCTTCGTAATATTAACACGATCATCACCTCACACCAGCTGGGTGTGTGGGGAAAGCATTTATCATCTTCTCTTGTAGAAACTTTCTGGTGGATCGTACAGAATTGTCATGCTCTTCTCATTTCCGGTACAAGGAAGAAACCTCTCAGAGGACAAATTTACTTTACACTTCTCTCTGACTTGATTCAGTTCCGTGTGTGTGACAGGAGACAACGGATAGGGGAAGAAGAAAAGAAAAGTGGTCAGATGGTGAGTCCTAGGTCGCTGGGTATTATCTCTTTGGACTCACGGAAGTGTCTGGTCTGAGAAATAATTTCTGGACACCAGGACCCTAGTCCCAGATTTCCACTAAGGAAAAGGTGGTCCTTTAGTGGGAATAAAACGCCACTTACTCTCTGCCTCTGGAGATTTCTCTGGTAAAGCCAAGCAGGCTGTGGAGTGCTGAACTCGGCTGAACCGGAAGACCTGCTGTGGTTGTGACTCAGACGACCAGGGGGTCTAGTGGGGGCACCACAGGGCAGAGACAGACACTCAGAGACCACAGACAGCTTTAGGGCAACCCTCCACCCCCACACACACACCAGCTGGCTGAGTGTAAGCTTCAGAATAATGTGCGGTTGTGACCGATCATTTGGAAATCTGGAGGCTCTTTGTTGTTGGAAATAGAGACACTTAGAGAGAATGAGGGAAATCACTCGACGTTTCCTATTCAATGACTTCTACTGCTAATTCTTTGTGACATCTCTTTCATGTCATTTTATTTATTTATTTATTTATTTATTTATTTATTTATTTTACCTCCAGGGTTATTGCTGGGGTTCGGTGCCTGCACTGCGAATCCACTGCTCCTGGAGGCCATTTTTCCCCTTTTGTTGCCCTTGTTTATCATTTTTGTTGTTGTTGTTGTTGTTATTGTTATTGCTGTTGGATAGGACAGAGAGAAATGGAGAGAGGAGGGGAATACAGAGAGGAGAAGAGAAAGATAGACACCTGCAGATCTGCTTCACTGCTTGTGAAGTGAGCCCCCTGCAGGTGGGGGAACTGGGTCTTGAACCAGGATCCTTGTGCAGGTCCTTGTGCTTGACGCCACCTGTGCTTAACCTGCTGCTCTACAGCACGGGCCCCTCAAGTCATTTTTTTTTTTTTTAATTTTTTCATTTTTACCAGAGCACTGCTCAGCTCTGGCTTATGGTGGGACGGGGAATTGAACCTGGGACTTGATGGAGCCTCACGCTTGAGAGTCTGTTTGCATAACTATTATGCTATCTACCCCCGCCCTCAAGTCATTTTTTATATGTACAATTTTGAACAGGAATACATAACCTCTTTTTTATTAAGAGAGGACAAGAAAGACCCCAGAGTACCACTCTTATTTGTTATTTGTTTCTTCTTCCTTTCTTTCTCTTTCTTTCAAAAATTTTATTTATTATTATTAATTTTATTTTATTTTTATTACTAACAATCTCTTTCTCTTTTTATTTTATTTATTTATTTATTTACTTTGTTGCCCTTTTTTAAAAATTTCTTTATCGGGGAATTAATGTTTTACATTTGACAGTAAATACAACAGTTTGTACATGCATAACATTTCTCAGTTTTCCATATAACAATACAACCCCCACTAGGTCCTCTGTCATCCTTCTTGGATCTATATCCTACACACACACACACACACACACACACACACACACACACACACACACACCCGGCCAGAGTCTTTTACTTTGGTGCAATACGCCAATTCCAGTTCTGGTTCTACTTGTGTTTTCTCCTCCTTATCTTGTTTTTCAACTTCTTCCTGAGAGTGAGATCATCCCATATTCATCCGTCTGTTTCTGACTTATTTCACTTAACATGAATTTTTCAAGCTCCATCCAAGACCAGCTGAAAACAGTGATGTCACCATTTTTTACAGCTGAGTAGTATTCCATTGTGTATAAATCCCACAGCTTGCTCAGCCACTCATCTGTTGTTGGACACCTGGGTTGCTTCCAGGTTTTGGCTATTACAAATTGTGCTGCCAAGAACATATGTGTACACAGATCTTTTTGGATGGGTGTGTTGGGTTCCTTAGGATCTATCCCCAGGAGATGAATTGAGGATCAAGGGTAGGTCCATGTCTAGCCTTCTGAGATTTCTCCAGACTGTTCTTCACAGAAGTTGGACCAATTGACATTCCCACCAGCAGTGCAGGAGGGTTCCTTTGACCCCACAACCTCTCCAGCATTTGCTGCTGTTACCTTTTCTGATGTGTGACATTCTCACAGGAGTGAAGTGGCATCTCATTGTTGTCTTTATTTGTATTTCTCTGACAATCAGAGACTTGAAGCATTTTTTCATGTGTTTCTCAGCCTTTTGCATCTCTTCTGTGGTAAATATTCTGTCCATGTCCTTCCCCCATTTTTGGATGGGATTATTTGTTTTTTTGTGGTTGAGTTTGGCAAGCTTTTTATATATTCTGGTTATTAGCTTCTTGTCTCATGTATGGCATATAAAGGTCTCCCATTCTGTGAGTGGGGTCTCAGTTTGGGTTTATTTTATTTATTATCATTAATTTTTTTTTAATTTTTATTGCTAACAGGGTTATCACTGAGTCCTGGTGGCATAACTACAAATCCAGCACTCCTGGTGACCTTTTTTTCCCCTTCTCTCTTTCTTTCTTTCTTTCTTTCTTTCTTTCTTTCTTTCTTTCTTTCTTTCTGTCTTTCTTTTTCTTTTCTTCTTCTCTTCCTCTTCTTCCTCTTCCTCTTCCCTTTCTTCTCCTTCTACTCTTCCTTCTCCTTCTTCACCAGAGCACTGCTCAGCTCTGGCTTATGATGGTACAGGGGATTGAACCTGAGACTTTGGAGCCTCGGGTATGAGAGTCCCTTTGCACGACCATTATGCTATCTACTCCCACCCCTTTCTATTTGACTTGAAAGGACAGAGAGAAATTGAGGGGGAGGGGAAGATAGGGAGAGAGAAAGACAGACAACTGCAGGCCTGCTTCACTGCTTGTGGAACTTCCCACCTGCAGGTGGGGAGCAGGGGCTCGAGATTGGGTACTTACGCATGGTAATAATGTATGCACTCAACCAGGTGTGCCACTACCCAGCCCAATTTATTTATTTATTTATTTATTTATTTATTTATTTATTTATTTTTTATTTATGTCTTTCAGAGAGCTGGGACCTTGTGTAGGATTGCAGACAAGGGACCTGAATTTCTTAGCTAAGCCTCTTTTTCTTGATCAGGAAAATTCCAGGACACACTTTTTTTTTTTATTTGCAAGGTTGTATTCCATGGAGTCTATATCCCATAACTTCTTTAGCCAGTCATCTGATAATGGGCATTTAGGCTGCTTCCACTCGTTGGCTATTGCAAATAATGCAGCTAGGAACACAGAGGTGCATCTGTCCCTTCAAGTTAGTGTTTGCATATCCTTTGGATAAATGCCTAAGAGTGGTATTGCTGTATCATAAGGTGATATCCACTTGTATTTATGTACGGACTCTCCATACAGTCTTCCAGAGAGGCTGTTGGCACAGTTTGCATTCCCACTAGCAGTGTAGCAGAGTCGCTTGTTCTCCACAGCCTCTCCAACACCTGGCTTGTTGATGTCAGCCTTTCTCTCAGGTGTGAGATGGAATCTCAGTGTAAGGGGCACACTTCCATCACTCATACTCTCATGACTTGGCAGACCCATGCTAACTATGACCAGAAAGGTCACACAAGCGGTCAAGTTTTCACCTGGGGGGTGGGGACTGACACTTGTAACCCTAACCCTGCAGTTTGGTGCTCATAATCAGACAGCTAGGAAATCAGTCTTCTCCTTTCCATCCTCCACACAACAGCGGCCCCAAAGGCAACATATGGAAGTTTTTCCACACGGCACCTGGATGAGAGAGGAAAGGCCTGATTTGCAAATACTGTTAAATGAAAAAAATGTGTTTCCATCCTGCTAAGGTAGCCAAGTACAGCTCGCTAAGGAAGAATGTTCTGCAGATGTGAACGAGTCTTTCCCAAGCTCCTGTGAGTGAGGACAGTAAAAATCTCCAGCTGCCTCTGGCCGCAGAGTGAGGTTTTGTCCGCTGTCCCAGTGGCTTTAAACTCCCTGTCACTTAGTCTGTCAGACAGCTGTAGGTCAGAAAAACACTGGTCCAGTTGTTAAAAGAAAAAAATTTTTTTTTTTTGTCAGCCACTGGATATTCACACCATCAGAAGCTGTGGCCTGGGAAAGGGGGGAAGATTAATGTGTTAAGAGAGAAAGAACCAGACCACCACTCCAGCATGAGGAGTGCTGAGGATTGAACTCATAACATTGAACTTGCATGGCTTGCCCTCTAGTACTGAGCCACCTCCCTGGCTGCCTAACGGCAAGTCTAAAATGACTCAGAGACTCTTGGTTTGAGGGGTGGGGGTCGGGGTGGGGGCAGCATCTTGGTTCATTGACACCTGAGTTCAGGGAATCTCACCAGATGCTAAAGGCAGACGGGCTCTGAAACAGGTGCAGACAGACACAGTGGCATCGCAGACTGCCTTCCAAGGGATTATTTCTGCTGACTGGCAGGGTTCACCACCCCCCTGCCTGCGTTCCCTGGGAAGTGCCCAAATGCAGACTCCCAGGTCCAGGGCTGAGAGTCTGTGTCCCTCGCTCCAGGCTAGGACCAGGATGATAAAACTCCCCGAGTTTTATCCTCATCCCCGAGGAGCCGTTTTATCACTCGTTATATTTAAATTTTTTTTTCGTGATTTATTTGCAGTTTAGAGGATAGTAGTAGCCCTGGTCTCTTACATGTGACACAAGCTCTCTGCTACACCCTCGGCTCCTCCTTTACTGTTCTAATAATAGCAGGCTTATTAAGGTATGATTCAGGTACCATCAAATTCACCCTTTGGAAAGAGACAGCTGAGCACAGGACTTGCATATCTGAGACCCAGGTTCAAGCCCCGATACCACATATGTCAGAACAGTGTTCTGACCTATCTCATCAAAATAAACACATTTTAAAAATAAGTAACTTTGGGCTGGGAAGATATAATGGTCATGCCAAAAAAAAAAAAAAGAGGAGAAAAAGGGAGGAAGAGGAGGAGAAGAAGAAGGAAAAAAAGACTTACATTCTTGAAGCTCTGAGGTCCCAGGTTCAATCCCCAGGACCACCAAAGGCCAGAGCTGAGCAGTGCTCTGGTCTCTTTGTCTCTCTGCGCCCTTAGCCCCTTTTTTTTTAATCTCCTGCATTAGAATAAAAATAAACAACCTGGGAGTCAGGTGGTAACACAGCAGATTAAACACAGGTGACGCAAAGCCCAAGGACCAGCATAAGGATCCTGGTTCAAGCGTCCGGATCCCCACCTGCAAGGGAGTCGCTTCACAGGCAGTGAAGCAGGTCTGCAGGTGTCTATCTTTCTCTCTCCCTCTCTTGTCTTCCCCTCCTCTCTCCATTTCTCTCTGTCCTATCCAACAACAATGACAGCAATAATAACTACACCAGTAAAACAACAAGGGCGACAAAAGGAAATAAATAAATAAATATTTAAAAGTAAATAAATAACCTTGGGCTGGGAAGACAGCATAATGGTTATGCACAAAGGCTTTCCTTCCCTGCCACCACCATAAGCCTGAGCTGAGTAGAGTTCTGGTCAGAACAACAACATTTACAAGTAGGAGGGATTTTTTTTTCTTTTTAAAGAACAACTTTCCTTTTTTTCCTCTTGTTTATGCAACCCAAATCTCCTTGCATATGCAGTTTTGCTGCTCCTGAGCTGGCCTTTCCTTTTTTTTATTTCATATAGGTAGAGATAGAGAGGAAAGGAGAGAGAGAGAGGGGGAGGGAGAGAGAGAGAGAAAACAGCACCTGAGCTTCCCCGGTGCTGTGGCACGGCCGTGTAGTGGGAGGCTCAAACTCCAGACACACTCCCTCCGCAGTGAGCTATCTCCCAGCCCAAGTTGCTGTTGTCTTTTTTTTTTTTTAAAGATTGTATTTATTTATTAATGAGAAAGATAGGAGAGAGAGAGAGAGAGAGAGAGAGAAAGAACCAAACATCACTCTGGTACATGTGCTGCTGGGGATTGAACTCGGGACCTCATGCTTGAGAGTCTAGTGCCTTAGCCACTGCGCCACCTCCCAGACCACTGCAGTTGTTTTTTTTTTTGTTGTTTTTTTATTTATTTATTCCCTTTTGTTGCCCTTGTTGTTTTATTGTTGTAGTTATTATTGTTGTTATCGTTGTTGGATAGGACAGAGAGAAATGGAGAGAGGAGGGGAAGACAGAGAGGAGGAGAGAAAGACAGACACCTGCAGACCTGCTTCACCGCCTGTGAAGCGACTCCCCTGCAGGTGGGGAGCCGGGCTTCGAACCGGGATCCTTATGCTGGTCCTTTTGCTTTGCGCCACCTGCGCTTAACCCGCTGCGCTACAGCCCGACTCCCTGCAGTTGTTTTTGTATGTTAACTTGTCCCCAGGATGAGACAGCTATCGGCCTATTGTCTGCCTTGGTGAATTTGCCTGTCCTGAGCATTTTATAATGTGTGGCCATGTCGTGTGTGTGTGTGTGTGTGTGTGTGTGTGTGTGTGTGTGTGTGTGTGAGTGATCTTTGCCATTGGACTCTTGTCTTCTAGTCTATGTTGTAGCATGGATCAAGTCATTCCTTTTGTCTGAGCATTTGGTCCAAGAGTGAAGACTGTGATTTTGCCAAATATGGCCACTCCATCTTGTTCCAAACTGTTGTCTTCTCTTAACCTCACCTATCAGACCTTCCATTTTCCAGATGTGGAAAAAAAAAAAAAACACCTGACTTTTTATAAGTGATTCTGTGAAGAGCTAGAGAGACTCCCAGTTATTTTGGAAAATGTTTGTCTAGGGCTGGCAAGATGCATGTTCAAACCCAGCCCCCACCACACTGAAGGAAACTTTGCTGCTGTGCTGTCTTTCGCTCTGTCTCTGACTTTCTAGCAGAAAAAAAAAAAAGTCACTGGAGCAGTGGCATCGCAGTACCTACCAACCAAAAAAAAAAAGTTTCTCTAAGGATGATGGCAATGAAATTTAGAGAGGAGATTCATTCACTGAACACCATGGCACATCAGGTGGAATGTACAAGTGTGTGCTGTTTATCTGCCCTGTTCCTAGCAGCTGTTTTTGAGGGAGGGGGAATGGGAGGGGAGAAAAAGAGAGGAGAGGAGAGGGGAGGAGAAGAGAGGAGAGGGACACCTGTAGCACTGCTCCACCACATTTGAAGCTTCCCCCCTGCAGGTGGGGACTGGGACTTGACCTGAATCCTTGACCATGGTAGCATTTATGCTCTTGGCTCTGCTGAATTTATTTTCTGAAATCTTTGGCTGTCGCTTACTAAGAAGAATGATCAGTTGAGTTACTACAGTAACTCTTGGTGTTCTGCTGTAATTGTTTTTTTTTAATTTTTTTTATATTTATTTATTTTGTTTATTTTCCCTTTTGTTGCCCCTGTTGTTTTATTGCTGTGGTTATTATTGTTGTTGTTATTGATGTTGTCCTTGTTGGATAGGACAGAGAGAAATGGAGAGAGGAGGGGAAGACAGAAAGGGAGAGAGAAAGACACCTGCAGACCTGTTTCACCGCCTGTGAAGCGACTCCCTGCAGGTGGGGAGCCGGGGGCTCGAACTAGGATCCTTACACCAGTCCTTGCGCTTCAAGCCACGTGTGCTTAACCCACTGTGCTACTGCCTGACTCTGTGCTGTAATTGTTAATGTGTGTTGTTGCCTCCTTGACCAAAGCTGGCAAAGCGGAGAGTTGTTGAAGTTGAGGATCTTGTTTTAGCGGTACCAATAAGACCACTTCCATTTTTAATTTTCGTTACTGTCTAGCCATTTGTTTCTGTTTTTTTAAAAAAATATTTATTCCCTTTTATTGCCCTTGTTTTTTTAAATTGTTATAGTTATTGTCATTGATGTCGTTGTTATTGGATAGGACAGAGAGAAATGGAGCTATCTTCCTCCCTCCCTCTTTTATTTTTTTTTCCTCTCTTTTTTGGATAGAGGGAGAGAGAAATTGAGAGAAAAGGGGAAATGAGGGAGGGAGAGAGAGAGAGAGAGAGGGAGAGGGAGAGAGAGACCTGCAGCATTGCTTCACTGCTTATGATGCTTCTTCCCCCCACCTCTTCTCAGCACTGGGGAGGAACAGGGCTGGCAGAGAAGTGGCAAGGCACAGTGCTGCCGTGAGGAGCACTGTCTGTCTATCCTCGGGCTTGCTGCCAGGGGAGGACAGCGGAGCCCTGTCTGCCACCTCAGCCAGTGAAGAGACTCCAGGAGTATCAGGACTGGGGCCAGGACTTCCTTCCTGTCACTGGAAGGCTCTCAGAACCCTCCTCCAACGTAGGAATTGAGGAATGGGGTCCCTGCATCCTTCAAAGAACTGAACTCAGAGAGAGAGAGATAACTCGGCCACCGTGAGAGAGATAACCATCACCAGAGAGATCACTCGGCCACCACGCCCAGTCCAGGTTCAAGCCCCTGGTACCACATGGCAGGAGTCATGGCACTGGGGGAAGTTCCATTGTGTTGATGTCTCCCCCTCACTTTCTGTCTCCCTATGTGAATTAAAAAGCAGCCCAGGAGTAGTAAAATTGTGCATGCCATAGGCCCTAGCTTTGGGGAAAAAAAAAAGGGGAGAGAGGGCTAGAGAGACTAAGCTGGCTTTCAGCTAACATAGCCCAAACTGTGGCTGCTCACAAGCCGCCTGGACTCTGTAGCAGGGCAGGCCTACACTCCATCTGTCTCCACATAGTTTACGAACCCGGCTGCACTCTTTCTGATTTCAGTGTGTGGAGCGGGGCCCCTGAGTGCATGTGTGTGTGGATTTTAATGCCTTTTTTCTTTCTCCTTGGGCCTCCTCCTGCTCATTCCCAGTAGCTATACAGATGTCTAGAAGCCTTTTGATTTTTTTTTAAAAGAATTTATTTACTTATTCATGAGAAAGATAGGCAGAGAGAAAAACCAGACATCACTCTGGTACATGTGCTACTGGGAATTGAACTCAAGGACCTGCATAAGGATCCCAGTTCGAGCCCCCGGCTCCCCACCTACAGTGGAGTCGCTTCATAGGCAGTGAAACAGGTCTGCAGGTGTCTTTCTCTCCCCCCTCTGTCTTCCCCTCCTCTCTCCATTTCTCTCTGTCCTATCCAACGACGGCGACAACAATAATAACTACAACAATAAAACAACAAGGGCAACAAAAGGGAATAAATACTTTTTTTAAAAAAAAAAAAAAGGGCTGAGCAGTGGTGCTCATGTTGAATGCATATCTCACCATGTACAAGGATGCAGGCTCAAGCCCCTAGTCCCCATCTGCAGGAGGGAAGTTTCATTAGCGGTGTGTGTGAGTGTGTGTGTGTGTGTGTGAGTGTGTGTGTGTGTGTGTGAGTGTGTGTGTGAGTGTGTGAGTGTGTGTGTGTGAGTGTGTGTGAGTGTGTGTGTGAGTGTGAGTGTGTCAGTGTGTGTGTGTCAGTGTGTGTGTGAGTGTGTGTGTCTGTGTGAGTGTGTGTGTGAGTATGTGTGTGTGTGAGTGTGTGTGAGTGTGTGTGTGTGTGTGTGAGTGTGTGTGTGTGAGTGTGAGTGTGTGAGTATGAGTGTGAGTGTGTATTTTATATAGTGACTTAGATGGCCCAACTGCTGGTGCAGTAGATAGCATTTTGGACTTGCTGGCATAAGGTTTGATTCCCGGCACTGCATATTCTGGAGTCATGTTCTGGGTCTCTCTCCCCTACTCTCTCACTAGTTAATGAATAGATTTTGGGTGTGGGGTGGAGATAGCTTAATAATTCTGCAAAAGATTTTCATGTTTGAGGCATCACAAGTCCCAGGTTCAATCCCTAGCACTACCATAAGCCAGAGCCGAGCAGTGCTCTGGTAAATGAAATAAGTAAAAGATAGATTTGTTTTTTAAAAAATATTTTATTCATTTATTAATGAGGAAGATAGAGAAAGAACCAGACATCACTCTGGTACATGTGCTTCCGGGGATCAAACTCAGGACCTCATGCTTGAAAGTCCAATGCCTTAGTCACTGTGCCACCTCCCGGACCACAATAATTTTTTTTATTGATTTAATAATGATTGGTAAGATTGTAGGATAAGAGTAGTACAGTTCCACACAATTCCCATCACCAGAGTTTTGTATTCCATCCCCTCCAGCTCCCCTGTTCTCCCTCTGGGAGCATGGACCCAGGATCATTATGGGGTGCAGAAGGTGGAAGGTCTGGCTTCTGTAATTGCTTCTCCACTAGACATGGGCATTTGACAGGTTGATCCAGACTCCTAGCCTGTCTCTCTCTCTTTCCCTAGTGGGCAGGGCTCTGGGGAGGTGGGGCTCCAGGACATTGGTGAGGTTGTCTGTCCAGGGACATCAGGTTGGTGTCATGGTCACAACTGCAAGTTGGTGGCTGAAAGGCATTAAGAAAACAGAAAAAAAAATGTTTAATAATCAGGAACCTAAAGGTAAGAAAAGAATATAGCAGATGCTATTTGGGGTAGATAAACCTTGTTTTATTGTTATTTCGAAATTCAACCTAGGAGTTGGAAGATAGCTCACCCAGGGAACATTCACATTCCTGTGTGTCAGCACGGGACTGATCCAAGGCATTATATGGGTGCACCCTGGACAGACAGCACCGGGGACAGTTCTCTCTCCCCTTCTCCAAGAAATAATGATAAAGCTGGGCTGGAGAGGCTGATAATCAGTTGTATCATGAGTGTGCAAGGCCCTGACTCTTCATTAAAAATATGGCTAGGGGGCCAGGCAGTAACACAGCAGGTTAAGTGCCCATGGTGCAAAGTGCAAGGACTAGCGCAAGGATCCCAATTTGAGCCCCTGGCTCCCTACCAGCAGGGAGGTCGCTTCACAAGCAGTGAAGCAGGTCTGCAGGTGTCTATCTTTCTCTCCCTCTCACTGTCTTCCCCTGCTCTCTTGATTTCTCTCTGTCCTATCCAACAACTACAGTAACAACAATAACAACAACAGCAGCAGCAACAAAATGGGAAAAATGGTCTCTAGAAGCAGTGGATTCATAGTGCAAGCACCAAACCCCAGTGATAACCCTGGAGGCAAAACAAACAAACAAAAAAACACAGCTAGAGTATAGGAGTGGTCTGGGAGGTGGTGCAGTGGATAAAGCATTGGACTGTCAAGTGTGAGGTCCTGAGTTCAAGCCCCGGCAGCATCAGTACCAGAGTGATGTCTGGTTCTTTCTCTCTCCTCCTGTTTTTCTCATTAATAAATAAAATATTTAATAAAAAATAGCTAGACCTTACAGCCCTGTGAGTAGAACATGGGTAGAACACAGGACTTTCATGCTAGGGGCCATGGTTCTGTCCCCTGCTGCATATGTGCAGGAGCTGTGCTTGCCTCCCTCCCCCTCTCTCGATAACGGAATCAGTGCATCCAAACATTCTTTGGTGACATTATCTAAAGAAACGTGTGTGCCTGCACTCTGGAAGAAGTTGCCATGGGACCTTTGGGGGGGAGTTGGGGTGGTTCAGGATCCTGCCCTGAGCCTCTCCTGGGCCAATGATCCGGGCACACCCAGGGGAAATAATCTGGGGTATGGCCTTGGATTTGCAGCCATAGCTTCCAGTGTCCACCCTGTTCTCCCAGGCACCCTGGAGCCCTCTCTTGTGCTGACATGATGACAATGCACAGGCCACAGGCAGCCACAGCCCCCGAGACCCCAAACTTCAACCTAGCAGGCAGATGAGAGCTCTCTCCTTGGAGAGCACTGAGATTGGGTTCCTCCTCTGCCTGCTGCCTTCCCTCCTCACTCACCCCACTTCCCGCCTCTTGTGAATCTGCTCCATGCATAGTACTCATCCAGAACTCAAGAACAAAGTGCTGAGGACAAGGTCTCCCCAGTGCTTTTGGTGTTGTTTGCAAAGTCACTCCAGATGTTTGGGGTCCTAGACAGTTAATGGCAGTCACGACGGTGCCACCGGTCACATTTATTTCTCTCGGGCTTCAGTGCATGCTGTACTCCGGGCACATTCCAGATACTGACTCATCCATTCATTCATCTGATGAATAAGGCTTGACTTGCTACCATAAACTGGGCACAGCATTTGGCCCCTGCACTCTTGGGAAGGGAGAAAAGATTCTTACTTTACAAGATGGACATAAACTAGAGCCGGATCACACACAGAAAACTCACCTGCAGGGCTGTATCCCAGGTTCAAAGGTTCAAGCCCTGGCACCATATGGGAGATGCTACAGCCACGGGGGGAAGCCCCAGTGCTAGAGTGTCTCTTCTGTGTCTTTCTTTCAGTCTGAATGAAAAAGTGTCCATGAGCAGTGAAGTCATGCCTGACTTCATGGGAATGTCCTCAGCAGTGAAAGGACAACTGTAGAAAGGGCTTCTCCTTTGGAAGCACTCTGTTGTGAATGCTAATTGTTTATGGAAATGAGGAGTTGGCTCCCAAACTGTGTTTGCGTCTTCACACATTTCTGATTTATGCTTTGGAGCCAGAACTGCGACAGAATTTATGTGCTAATGTCTCAATCTGGGGAGAAGCTTTTATGTAAACAAACGTTGGTCTTTGGACTGGAGAAGGAAATAGTAACAGGATGTGTGAAATCGCTAATCGCTCAGCCCTTCGTGGGCTCCTCGGCTCAGCTGCGGCATTCCCGCACAGTCAGACTTGCCACCGCAAAGTCTGTCCACAGGTGTGTGCCTGTCCCAGCCCCTCTAAGGTTCCTGTTCTCAGTTGTTGTGACCTTTGCTTTGCATTTGACAGCACAGCTTCTCCCATCCTCTGTAGACTAGCTTCAAAATCTTGTTTCCTTTTCAAAGAACAATAACTTTTTTTCCTGCTGAAATTGAGCCATATTTGTGTACGGTTTCACTACTTTTGTTTGCTTTTTCAGAGAGAGAGAGAGAATCAGCCCACAGATCCAGAGCTCTGGCACCTCTGTGTGGTATTAGGACTTGAACCTGGGCCCTTGCCTAGCACTACAGGCGCCCCAGCCCTTGAGCTGTGTCTCCAACCCCTCAAACTAATTTTTGACATCTCTAGTCTCCTACAATCACATTTGGAGGTATATTTCCCAGTGTGTACATTCAAGGCCAGAACTTTTTTGAAATTTATCATTATTATATTTGATAGGACAGAAAGAAATTAAGAGGCAGAAGGGGTGATGGGGCTATGGAGAAGAAGAGAGAGACACCTGCAGCACTGCTTCACCACTCATGAAACATCCCCCCTGCAGGTGGGGACCGGAAGGCTTGAACAAGGGTCCTTGTGTGTGCACTTAACCTGATGCACCGCCACCTGGCCCGATGACCAGCCCCAAGGCTGGTACTTTTTGCAGTGATGGAATCAGTCTTCTGCTTTGACCGGCTTGGTCACCATTCTCCACGTGCGGCCACTGGGCAGTCGGCATGTGGCTGGCGTGACTGAAGATGGAAGCTTTCATTTCAGATGGACTTGATCTGAAGTAGGCAGCTGAGGCCAGTGGCTACACTTTGGGGCAGTGCGATTCTAGCCCTGTCCAATCACTTTTTCATTTATTCGTGCAACAAACAGTGACCAGCTGCTCTGGCCGCTGTTAGCCTAGGTGTTGTGTAGGCAGCTATAGCTAACACAGGCCCAGCCTCGACACAAAGCAAAGCTTCGTTGTCTTCATTGAGGGACCACCAGCCCTCCGGGGCTCACGCTCCAGGAAGCCTCTGTCAGAATGCCGGTGGCTTTCCCCTCCAATGGGAACAGTTAATCAGGGTCAGAGTCAGCAAAAACGTCATGACTTTGGGCGTTGTTTTCATCTTGCCATTGACGAAAGAAGCAAAGGAAACTTAAACTATATGATTTAGTGTATAACTTTAATAACCAGCACACAACTTTGTACAGTTCTGTACTTGATCACCATGGAGCTGAATGACTGTGCTGAGAAGGGTATTCCCAGTTCATTCACATTGACTATTAAATGTCCGTGCAAGTATACTTTCACTGCACTAAATCAATAGATTTCAGAGTTCTCTGTGAGTCCAACATAAGGACACCTCTGTCATCTCATATATCAGCCCCCTAGTTCTAACCCCAATATAAACCTAATGTAAATTTGATTTGTGTGTGTGTGTGTGTGTGTGTGTGTGTGTGTGTGCGCACGCGTGCGCGCTTGCCAGGAGAGAATAACAAAGATAGAGGGAAAGCGGGAAGGACACTACAGCACTGAAGCCAGTGAGGTGGGGGTGGGTCTCGAACCTGGTTCATGTGCATGGAAAAGCAAGTGTGATTTTCATCTTATTAAAATATTTTTGTATAGTTTTTTTTTTATTGGTGGGATTAATGGCTTGCAGTAAATACAGTTGTTGGTACACATGTAAAATTTCTCAGTTTTCTGCAAAACACTCTCACCCCCAACCTAGGTCTTCCTCCACCATCCTGCACCAGGACCTGAACACCACCCCCCCACCCCACCTCAGAGTGTTTTACTTTGGTGCAATACACCAAGCCCAGTCCAATTTCTGATATATATATATATATTTATTTATTGGATGGAGACAGCCAGAAACTGAGAGGGAAGGGGGGGATAGAGAGGGAGTAAAACAGAGAGACACCTGCAGCCCTGCTTCACTACTTGTGAAGCTTTCCCCCTGCAGGTGGGGACCGGGGACTTGAACGCAGGTCCTTGTGCATTGTAATCAGTGTGCTCAACCAGGTGCGCCACCACCTGGCCCCTATATATATATTTTTAAAGTTAATATTGTATCATTTATTTTTTCTTCAGAGACGCTGATCAGAGTACCACTCTTATTTTATGTGATGCCAGGGCTTGAACCCGGGACCTCATGAATGCAAAGCTTGCTTGCTACCACTCACTCACCTCCCTGGTCCACTCTATAATCCCCCTTCTCATGGAATGCCCGGCAGAGTCCTTCACGCACTGCACAGTGTCTGCGTGCAAGAAGTTGCCTGCAGCTCGCCCAGTTAGGTGTGAGGAACCATGTCTCCATTTCCCAGGTGAAGATACTAAGACTTAGTGAAGTTCACAGATTTCTTCAAGTTCATATCCAGGTTCCAAAAATCACTCCTTACATTCTACCGTGCAATCTCTCTCAAGTAGAGCATAAAGAAATCCTATTCATTCATTCATTTATTCATTCATTCACTCACTCATTCATTCATTCATTCATATTTGCTGCCATCACTAGGGCTTCATGAGTCCATGATTCCATTACTGTTTTCTGCAGGCATCTTTTTTTTTTTTTTAATGAACTGTAAGATAGGGAGGAAGAGAGAGAGGTAGAGAGGACAGAGACAGAGAAGAGAGGCACCATAGCACTGATCTACTGCTTGTGAAGCTTCCCCCCTGCAGGTGGAAAGTGGGGTCTTGAACCCAAGTCCTTGCTCATGGTAACATGTATACTCAACCTGGTGCACCACCACCCGGTCCCTTAATAAATTTTTTAAATTATGTATTTATTTATGAGAGAGAGAGAGTGAGAGAGAAATGATAGCACTAGAGCTTCCTCCAATGCAGTGGGGACTGGGCTTGAACCTGGGCTGACCTCATGACAAAGGGAGTTATTTCACCAGCCCCCACAGTGATTTCTTCTTCTTCTTTTTTTTTGCCTCCAGGGTTATTGCTGGGGCTCAGTGCCTGCGCTACGAATCCACTGCTCCTGGAGGCCATCTTTTTCCCCCCATTGTTGTTGCTATTGCTGTTGCTGTGGCTGGATAGGACAGAGAGTAATCGAGAGGAGGGGAAGACAGAGAGGGGGAGAGAAAGATAGACACCTGCAGACCTGCTTCACCGCTTGCAAAGTGACCCTCCTGCCGGTGGGGAGCCAGGGGCTTCGAACTGGGATCCTTGCTCTGGTCCTTGCACTTTGTACCGTGTGTGCTTAACCCAGTGCGCTACTGCCCAGCCCCCATGATTTTTTAATGATGGCTTTCGTATTTGTGGTTTACTGCCATCATGTGACACTTCTCTCTCAGTCCTAGCAAATCTCTGAAACCCCCCACCCCACCCCCAGAGCAGTGGCCAGGAGCCCCATACCCAGTGTTTGTCTTTCCTGTTCAGGGTCAAGGTAGAAGACGCAGTGGCAGCTGGGAGGGCAACCTCTGAAGGCTTCTGTCCCCTCCCGAGAGACCCCTCAGGGACCACCCTCCTGAAGGAGCCCATCAAAACGCCTCAACAGCCTGCAGCATGTTCAGCTCAGAGATGATCATCAGCGGCCCAGCTTCAGACTTGAGGTCCAGAAGGAGGCAGCAGGCAGGGGCCCCAGACCCCTGCCCCCCGGCACAAGGCAGCGCCCCCCGGCACAAGACTCTGAGCATCAGGGACAAGATCTCCGAGTGGGAAGGGAAAAGGGAGCTGTCCTCTGCCACCACTGAGGCTCACCCGCCGCTCTTTGTGACAGAGAGAAGGGAAGACGTGAGGACTGCGGTGACCAAGGTGTCAAATGGAGCCAGGATGGAATCAGAGAGCCCAGAGGGTGAGCAGAGTCCAGAGGGAGTGAGAGTGGGGCCTCAGAGACTCAGCCAGACAGGCCAGGACCCGGCCACAAACCCAGGCAGAGGCCTCTGGGAGCCCAGGCTTGGCTCGCAGCGCCCACAGAAAGACAGCCTCTCGGTGCTCACGCAGGTCAAGAGGCTCGAGCAGGCCCTCAAGGATGGCTCAGCAGGCCTGGACCCACAGCTACCGGGGACCTGCTACTCCCCACACTGCCTGCCCTACAAGGCCGACGAGGTGCCCACACTTCCTGAGCAGGGCCTCGGCGTCTGGAGTAGCTCGGAGCCCCGGGGCCCCTACTCGAACCCTGAAGCCAGGGAGCCCAGCCCGGAGCCCCTGGAAGAAAGAAGAAGCTCCAGCTGGAGACCCAGTGACCACGGCCTTGACAGCTGCCCCCCCAAACCCTTCATCAACCCCTTGCCCAAGCCCCAGAGAACGTTCAAACACGATGAAGACGACAGGGGCGAGAAGCCTGGCTCTAGGTGGAGGAAGGAGAAGAGGAACCTGCCTCCCCTGCCCTCCCTACCACCCCCACCCCTGCCCGCCTCTCCTCCACCTTCCTCTGTGAACAGAAGGCTCTGGAACGGAAGGCCGAAAGCCAGTGCTGACCACAGGTAGGCCAAGGGACTCTACCTGAGGAGTTTATGTCACGTTGAGGCATGGCAACTGGGTGTCTTCAGCCTCCTTATTTGTCTGATCTGGTGCCAGGACATAGGGCAGGGAGAGAGAGAAGAGAGGAGAAGAGAGGAAAAGAGAGAGGAGAAAGAGAAAGGCGAGGAGAAGAGAGGAGAGGAGAGGGGAGGAGAGGAGAGGAGAGGAGAGCAGAGGAGAAAGGGAGAGGAGAGGAGGAGAGAGAGAGAGAGGAGAAAGAGAGGAGAGGAGAGAGGAGAGGAGAAAGAGAGAGGAGAGAGGAGCGGAGAGGAGAGGAGAGGAGAAAGAGAGGAGAGAGGAGAGGAGAGAGGAGAGGAGAAAGAGAGAGGAGAGGAGAGGAGAGGAGAGGAGAGGAGAGGAGAGGAGAGGAGAAAGAGAGGAGAAGAGAGGAGGGGAGAGGGAGGGGAGAGAGAGGGAGGGAGGGAGGGAGAGAGAGAACGAGAGAACATAGCTCAGCTCTGGCTTAAGGTAGGACTGGAAACTGAACCTGGAACCTCTGGGCCCTTGGGCATACCAGTCGGCGCTCTAAGAGGCTGAGCTATTTTCCTAGCCCTGGCATCACTTCTTCACCTCCATTTTCTTTTCTTATCTTTTCTTTTCTTTTCTTTTCTTTTCTTTTCTTTTCTTTTCTTTTCTTTTCTTTTATTTTCTCACCTCTCCTCTCCCCTCCCCTCCCCTCCCCTCCCCTTTCTTTTCTTTTCTTTTTTTTATGACCTTCAGGAGTCTATCCTCATCAGTAATTGGGCATAACGACACTTCTGCCAATGGTTGCTAAAGAATTTAATGAGAATACATACTTAAATTCCCTAGCGTTATTTACCTAAAGAGGATGTGTCACGTTTCTCCTTCTAGCGTTTGCCCTTCTTCCGTAGCCAGTCAACAGCGTCAGGTTGAGCCTGATGTCAAGTTTCGAGACCTCCTTTGAATCTGGAGAGGTGGCAGTCATTGACTATGTGGGTCATAGTCTGTCTGGAGCCGCAGGGGCAGTTCGGGTCGTCTCTGGCTCCCCAGCGATGGAACATAGCGGAGCACCGGCCATGGCCTGTTCGATAGCGATTGAGGAGGGCCCGATCATAACGTGCTAGGTCAAAGCCGGGTTGTGTCACGTAATGGGTAAAGACTCCAAACACACCAGGGTTTAAATTCTAGCTCTGCCACTTACTCGTGGGTTTAAATTCTCCACTAAACCTTACTTTGTTTTTTATTTTTATTTATTTTTTAAATTTCTTTATTGGGGAATTAATGTTTTACATTCAATAGTAAATACAATAGTTTGTACATGCATAACATTTCCCAGTTTTCCACATAACAATACAGCCCCCACTAGGTCCTCTGTCATCCTTCATGGATCTGTATTCTCCCCACCCACCCCAGAGTCTTTTACTTTGGTGCAATACGCCAATTCCAGTTCAGGTTCTACTTGTGTTTTCTCTTCTGATCTTGTTTTTCAACTTCTGCCTGACAGTGAGATCATCCCATTTCCATCCTTCTGTTTCTGACTTATTTCACTTAACATGAATTTTTCAAGCTCCATCCAAGACCGGCTGAAAACAGTGATGTCACCATTTTTTACAGCTGAGTAGTATTCCATTGTGTATAAATCCCACAGCTTGCTCAGCCACTCATCTGTTGTTGGACACCTGGGTTGCTTCCAGGTTTTGGCTATTACAAATTGTGCTGCCAAGAACATATGTGTACACAGATCTTTTTGGATGGGTGTGTTGGGTTCCTTAGGATATCTCCCCAGGAGAGGAATTGCAGGATCAGAGGGTAGGTCCATTTCTAGCCTTGTGAGAGTTCTCCAGACTGTTCTCCACAGAGGTTGGACCAACTGACATTCCCATCCACCTCCATTTTCTACCTTGACCTACTGCAGCCGGGCTTGGCTACGTGCACTGAAACTGCTCTTGACCAAGACCACTGGCGGTCTCCATCTTGCCCAACCCTAGTGCCAGTTCTCTGTTCTTTTCTTTTTTAATGTTTTATTTTATTTAGTTTGAATAGAGACAGAAATTGAGAAGGAGGGGAGAGCTAGCGAGGGAGAGACACCTGCAGCACTGCCTTACCACTCATGAAGTTTCTCCCCTATAGGTGGGGTTGGGAGCTTGAACTGAGGTCCTTGCACACTATAATGTATGCAGTCTGCCAGGTGCGCCATTTCCGGCCCCTCTCTATTCTTAGGAAAAAAAAACAAGTTTGTTTGTTTGTTTGTTTGTTTTATTGTTTCCAGGCTTATCACTAGAGCTTGGTGCTGGCACTATGAATCTACCATTCCTGGTGGCCATTTTTTCCCTGTTTTGTTGGAGAGGAAAGAAATTGAGAGGAGGGGCCAGGTGGTGGCGCACCTGGTTGAGCACACATGTTACAATGCGCAAGAACCCAGGTTCAAGCCCCTGGTCCCCACCTGCAGGGGGAAGGCGTCACAAGTGGTGAAGCAGTGCTGCAGGGGTCTCTCTGTCTCCCTCTACCCTCTCCATTTCTGACTGTCTCTATTCAATAAAGATTAAAATAAAAGAAATTTGAGAGGAGAGGGGAAGAGAAAGTCACTTGCAGACCTGCTTCACTGTGACCCCCTGCAGGTGGGGAGCCAGGAGCTCAAACTGGCATCCCTGAGTGGGTGCTTGTGCTTTGCACCTAACCTGGTCTGCCATCACCTGACCCCCACAGATTTTTATTTTTAAATGAGAGAGACCAAGGCAGTGTTTAGCTTAGGCATATAGGACGTCCAGGACCAGAGGGTTCAAAGCCTGTGTTCTAACACAGAGCTAGCTCTTCTCTCCTTAAATGACCTCTCTTGGAATCTGGGGAACAACTTGACCACTTGAAGAGCTGTCTTCACTAGAAGTGACCTTGAAGCCAAGTCCTTGGCTGCTCTTCTCAGTCCTCATCGTCTCTAAGTGTCACTCCTCCCCCCCAGCCCATCCACACCCTTTCCTGGAAGCTGAGCAGAGACTTCTGTGTCTTTGCTTACTCCGTGCTCTCATCCAGGTCTGTGGCTTTAAATGTCAACTGCATGCTTATTGGCTGTCACAGTTGTCTCCAGCCCCAGACCCCAGTCCCAGTCTCACGTTCCTGTCGTCACCCCTCTCCTGTTTGACTCTCCGATTGGGTAGTTTATTGTTTACGTCTGACCTGTGCAATGGGGGTCCTCAATCCCAGCCACCACTGAACTGTTTCCTCTTCGAATCATTGCCATCTTATTAAAAAGAAAAATGACATCACCTTTCACAGTGATTAGGCCCCAAATCTAAGATGCATTCCTAGGGCTGGGTGGTGGCACACCTAGTTGAATGCACACGTTACAATGGGCAAGGACCCTGGTTCAAGCCCCCAGCCCCAACTGCAGGGGAGAAGTGTCATGAGTGGTGAAGCAGTGCTGCAGGTGTCTCTGTCTCTCTCCCTCTTTTTAAAAAATATTTATTTATTTTCTCTTTTGTTGCCCTTGTTGTTTTTCATCATTGTTGTAGTTATTACTGTTGTTGTTTAGTATTTTATTTATTTTATTTTTGAAAGAGATGCAGAGAGAGAAGACACAGAGAGAAATACCAGAGCACTGAACAGCTCTGGTTTATGGTGTTGCCGGGGATTGAACCTGGGACTTCAGAGCCTCAGGCATGAGTCTCTTTCCATAACTATTATACTATCTACCCCTGCCCGCTCTCCCTCTTTAAAAAAAAATCTTTTATTTTCACTTTTTTAATAAAGATTTTTTAATTATTTATTTCCTTTTGTTGCCCTTGTTGTTTTATTGTTGTAGTTATTGTTGTTGTTGTTGTTGATGTCATTGTTGGATAGCACAGAGAGAAATGGAGAGAGGAGTGGAAGACAGAGAAGGAGAGAGAAAGACAGACACCTGCAGACCTGCTTCACTGCTTGTGAAGCGACTCCTATGCAGGTGGGGAGCCAGGGGTTTGAACCAGGATCTTTACACCGGTCCGTGCGCTTTGCGCCACCTGTGCTTAACCCACTGTGCTACTGCCTGACTCCCCACTTTTAAAAAAAGATTTATTTATTTATTTATTTATTTATTTATTTATTTGAAAGCTAGGAGTAGAGAAACAACCAGACGTCACTCTGGTACATGTGTTCATGGGGATTGAACTCAGGACCTCATGCTTCCTTGAGAATCCAGTGCTCCATCCACTGTGCCACCTTCTGGACCATGTCTTTCTCCCTCTTAATTTCCTCCTCCCATCTAAATTTTTCTCTGTCTCTATCCAAAACAAATACAAATAAATAAATAACAATAAAAAATGAGATTCAGTCTGAGGCTCCAAAGTCCCAGGTTTAATCCTCGCACTACCAGAAGCCAGAGCTGAGTGGTGCTCTGGTAAATAAATTAATTAATTAATTACATAAATAAGGTTCATCTCTCATTCCTCTCCTTTTTCATGTGCATGTCCCCACTTAGAGGGTGTGTGTGTCCCCACTTAGAGGGTGTGTGTGTGCCTGTGTGTGTGTGTGTGTGTGTGTGTGTGTGTGCATGTGTATGTGTGCATGTGCGTGTGTGTATGCATGTGTGTGTGTGCATGTGTATGTGTGCATGTGCGTGTGTGTATGCATGTGTGTGTGAGTGTGTGTGTGCGTGTGTGTGTGTGGGTTTAGATTTGTTTCTTTACTAATGAGAGAGAAATAGAGGATTGAAAGTCAGAGCATCACTCTGGCATATGCGATGCCAGGGATCAAACTCTGGACTTCATGATTTCAAGTTCAGCATTTTATCCACTGTGCCACCTCCCTGACTTCAGGTTTTTTTTTTTTTAATTTATTTATTTACTTACTTTTGATAGAGGCAGAAAGAAGTTGAGGGGGAGCAAGAAAGAGAAACACCCACAGCCCTGTTCCACTGCTTGTGAAGCTCCCCCTGCAGGTGGGGATTGGGGTCTTGAACTAGGGTCCGTGCACGTTAACATGTGCACTCTACAGGTTATGCCACCACCCGGGCTTCTAGTGTTTGTTGTTGTTTAAGATTGTTTCTTAATAAGGGAGAAGAGGGGACCATAGCATTACTCTGACAGACACAGTGCTAAGGATTAAACTCAGGGCCTCATGCTTAGAAGCAACTACAGAAGCCAGACCTCCCACCTTCTGCACCCCATAATGATCCCGGGTCTCCTCTCCCAGAGAGATAAAGAACAGGGAAGCTTCCAATGGAAGGGATGGGACACGGAACTCTGGTGGTGGGAATTGTATGGAAATTTACCCCTCTTATCCACAATCTTGTCAATCATTATTAAATCAACTAAAAAAAAAAAAAATGTTTGACTTCAGATCTGCTTGAGGACCTCCCAGGCCACTGGTTCTAATTTCAAATTCTAATTTTTTTCTTTCTTTTTTTTTTTTTTTTTTTTTTTTTTTTACTTATTTATTTTATTTTTGATAGGACAGAGAGTAATTAAGGTGGGGAGGAGAGAGAGAGAGACCTGCTTCACCTTCACCACCTGCTTCTTCCCCCTGCAGGTGGGGACAGGGGATTTGAGCCCAGCTCCTCGAGCATGGTCAGGCATGCTTAACCGAGTGTGCCACCACCCAGTCTTTCAAATTCTTTTTTTTTTCTTTAAATATTTATTTATTTATTCCCCTTTGTTGCCCTTGCTGTTTTTTATTGTTGTAGCTATTATTGTTGCTGTTATTAATGTCGTCGTTGGTGGATAGGACAGAGAGAAATGGAGAGAGATGGGGAAGACAGAAAGGGGGAGAGAAAGATAGACACCTGCAGACCTGCTTCACTGCTTGTGGGAAGCCAAGGGCTCGAACCGGGATCCTTACGCCGGGTCCTTGCGCTTTGTGCTACCTATGCTTAACCAGCTGCGCTACTGCCCATGTCCCTATTATTATTCTTTTAACCAGTGTGCTGATCAGCTCTGGTCTGTGGTGGTGTGGGGGGGATTGAGCCTGGGACTTCAGAGCCTCAGGCATGATAGTCTCTTAGCACAACCATTATGCTATCTGCCCCAGCCTTTTTTTTTTTTTTAAATCAGAGCAGAGCATTGCTCAACTCTGTCTTTTTTTTTTTTTTTGCCTCCAAGGTTATTGCTGGGGCTGGGTGCTTGCACCACGAATCCACTGCTCCTGGAGGCTATATTCTTTCCCTTTTGTTGTCCTTGTTGTTTTATCGTCGGTCGTTGTGGTTATTATTATTGTTGTTATTGATGTCATTGTTGTTGGGTAGGACAGAGAGAAATGGAGAGAGGAGGGTAAGAAAGAGAGGGGGAAAGAAAGATAGACACCTGCAGATCTGTTTCGCTGCCTGTGAAATAACTCCCCTGCAGGTGGGGATACGGGGGCTTGAACCAGGATCCTTACGCTGGTCCTTGCGATTTGCGCCACCTGCACTTAACCCACTGGGCTACCACCTGACCCCCCCCTTTTTAAAGTGCTTATTATTTTTATTGGTTGATTAGATAGCGACAGCCAGAAATTGAGAGGGAAGGGGGTGATATGCTGAGAGACAGAGAGATACCTGCGCCCTGCTCCACCACTCACAAAGCTGGGGACCAAGGGCTCAAACCCGGGACCTTGCACATTGCAACATGTGCGCGCCACCGCCCACCCCACCCCCTTTTTTTAAAGATAGAGCAGGAAGAAAGACAGAAAGATTTGCCACAGTACCATTCCACTGCCCCTGAAACTCCCCCCTTGCATGTACTCTTGTGATGGCCAGAAACTTGAACTCAGGTCCTCACGTAGGGTAAAGTGCCAGCTCTACCATGTTAGCTTGTTCCCCTCCCTGTCATTTATTTTTTTAGGTTTTGATTTCAATATTCCATAAACGGGACTGGTCTCTACTGGATTTCAATTTTACTGTCTCTCCTAGGTTTTTGGTATCAGTGTTATGTGCGCTATAGAATAATCTAAAAGCCTCCTTTTTTATATTCTGAAAATGCTTTAATCCATGTCTAGTTCTAAAGTCTTTCCTGGACCAGCACCTGAGTCCAGATGCCTAAATACTCTCCTGACTTTTCAGCCCCCACCCCCGGTGTTTCCCCAACGCTTCCCTTCCTCGTTCTGGATGGTTCCTCCACAAAGGTCCATTTCCCAGGCGCTGGTCGGTTCTGGGAACCTAGAGTCTTTCAGCTGTGTTATTCCTGGGCAGACAGACCAACCTGGGGAACAGCTACTCCCATCATCTTTTCTCTCTCCACTACCATCTGCTCTTTTCAGCCTTCCAGCATTTTCTTTTTGGAAAACCAGCTAATGTTGCTTTGTTCCCATCCAAAGATGAAATTTTTCTTGGCCAGCACAAATCTGGTTGCATCAGCTGTGTTTTAAGAATTTTTGGCCTTGGGTTTCTGATTCTGTTTAACATAGTTCAGTGAGGGTGACAAGGGCAAGATGTTCGCTTTCTACACTTAAAAAAGAACCAACAAAGTGTGCTCTTTGCTGTGGCAGCCAATCCCTTAAAAACAAACAGAGAAACAAACAAACAAAAAATCCCAGAAATGTTTCAACTCTGAATCTGGCGGACTTAAACCAACCACTCTGAGGCAGGGAAGCCAAGTCAAGGTCGAAGAAAGAAATGATTAAGGATTTTGAGGTTAGGAGGGTTTAGAATCACACAGCTAGGCCATATGCTTTTGAGAACATCCCGGCGTATTTTCATAGGACGACTCTTTTACCCGGGCAGATGCTCACCTAGTGAATTCAGAGTCTTGGTTTGAGAAGATGCATTTTCTCTTTCTTTTCTTTCTTCTCATTTCCCTCCTGCTTTTTTCCCTCTTTCTCCTTAATTCCCTCCCTCCTCACTTCTCTCGTCAATTCTCTAAAGCCCCAGGAAATCAAATGCAAAGACTCATGCCTTCAGTCCTAAAATGGAAAATGGGGAGCCCTCCAATGCCAGGAAATTCCAAAGATAAGATCCTCAGAGCAGTCTCCACTGGGTTATGTGCGTTTCACAGCAGATGCTTAATAACTTTGGCAGGAGTACTCAAGGCTAACGTTTAACGGGGAAGGTTCCCTTTCTCTCTTCAAATGTTAGCAGCATCCTGAATTCATCTGTGTCTGCACAGCCAAAATGGTGTAACTTGAATTCCAATTTTTAATAATTTTCTTTGCATTTGATCATCCAACTTGGCTTTTAGATCTTTATGAAGCCAAGTAGCTACATTGACCAACATTTCAACTTTTTCATTGGTTTTGGCATCGTATAGACAGACCCAGCCTTTCTTTGAGGCTTTCGTGTTAGACTTCCAGTACTTTTTGAAGACAGGAAAACCTCAGTTATTACATTGCTGCCAAGTCACGTTGGGCTGTGATTGATTCCATAGCTACCATCTTCTGTGGGGCTGATGGGATGCCCGAGGCCCTTTTGGGGCTGCCGGTCTGAGATGACATCAGTTTAGCAGTGCAAGTGAACTTGCCAGCTGGGCTGTGGTCTGTCTCTGTCAGTGTGACCTCCACAGTCTTTCGGTATCTAAATGTGGAGCACTTGACATCTTTTTTTCCCTTTCTTTTAAAAAATATTTATTCATTTGGCATAGAGACAGAGAGAAGGTAGAGAAGGAGAGAGACACCTGTCTCTGGTGAAGCTTCCCTACCTGCAGGTTGGGTCTAGGGATTTGAACCCAGGCCTTAGTACATTGTAACGTGTGCGTTTAACCAGGTGTGCCACCACCAGGCTCTGATTTGACATCTTCTAAAGGGAAATTGAGTCAGGAGGTAGTTCAGCCCACAGGTGTGAAGCCCTGGAACCACATGAATCACTATGGACAGCACAGGGAGAGCTCCTTGGATGGTTGAGCTAACCCCAAGGATGTAGGCATAGTGCAGGGGCATCAGATAAGGCTTCTCTTGTCTGCAGTGCTTTGTGACCCTATATCTGTGTTTCCCCTGATGTTGACCAAACATCCTTGGAGGCTGGAGACAGGAGTGGCAAAGCAAGGATCTTTGCTTAACTGGTTGTGACACAGAGTCCTTAATAATTAGAGAAATGATTCACATATCTGTGTGTTATTTTTTTTTTTTAACTAGAGGACTGTTCAGTCATAGTTTATGGAGGTGTTGGGGATTGAACCTGGGAGTGGGAAATGGGAATGTAGTCTTTCTCTCTAAAAAAGAGAGGTCACAGCACTCAATATTTTCTTCTATGAATTTGATAGTTTCTGATCTAATGGCCATGTCTTTGATTCATTTGGAGCTGACTTTTGTGCACGGTGAGATGTGGTGGCCCAGTGCCATTCATTCATCTGCAAGTTTGGACCCAGTTGTCCCAACACCACTTGTGGAAGAGACTCCTTTTTCCACTTAATGTTGCGGGCTCCCTTGTCAAAAATGAGTCATAGGTAGGTTTGGGGAGTTATCGGGATCCAGGGTTTCTATCATGAACCTTGGATAGAAAGAATCACTTCATAGGGAGTCGGGCTGTAGTGCAGCGGGTTAAGCGCAGGTGGCGCAAAGCACAAGGACCGGCATAAGGATCCCGGTTCGAACCCCCGGCTCCCCACCTGCAGGGGAGTTGCTTCACAGGCGGTAAAGCAGGTCTGCAGGTGTCTATCTTTCTCTCCTCCTCTCTGTCTTCCCCTCCTCTCTCCATTTCTCTCTGTCCTATCCAGCAACGACAACAACAATAATAACTACAACAATAAAACAACAAGGGCAACAAAAGGGAATAAATAAATAAAATAAATATTAAAAAAAAAGAATCACTTCATCATACCATCAGTAGTGACAGCAGAGTCCATAACTATTATGCTGTCTCCTTCAGCACCCCCAAAAATTTTTTTAAAAGAGATACCTAAACCTTTTTTTTTCTTCTTCTTCAGCACGTGTTCTTTCTACCAACCTAATCTGACTGTAGTTCTTGGGTTTCTGTCTCCCCCACCAGAAAGTCGTATGAGTTTGAAGACCTGCTGCAGTCTTGCTCTGAGAATGGCAGGGTGGACTGGTACGCACAGACGAAGCTGGGCCTCACACGCACGCTGTCAGAGGAGAACGTCTACGAGGACATCCTGGGTGAGGGGCCTGGAGGGCGCCTGAGGGGCAGGAAGCCCATGTGCTGGTTGCCGTGGACTTGAGCTACAGACTGTGACAAGGAAGGTCTCAACTGGTTGAAGCTCAGAAACTGAGCATAGCCTCATGTGTCTGGGGAGGGGGGAATATAGCCTCAATGGAAATCAGGTGGGGGGGGGCACGGGCGGTGGTATACCCAGTTAAGTGTACATATTACCATGCACTAGGACTGGGGTTCAAGCCTCACTCCCCACCTGAGGGGGAGGGGGTGAAGCTTCACAAGTGGTGAAGCAGGTTTGCAGGTGTCTCTTTTTCTCATTCTCTACCCTCCCCTTCCCTCTCAATTCTTCTCTGTCTTATCTAATAAAATCAAAAGAGGAAACAAGATAAAGTGGATGCTGGAAGCACCAAGCCCTAGCAATAACCCCGGTGGCAGTAAGAAGAAAGAGAGAAAGAAAGAGAGAGAAGGAAGAAAGGAAGAAAGGAAAAAAGAAAGAAAGAAAGAAAGAAAAAAGAAGGAAGGAAGAAGAAATAAAAGGGAATATCAGGTCTATTTTGGAGAACTATAACGGTTTCCTCTAGAGGGGGAAGGGCACAGAACTCTGGTGGTAGGAATTATACTCCTGTTGTCACTGTTAAAAAATAGTCAGGTCCGTGGGGTCAGCACCCAGTTGAGTGGTGCACCCTGTTGAGCACACATTACCATGCACAAGGACTCGGGTTCGAGCCCTAGCTCCCCACCTGCAAGGGGGAAGTTTCACGAGCAGTGAAGCAGGTCTGAAGATATCTCTTTGTTCTCTCTCTCTTTCTCTCTCTCTCTCTCTCTCTCTGTCTCTCTCTCTCTCTCACTCCCCTCTCAATTTCTCTCTGTCCTATCTAATAAGAAAAGAAGAAAGAAAGATGGAAATAAAGAAGAGAGAAAGGCAAGCAAAGAAAAGAAAGAGAAAGGAAAGATCAGGTTTATTCCTAAGAGGAAGGGGTGATTGAGTGGTCGGCATAGCCCCACAAGGCGAGGCCAAGGCACTGAGTAGCGAAACCTCCTCCATCTCTGGATCCCTGATCCTCCTTGCCCCTGACCACAGACCCGCCCACCAAGGAGAACCCCTACGAGGACGTGGAGCTGCACGGCCGATGCCTAGGCAAGAAGTGTGTCTTGAACTTTCCTAATTCTCCCACCTCATTCATCCCTGACACATCTGCCAAGGTGAGTTCACTAGGACAGCCCTTGAGGGGAGGGGGTCTCCAGCACTGGGTTGGTAACTGATAGAATTGGAGTCCAGAGCCCTCTGATCGTCTTCCCCTAACATTTCTCCCTCTCTGGGAGTATGGACCAAAATTCTTTGTGAAGTAGCGGGTGCTACTATGATTCCATCCTAACTTCCTTGGCCAGAACCTCAGTCTTTCCAGAGCCCTACCTGACTAGGGAAAGACAGAAACAGGCTGGGGGTACAGATCCACCTATCAATGCTCATGTCCAGTGGAGAAGCAATTAAAGAAGACAGACCTCCCACTCATAGATTTTTTTTCCCCTTCTGGGGTTATCACTGGGGTTCGGTGCCTGCACTGCGAACCCACTGCTCCTGGAGGCTGTTTTTTCCCTTTTGTTGCCCTTGTTGTTTATCGTTGTTGTTGTCATTGTTGTTTGATATGACAGAGAGAAATCGAGGGAGGAGGGAAAGACAGAGAGAAAGATAGACACCTGCAGACCTGCTTCACCATTTGTGAAGCAACCCCCCTGCAGTTGGGGAGCCAGGGGGGCTTGAACCGGGATACTTACACCAGTCTTTGTGCTTTGTGCCATGTGCACTTAACCCGCTGTGCTACCACCTGGCTCCCAACCCACTCACAGATCTTAATGAATTCTCCTCAGGTAGACTGTAAATTTGTCAAGGTCAGAAAGAATATTGCTTTCGACCTTTGAATAGCATAGGCTTAAACTGTGAGGAACCACACATGGATCCAAAATAATACAGACCTTTTCTACTCTCTCAGAAGGGAGTGGGGGGTTAGGGTGGGTCTACATTCCTGGGTATAATCAACTTTTCATTGGGTCGGTTGGATTTCTGGATGTGGAATGCCTCCAACCCTTGCACCATTCTAGAGCGAAGCAGATTCCATTTCTTTGCATCTCCTATAAGTTGTTCTCTAGTTGAGTTACTGAAGAAGTCAGGTGAATGGAAGTCACACCCTGCAAGTGTCAGTGAATTCTAGTCCCCGTGTAAGAAGAAGGTCAGGTATCAGCCTTTGCTGTGGGGAAGGGGGCCTGTCCACGGCCCATGCTTTAGTGCTTGATGAAGATTCACAAAGGACTCCATCTGCTCCAGCCTTCCTGAAGAGTTGAAGGTGGATTGCTATCACAAAGGAGAGACTCAGCATCAGTTGCTGAGATCCTTGCCCGAACCAGTTCACTGCTGTCTGCTCCTCCTGTGAAAGAGCATCATCCTCTTGGATGATCCCTGACACCTGCCAATCAGCAAAATGTCCACTTACCTTCTTGACAGTTTCTCTGGATGATGGATGTCTTCAACACTTAGGAAGTCCCAGAAGCAGGAAGGTGTCATCCACTCCGCCATGCTCCCCCCTGCTGTCTCGACTCTCTACTTCATGTGGCACGTGAACTACATAGACGTGTAGGAACAAAAAATAAAACTGTCCCTGGAGTTAGGAGATAGTTCAACTGGTATAGCACACACCACACCATGCATGGGACTCTGGGCTTGATCACTGAGCTCCAGTGGGAGAACTGGAGGGGAGTTCTATGGATGGTGGAACAGTGCTGTGGTGTCTTCTCACTTTGCCTCTCTAAAAAAGAGGAGAGGGGAAACCTAATAGCCAACATCATACTCAATGGTGAAAAACTGGAAGCATTCCCCGACAGATCAGGTACTAGACAGGGCTGCCCACTATCACCATTACTATTCAACATAGTAAGTTATTATTCAACATTGCAAGTTCTTGCCATAGCAGTCAGGCAGGAGCAAGGAATTAAAGAAATACTGATTGGAAGAGAATTAAAGAAACCAATCAAAGAGACCCCTCACAGAATGGGAGATCTTTACATGCCATACATCAGACAAGAGGCTAATAACCAAAATATATATAAAGATCTCACCAAACTCAACAACGAGAAGACAAATGACACCATTCAAAAATGGGGAGAGGACATGAACAGAATATTCTCCACAGAAGAGATCCAAAAGGCCAATAAACATATGAAAAAATGCTCCAAGTCATTGATTGTCAGATAAATGCAAATAAAGACAGCATTGAGATACCACTTCACTCCTGTGAGAATGCCATACACCAGAGAAGGTAGCAGCAGCAAATGTTGGAGAGGGTGTGGGGTCAAAGGAACCCTCCTGCACTGCTGGTGGGAATGTAAATTGATCCAACCTCTGTGGAGAGCAGTCTGGAGAACTCTTAGAAGGTTAGAAGTGGACCTACCCTATGACCCTGCAGTTCCTTTCCTGTGGGATATATCCTAAGGAACCAAACATACACCCATCCAAAAAGATTTGTGTATACCTATGTTTATAGCAGCACAATTTGTAATAGCCAAAACCTGGAAGCAACCCAGGTGTCCAACAACAGATGAGTGGCTGAGGAAGTTGTGGTCTATATACACAATGGAATACTACTCAGCTATTGAAAATGGTGAATTCATCTTCTTTTTATTTTATTTTAATTTTTTTATTCATAAAATGGAGATATTGACAAGACCATAAGAGGAGTACAATTCTACATGATTCCCACTACCAGAACTCCATATCCCATCCCTTCCCTTGAAATCTTTCCTATTCTTTATTCTTGTGGGAGCATGGACCCAGGGTCATTTTGGGGTGCAGAATTGGGAGGTCTGGCTTCTGTAATTGCTTCCCTGTTGAACATGGGCATTGGCAGGTCGATCCATACTCCCAGCCTACCTCTTTCTTTCCCTAGTGGGGAAAGGGTCTGTCGAGGCAGGGCTCCAGGACACATTGGTGGGGTCGTCTGCCCAGGGAATTCAGGTTGGCATCATGGTAGCATCTGGAACCTGAATTTACCTTCTTTGCCCCATCTTGGATGGAGCTTGAAGAAATCATGTTAAATGAAACAAGTCAGAAACAGAAGGATGAATATGGGATGATCTCACTCATAGAAGTTGAAAAAACAAGATCAGAAGGGAAAACACTAAGTAGAACTTGGACTGGAGTTGGTGTATTGCACCAGAGTCAAAGACTCAGGGTAGGTAAGGGGGAGGGTTCAGGTCCTGGAACATGATGGCAGAGGAGGGCCTAGTGGGGGTTGTATTGTCATGTGGAAATGTTATGCATGTATAAACTATTGTATTTTACTGTCAACTGTAAACCATTAATCCCCCCCCCCCAAAAAATAACAAAAACAGGAGGAGGAAGACGATGGAAACATTAGCCTGAATAAGGTACTCAGAGGTGCTACCATGCATGTGTGAGGTTTTGGTTCTCATTCATTGCTGCATAAAGGAGGAGGAGGAGAGGAAGGAAGGAAGGAAGGAAGGAAGGGAGGGAGGGAGGGAGGGAGGGAGGAAATGAGGAAGGAAGGAAAGAAGGAAGGAAGGAAGAAGGGAAGAAAGGAGAGAGAGAGAGAGACTGAGAAATAATTGCCAGGGGCTGGGTGGTGGTGCACCGGGTTAAGAGCACATAGAGTGAAGTGCAAGGACCCGCTTATGGATCCCAATTCAAGCCCCCTGGTCCCCACCTGCAGGGGGAAAGCTTTGTGAGTGGTGAAGTGGGTCTGCAGGTGTCTCTCTCTCCCTCTCTACTTCTCCCTTTCCTCCTGATTTCTCTCTGTCCTATCCAATAAAAAAATAAAGATAATTAAAAAATTAAATAAAGAGGAATATGAATACCAGGGGACTGGGCAGTAGCACACAGGGTTAAGTGTACATAGTGCAAAGCACAAGGACCTGTACAAGGATACCAGTTTGAGCCCTTGGCTCCTCACCTGCAGGGGGGTCACTTCACAAGACAGATGTCTGTCTTTCTCTCTCCCTCTCTATCTTCCCCTCCCCTCAATTTCTCTCTTTCCTGTCAATATATATATTTGCCACAGGAGCAGTGGATTCATAGTGCAGGCACTGAGCTCCAGTAATAACCCTAAGGCAAAAAAATATTCGCCCACAGCTGAGTGGTTCTCTTTACTGCCAGATGAGAAAAACTTAACTGTCTTTTCCCCAGCCCCTTCTTACCAAACTAGAGCAAACCCAGACCTCTGTCCCCCAAAGAGCTAAAGCCAGTAGTTAATCCTGTCACTGAGAATCTGGGGTCACAGTGTCCCTGGGGAGAGGAAAGCTAGTTCACTTGCTGGCCCTGAGGTTGACAGTTCATCAGCAGGACCCTGGGCCCCCATTCACGCCTCTGCTCTCCCACATCCAGTGTCTGGTCTATTCTGGGGGATAGCTGCTGACTTCCCCACTTCCTCTGTTGAGCTTATCCCAGCTCGTGGAGCTTCTGCAACATGTGGGCTGCATCTGGGGCCTGAGGACGTGCTGGAGCAGCCCTCTCAAGCCAGCTCTCCCACCACCTGCCCACAGAGAGAGCTTCGGGCATCTGCTGGAGCTTTTGTTCTTTAGATGGTGCCCGTGGTTGAGTGGCCAGGGTTTGTTAGATGGGCATTTCCCTGAAAGAAGCAGTTATATTGGGATCGGGAGATGGTGCACCCAGCAGAGCATACACGTAACCATACATAACAGCTAGGGTTCAAGCCCCTGCTTCCCACCTGCAGGGGGGAAAGCTTCACAAGCAGTGAAGCAGGGCTACAGGTGTCTCTCTTTCTCTCCCCCCGCCCCGCCCTCTCTCCCCCTTCCCTCTCAGTTTCTTTCTGTCCTATCAAATAGGAAAGAAGGGAGGGAGGAAGTAGTCATGCTGTTGGGGGCAGATGCATGCTCACAGCACTGGGAGAGATTCACATGTCCTGTCACCTAGTAAATGTGGCAGGGGACTCATCTTTCCAGCAAAGGAAATCTAGCGAGTGTGAGGTTTTCAAAAGGTACCGACATGGGAGGGAAGCTGTGTTACCAGCATGCTCTGGGTTCCGGGAGAGCCCACCTACACTGTCTCCACTCAAGAAATCATAGGTGACATTGCTGAAGCTACAGAGAGAGATGGATCTGGTCAAGCATTCGAGTTTGAGAGTCCAACCTCCTCTTTTTTCAAAGCTTGTCTAGGCCACTTGCTGGGCAGTAGTGATGTCATCTCCCTGCGTCTGTTTTGCTCATTGGTGAGATGAGACTAACTCCTCTCAGAGAAGCAGAACTCTAACGGGTCGACTGGAGGTACACCTGGTTGAGCTCACACATCAGAGCGCTGAGGACCCGGGTTTGAGTCCTCGGTCCCCACTTGGAGGGGGAAAGTCGTGAAGCAGTGCTGCAAATCTCTTTCTTTCTCCCTCTACTTTCCCTTTCCCCCTCAGTTTCTCTCTGTCCTTATCAAGTAATAATAATAAGTAATTTTTAAAGAGAGAACATTAGAGCTTAGACTTGCAACCATGGGGTCCTGGGTTTGATCCTCAGTGCCACATATGCCAGAGTGATGCTCTGACCTTTGTTTCTTTCCTTCTGTCTCTCACAAAATGAATAAAAATAAATTGTAATAAAATTATTTAAAAAATTAATCAAACTCATCCTTGTAAGGCATCTGGACTAGTGTCTGAAAACCCAGTACCAGTTGTGTGTATTTGCCAGCTACTTAGAAGCAGGCTTTTCAATATATTCTCAAAAAAAAGTGAATACCTGAAAGTGGGATTTTTTTGGGGAGGGGGGTCTCCAGGGTTATCACAGGGGCTCGGTGCCTGCACTACGAATCCACTGCTCCTAGAGGATATTTTTTCCCATTTTTTTCTTTTCTTTTTAAATTTTTTTATATTTATTTTTATTTTCCTTTTTGTTGCCCTTTTGCTTTATTGTTGTAGTTATTATTGTTGTTGTTATTGATGTTGTTGTTTTTGGATAGGACAGAGAGAAATGGAGAGAGGAGGGGAAGACAGAGGGGGAGAGAATGACAGACACCTGCAGACCTGCTTCACCGCCTGTGAAGTGACTCCCCTGCAGGTGGGGAGCCGGGGCTAGAACCAGGATCCTCAGTCGGTCCATGCGCTTAGCGCCACCTGTGTTTAACCCGCTGCACTACTGCCCGACTCCCTTCCCATTTTTTTTCTTGCCCTTGTTGTTATCATTGTTATTGTTGTCATTGCTGTTGTTGGACAGGACAGAACAAAATCGAAAGAGGAGGGGAAGACGGAGAGGGGGAGAGAAAGACACCTGCAGACCTGCTTCACTGCCTGTGAAGCAACCCCTTGCAGGTGGGGACCTGGGGGCTCAAACTGAGATACTTATGCTGGTCCTTTTGCTTTGCGCCACCTGCGCTTAACCCGCTGCACTACCACCCGGCCCCCAAATGTTCTTATTATTTTAAAAAATGCTTTTAATTACCAGCTACTATAGCAAAGAATATGAAAATAACTCATGATCAGGTGGAGAATTTTCTTTTCTCTTCATGCTCACCTATATTTCCAGTTAAAAAATTTGTGTGTGTGTGTTTCTTTTTAAGTGATAGGACAGAGATAAATTGAGAGAGGAAGAAAAGCTAGAGAGAGAAAAAGAGAGAGAGAGAGAGACCTGCAGCATTGCTTCATCACTTGTGAAACTTTCCCCCCTGAAGGTGGGGAGTGGGGGCTTGAACCTGGGTCCTTAAACATGGTCATGTGTGTACTCCATGAGGTGCTTCACTGCCGATCCCCTGTGCATGTGAGTTTTATAGGTCTTTTAAAAATCACTTATAGGGAGTCGGGCGGTAGCCCAGCGGGTTAAGCACACGTGGTGCAAAGAGCAAGGACCAGTGTAAGGACCCCGGTTCAAGTCCCCGGCTCCCCACCTGGAGGGGAGTCGCTTCACAGGTGGTGAAGCAGGTCTGCAGGTGTCTGTCTTTCTCTCCCCCTCTGTCTTCCCCTCCTCTCTCCATTTCTCTCTGTCCTATCCAACAATGACGACATCAATAACAACAAGAATAATTACAACAACAATGAAAAACAACAAGGGCAACAAAAGGGAAAATAAATAAATAAAGGGAGTCGGGCGGTAGCGCAGCGGGTTAAGCGCAGGTGGCGCAAAGCACAAGGACCGGAGGAAGGATCCTGGTTTGAGCCCCTGGCTCCCCACCTGCAGGGGAGTCGCTTCACAGGCGGTGAAGCAGGTCTGCAGGTGTCTATCTTTCTCTCCTCCTCTCTGTCTTCCCCTCCTCTCTTCATTTCTCTCTGTCCTATCCAACAACGATGACATCAATAATAACTACAACAATAAAACAACAAGGACAACAAAAGGGAATAAATAAATATAAAATTAAATAAACAAATATAAAAAATAATTTTAAAAAAATTTTAAAAAATCACTTATAGTCTAGTCAGTCCAATAGTTGTGGTTTATTTTTAAGGGGGAAAAAAAGTCACTTCAGACCCAAAGATAACCACTACTAGCAATTAGCTGACTTTCTTCCAAACTCTCTCATGTATATTTATGCATGTGTGTCTATACATATATACACATTAAAAAGACAATAAGACGTGGGATCACAGTGAATGCAGAGTTTGGATACTCTTTTAGCTGTCCCTTGAGAGTTCCCTATGCTGTGGCGTCACGTTATCCTAGCACCGTGACTTTTGGATAATATGCACATGCCTTTCTGTGGCCGTCTATGTGTGTATACAGTCTGTGTATTCACTTAAATATGTGAGCGTGTGTGTGTGTGTGTGTGTGTGTGTGTGTGTGTGTGTGTGTGTGTGTGTGTGTTTGTATGAGAGGGAGAGAGAGAGAGAGATTGATTCTGTGAATGCTGTCAGAGCACTTCCCAAGGAGATCTCTGTCAAGGAGCAGGAGTGAGGTGGAGGATGGCCAAGGACCCAGGATGCCTCCAGTGGAGGGCAGGAAGGGGTTAAGCCACCAGCCCCCAGTCACTGACTAGAAGGGGAATGAACCCTGGCTTGAGTCCAGGTCAGCTCCCTCCAGGAGGCAGGCGGCCCCTCCTCCCTCAGGTCACTCAAGAGGCTCCAACAGAGGGTCTTTGTCTGCCTTTCCCCTTTGGACACTGCAGAGCTTTTGTTGTGTCCCTGGTGGATCCTGGAAGATGAGGGAGACTGTGTCTGCAGCAGAGCTGGGCCCCTGCAGGTCACTCCCTAGAGGCACAAAGGAACAAAGGGACTGGGTGTGTCAGCACCACAACATGTTAATCTGAGACCCTCTGGTCAAATGCTGGAATCTTCTCTGGACCACAGCCCAGCACAGTCATCCTGGGATCCTGCAGTGACTTCCCTTTTACTGTGATCCAGGCTGAGTAGTCGTCTGCTGATCACCTGATCTTGAAAATACATAAATAAAGTTTTATTGACACACAACGTGCTCACTCCTATACCCATCCACTCCTTTACTTAGTGCATGGCCAGGAAAGAGTTGAGGGGCTGTGACAAAGGCAGCCTGACCCCCAAGCCCCAGCATCTTTACAAAGCCTGAAATATTTACTGTTTGTCCTCAAAGATGAGGCTTTGCTGACTCGGTTCAGTCCCCACTCTCAGGTCAGCCACAGATGGCTTGGTGTCTCCATTATTGTATCTCTTCCATCTGTTTCACTCAAAGCAATGAAGATGCTCTGGTCTAAACCACCTCACCGTCTTTATTAATTTAACTAGGGAAAAAGAACCAGAGTATCACTTTGCTATACATGGCGCCAGGAATTCAGGGCCTTAATAATGCAAGGTCTGGGAACTACCACTGAGCCACCTGCCTGGCTGCTTATTTATTCTTTCTTATTTCCTTTGACCCTTTGACCTGTACTCAGGTAGTGCTTTGTCCTGCATAATCTCCACCCTGGAGCGTACAAAGTATTTTATTTTATTTTTTTTATTTAATAATGATCAACAACACCATAGGATAAGAGAGGTACAATTCCACACACTTCCCAACACCAGAGTTCTGCATCCCATCCCCTCCATTGGAAGTTTCTCTATTCTTTATCCCTCTGGGAGTATGGACCCAGGGTCATTATAAGGTGCAGAAAGTGGAAGGTCTGGCTTCTGAAAGTGATTCCCTGCTGGACATGGGCAATGGCAGGTTGATCCATACCTCCAGCCTGTCTCTTTCTTTCCCTAGTGGGGCAGGGCTCTGGAGAGGTAGGGTTCTAAGACATTTTGGTAAGGTCGTCTGCCCAGGGAAGTCAGGTTGGTATCATGATAGCATCTGCAATTTGGTGGCTAAAAAGAATTAAGATATAGGAGGCTGGGCAGCACCACACCAGGTTAAGCGCACATGGCACAAAGTACAAGAACTGGCACAAGGACTGGCCCAGTTCGAGCCCCTGCCGCCCCACCTGCTGGGAGGGTCACTTCACAGGTCATGAAGAAGGTCTGCAGGTGTCTGTCTTTCTTTCACCGTATCTGTCTTCCCCTCCTCTCTCAGTTTCTCTCTCCCCTATCCATCATCAACAACAGCAATGGCAACAATAACAGTAATACTACAATGGCAAAAAAAATGGGAAAAATGGCTTCCAGAAGCAGTAGATTCATAGTACAGGCACCCAGCCTCAATGATAACCCTGGAGGCAAAAAAAAAAAAAAAGATATAAAGCAGAACAAATTATTTAATAATCAGGAACCTAAAGGCAAGAATATAGCAGATGAGATTTGGGGTCTCCATTTAGGAAAAAGCTAGGAAGTCTATTCTAGGTATATTCCAAGGGGCCCATGACTTTACCAGTTTTTTTCCTGAGCCCAGCAGCTAACATTCAGGTGGGCCAAAGGTCTGGAGAAATAGTGTCAGAGTTGGAAATAGGACTAGAAAGCTGAATTAGGAAAAAGAGTAGCTCCCAAATATGGGAAAAGTTTGTAAATACCATTAACTGCAAACCCCATCCGTCTGATCTGGAGCCCATATTCAGCACAGGAGCCTGTGTAATGTCTGTATCCCTGTAGGTCTGAGCTCACATTACACGGTTACGGTTAGGAACATTCTAGGCTGCACTCATGTCAGGACCCGTCTTCCTCGAGTGGCAGAGCATGTTGACCCAGCCTCCCTTCAGAGAGTGGGGCAGTCCCCACCATTGTTGTTCCACACTGAGGGCAAGGTCCTGTAGAGGCCCACAAGAGAGTCCACAGTGCTGTTCCTGATGGAGATACCCAGCCACAATGTCTTTCCTTTTCATCAGTACACACTAGAATATTTTCCTCCTCGTGGAAGCTCCATGGACACATGTGAAGGCTAGTTTGGAGTGCTCTGGGACACAGGCAAAAACTCTTTCTCTAGCAGAGGGACCATAGAGAGATGACCCCCCCCCCATCATAGTCTCTACCCCTTCCTTTGACATTTTTCAAAGTCGCATGCTGCCTTGGGATTCCTTTCTTGTTTCCTTCTCAAATCTTCTGATAAGCCCGGTCATCTTTCAACAAGCACTGTAACAATCAAAATCTCTAGTCAAACCAGATAACTATTTTTGCCAACAATTTGATAGAAGATTCCTTTGCGATGAAGGAATTGGGGCAGATTCTTTGGATTTTCTTGCAGATGAACTTTCTGATGACTGGATTAGTGTTGGTTGGGCGCTTACAGCCTAGAACAAGTCCTTGGACCTTAGAAACTATCTTCTCTCTCTCCTGGGTACCAGCCCAGTTTCACATGCTTTCTGTTCATTAGTCCCTTTGTATTGATTTACTCTTTTTTTCCTCCTCTCCCCTCACAGTCCAAACCTACTTTTTTCCGGCAAAATTCGGAGAGGAGGAATTTCAAACTGCTGGACACACGGAAGCTGAGTCGTGATGGAAGTGGGTCCCCATCCAAAACCAGCCCCCCCTCCACTCCCAGCAGCCCCGACGACACCTTCTTTAACCTCGGAGACCCTCAGAATGGCAGGAAGAAGAAAAAGATCCCCAAGGTAATGCTTGGGGCCAGCTTGGGGTTTGCAGATGTGCTCCCTCTCCCCTCCCTTCCCCCCCCCCTTTCCTCACCTCAAGAGAAACTTCCTCCAGTGTGGTGCGGAATGGACCTGAACTTGGATCACACATACGACAGATCAGACGTACTATCCAAGTGAGCTATGTTGCCGACAGCAAGCTTCCTGACCTCAAAACATACTACAGGGTTACTATAATCAGAACTGCCTGGTGCATTTGGTGGGGAGGGAAGGCTGGGAGGGGGCGCACCCGGTTGAGCACACGTGTTACAAAGCTCAGGGGCCCAAGTTCAAGCCTCCGGTCCCAACCTGCATGGGGGAAGCTTCACGAGCAGGGAAGCAAAGCTGAAGGTGCCTATTTCCCCTTCCCTCTCAATTTCTCTCTGTCTCTATCCAATAAACCATAAATAAATAAAATATTAAAAAAATAAATAACTGACTCCCAGCAGGGACTTGGGGGCAAAGGCAGAAACCTCTGAGTTCAGTTCCTGATAGGGAACGAGGAGTCCACACAGAGAGCTGGCATGACCAGAACTGGGCAGGCCACCCACTTGGAAACACCATGCAGCTTTCTGAGCACAGGGCTGAGCTGAGTCTGCAGAGATAGCTAGCCCTCTGATCCAGACCTGCCACCAGGAGTCCTGGAGAGTGAGCCACCCTGGGGGGTGGGGGGGTAGAGATGGGGGTTGGTAGCAGCTAATCTGTCACACTCACCAAAATGCCATCTCCTGGTTTGCCATACATAGCGTACCCCTTCTCCTTCCCAGCACATCACAGAGTTTAACTCTCTGGGGCCAGGAGATAGCTCACCTGGTAGTTTTATACCTGAACATGTTTGAGACTCTGGGTTCAAGCCCCAGCACCATGGACAGCTGCATGAATAGTGAAGCAGGGCTGTGGGGTCTCCCCCTCTTTGTCTTTTCTCTCTCTCCTCTTCCTGAAATGATGAGTGAACAAATAAGACCAGTGAGGCCACTCAGAAGTATCACACATGCATGAGGCCCTGGTTTATTCTGTGACACTACATTTAAATAATAATAATAATAATGATAATGACTTAGGGCCAAGGAGGTAGCAGAAAAGGCAGTACACCAGACTTTCACTCCTGCAGCTCAGAGGTCCCAAGTTCGATCCCAGCACTATCATGTGCAAGAGATGTGCTCTGGTCAGAAACAGAACAGGTAGGGGGTGTGCAGTTACACACCCAGTTAAACACACATTGCCAAGCACAAAGGACCAAGGTTCAAGGCCCGGCTCCCCATCTGCAAGGGGGTGCTTCACAAATGGTGAAGCAGGTTTGCAGGTGTCTGACTTTCTCTCTTCTTCTCCATCTCCCCTGCCCCTCTCAATTTCTCTCTGTCCCATCAAAAAAAAAAAAAAAAAAAAAAAGGCAAGGGAAGGGGAAGGAAAGGAAGGGAAGGGAAGGGAAGGGAAGGGAAGGGAAGGGAAGGGAAGGGAAGGGAAGGAAAAATGACTGCTGGAAGTGTTAGATTTGTGTGCTAGCACTGAGCCCCAGAGATAACTAGTGGCATTAAAAAAAAAAAAAGTTATTTGAGCCCCTGGCTCCCCACCTGCAGGGGAATCGCTTCACAAGCGGTGAAACAGGTCTGCAGGTGTCTGTCTTTCTCTCCCCCTCTCCGTCTTCCCCTCCTCTCTCTATTTTCTCTGTCCTACCCAACAATGACGACATCAATAACAACAATAATAACTACAACAATAAAAAAAGAACAAGGGCAACAAAAGGGAATAAATATATAAATATTAAAAATTTTTTTAAATGTTAAAAGTTTTTAAAGCTGCTTATAAGTACAGCTCCCCTGAAAGTACTTATAAGCAGCTTTAAAAACTTTTAACATTTTTAAAAAGTACTGGTTGAGTGGTGTAGGAGGTGACATAGCTGTAAAGCACCGACTGGCAAGCTTGAAGTCCCGTTTGACCCCCAGCACTGCATATACCAGAGTAAAGCTCTCTTCCTCTCTCTCTGTAATAAACAGGACACACACAGAGAGACACTCTTATGCAGTTATGTATGGGGCCACTTCTCTCTCCAGCAGGTGGACCCAGCACCTTCCACTCTTGGAAGGAGTGGCCAGTGCTGTAGAGCCCAGTGGGAGGAGACCCAAGACTTTTGCTCTCTCTGTGGCTGTGTTCCACTCAGCCTGGGTAACAGCCCCTAAGTCATAAGCTGAGTGACTCAGCTTCCAGGCACAGGGACAGGCTGGCATGACCCAGGAGTCTGGAGGGAAGGGGCCCCTGCAGAGAAGGCACAGGGACCCCTGGGGGCTCAAGGTCCACTGTGATCCCTGCTACCTTGCCACTCAGGGCAGCTCAATATTCTGTGTGTGAGTGTATGTTGTGTATGAGTTGTGTGTGAGAGTGTAAGTGTATGTGACAGTGTGGGTTTTTATATGAGTGTTAATGTGAGGGTGAGTGTGTATGTGTGTGTGTCAGCAAGGGCATATGTATGTGTGTGAGTGCACGTGTCCAAGTGCATGAGTGTGTACTGTGTGAGTGTGTGTGTGAGAGGGTGTATGTGAGTGTGAGGGTGCATGTGAATGTGTGTGTGAGTGTATATGACTGAGTGTTTATGTGAGTGTAAGTGTAGTGTGTGGGTGAGGGTGAAGGTGTATGTGTCTGTGTCCACGAGGGCTTGTGTGTGTGTGTGAGCACACATGTCTAAATGCTTGAGTTGTGTGAGGGTGTGTGTGAATGTGTGTATGTGAGTGTATATGTGAGTGTTAGTGTGTGGGTGAGGATGAGTGTGTGTGTGTGTGTGTGTGTGTGTGTGTGTTGTGTGTGAGGCTAAGTGTGTGTGTGTGTTGGGGTCAAGCCATAGTAACATGGCCTTGTGGGAGGGGAGCAGCCACCGCCCCCAGCTGCTGAGCTGGTCTCCCCATGTCTCCCCAGAAGCCACTGCATGTAGACAGCACAGCCCACCCGATGGTGGCCACCGTCCTCAGTGCCCTTGTAGCACTGGTGCTGCCAGGCAGAGAGAAGCCCGTGGGCTGAGGAGAGCCTCCTCCTCCCGCCCCCTCCCTGGCCGCCCCTCCCCAGGACAGTGGGCAGGAAGGAGGCCTGGCAGCCCTAGAGCTGAGATGCTAACACTGGCCTTTCTCCCCCTGCCTGACAGCTGGTGCTGCGCATCAACGCCATTTACGAGGCCCGAAGGGGCAAGAAACGAGTGAAGAGGTTGTCCCAGTCGGCAGAGAGCAGCTCTGGAAAGGGTAAGCGCCTTCCCTCCCCCCCCCCCCCCCCGAGCCTGAAGACACACACAGCTCACCCTTGCCAGGCGGGCTGCCCAGGTTCATGCCCCAGCACCTCAGGGGAGCACTGTGGCACTGGGTGGGGGGGTGTTCGCCAGATCTGTGGTATCTCTTCCTCTCCCTGTCTCTCAGTCTCTCTATGGATGAAAAGTGACTAGGGGGACGGTGGCACACCCAGTTGAGTGTACACAGTACCATGTGCAAGGACCTGGGTTTGAGCCCCTGCTTCCCACCTGCAAGAGGATGCCTCCCAGGCAGTGAAGCAGGTCAGTAGGTATCTGTCTGTCTCTCTCCCTCTCTGCTTCTTCCTCCCTCTTACTTTCTCCTTGTCCCCTCAAATAAAATAGAAAGAAAAAAGGCCTCCTGCAGTGATGGATTCATAGTGCCAGCACCAAACACCAGCAATAAACTTGGTAGCAATAAAAGAGAGAGAAGGGGGGTCGGGCAGTAGCGCAGCGGGTTAAGGGCACATGGTACAAAGCACAAGGACCAGTGGCATAAGGATCCCGGTTCAAGCCCCGGCTCCCCACCTGCAGGGGAGTCGCTTCACAGGTGGTGGAGCAGGTTTGCAGGTGTCTATCTTTCTCTCCCCCTCTCTGTCTTCCCCTCCTTCTCTCCATTTCTCTCTGTCCTATCCAACAATGAATGACATCAACAACAATAATAACCACAGCAAGGCTACAACAACAAGGGCAACAAAAGGGGAAAAAAATGGCCTCCAGGAACAGTGGATTCATGGTACAGGCACTGAGCCCCAGCAATAACCCTGGAGGCAAAAAAGAGAGAGAGAGAGAGAGAAAGATAGAAGGAGACAGAGAGGAAGAAAGGAAGGGAGGGAGGAAAGGCAAGGAGGAAGGGAATGTGAGGAGCGGTGAAATCCCACACACTTGAAGTCCTGCCTCTGAAAACAGCTTCTCTCTGGAAGCTGCCTGTGGTTTGGCATGGACTTTGAAGGAGGGACCGTGTTGGTGCTCTCGTCCAGACCATTGGGGCCAGGGGATCAGCCTGATCAGCCAGGGGATCAGTGCTACCTGCTGACCTTGACTCTGCATGCAGGAGGGGCTGGTGTCTCTCCCTGCATCATTTGTCACCGACTGGGGCCTTCTGGAGGAGCCCTGGATTATATCTACTCTCTCTGGGATTATCGCTGAGGCTCAGTGTCTACATGCCTCTACCACTCTGGCAGCCTTTTTTTTTCCCTTTTTCTTTCTTTTTGATAGAGGATGAATGATCAGGTGGGGGGTGGACAGAGAGGAGAGATACCTGCAGCATTGCCCCACTGATCATGAAGCTTACTCCCTACAGGTGGGAACCAGGGACTTGAACCCAAGTCCTCACACATGGTAACTTGTGCCCTCTACCAGATGAGCCACCACCCAGGCCCTGGATTAATTTGGAAGTACACTAGCTGGACAAAGACACAGTTTGTCCATTACCTCTAGGTAAATAAAAAGGAAATACTGGGAGCCAGGCGGTGGCACAGTGGGTTAAGCGCACATGGCGCAAAGCGCAAGGACCCATCAAGGGAGTCGCTTCACAAGCGGTGAAGCAGGTCTACAGGTGTCTGTCTTTCTCTCCCCCTCTCTGTCTTCCCCTCCTCTTTCCCATTTGTCTCTGTCCTATCCAGCAACAATGACAGCAATAACAATAATAATAACAACAAAGATGATAAACAAGAGCCACAAAAGGGAAAAGTGAATAAAGTTAAAAAAAAATTTTTTAAAAAAAGAAGTACTCCCTCTGAACAAAATCTTGAACTTATAATTATATAAAAGCATTTCCAGGTAGAACATACCTGGGAAGGATCCAGGTCCAAGCCCCCAGTCACCATGTGGGAGCACCATGCAAAAGGGAAGCTTCATGAGCAGTGGGGCAGGGCTGTGATTTCTCTCCTTTCTCTCTAGTTTTCAACTGCTATCAGAAGAAAAGAAAATAAATTCTACCAGAAACAGTGGAACTGTACAGGCATAAAGCCCCACCAAAGACCTAGCGGAAGGGGGGAAACAAAAGAAGTTGGGGGCCGGGCAGTGGCACATCTGGTTGAGCACACTACACACACTCCTTACACATATAAGGACCTAGGTTTGAGCCCCTGCTCCCCACCTGCAGGGCAAAGCTTCAGAAGCAGTGAAGCAGGCCTGTGGATGACCCTCTTCCTCTCTATCTTTCCTTCCTCTCTCAATTTCTCTTTGCCCTATCTAATTTAAAAAAGGGAAAAATGGCCACCAGTAGTGATAGATTGATTCTGCAGCTACCAAGCCCCATTGATAACCCTAGTAACAATAAAACATTGAGGAAAAAAAAAAGTTTCTTTGGTCCGGGAATGGAACTCAGTAGTAAAACAAATCCTTTGTCGCCCTGGGTTTTATCCCTGGCAACAACCACAAACACAGTTTCCTGCACTAGAATAAGTCACCCTTGAACTTGCTTTTTGTGTTTGCTTATTGGCCTAGTGACAGACGAGAACAGCGAGTCTGACAGCGACACGGAGGAGAAGCTGAAAGGTGAGAGCAGCTGCTGCTGGGCAGAGCACTGGGGGGAGGCGGGGCTGGGGGACAGGAAGTCACCTGAGAGACAGGGCACAAAGTCTGCGGGGGACAGGGGGTGCCCAAGGCCAGTCAGCCAGGTGCTGGCCTGGAGTGGATGCATGCCCAGCTTCCACCACAGAGCTGGTGACCACTGCACGGACCCTATTTCTAGGCCTACCCATTTTGTGCCAGGCGTTTTCACACTTGGGTCAGGCAACAGTGCTGCTGGGACCTGGGGCTTGAGAAGTGCCACAGGCCGTGGGGGGCATCACCACAGGCCTCAGGCCCTCTGCCTCCTCTTGTCAAGTGAAACCATTGGAATGCTCCGCCCCTGTGGTTCAAATTTCTAAGCCAGAGCTGCCTTGAGAAGGGACTGAGCCCTACTCACCCAGTGGCCCTGCCTCATTCACTTCTGTGCCCAGTGCTGCCAGGCCTGGGGGTGAAGCCAGTTCCTCCACACTCAGAAAATAGGGAACAGGAAGGAGACAGGTATTCCTGTCAGCTTAATCAGGTCCCTGCCTGGGGAGTCACATGAGCATTTACAGACTCCCTCTGCTCCCCCACCCCAATACACACACACACACACACACACACACACACACACACACACACACACACTTTGTCACATGCCCACACTGGAAGGGCCTGAGGGGGGATGAGTGCGCATCCTCACCTCCTGTGACGGAGTCCAGATGGCAGGCTCCTGCACTGGCTTAGCCTGGAAAGAAGAGTGTCTTCTTCTGGGGCTTGGGCAAGGCTCCCTAAGAGAGAGTCCTGGAACTCTTTTAAACTCTCAAGCCTCCCTGAGCTCCTCCGTGTTTGGCCTGTCTTCCTCCCCAGCTCACAGCCGGCGCCTGGTCAATGTGAAGTCCCGCCTGAAGCAGGCCCCGAGGTTCCCCCCGCTGGACCGGGAGCTCCTGGAGTACCAGGAGCGGCAGCTCTTTGAGTACTTTGTGGTGGTGTCGCTACACAAGAAGCAGGCCGGGGCCTATGTGCCAGAGCTCACGCAGCAGTTCCCTCTGAAGGTACCCGGAGGCCCCTGCAGATGCTCCTTCTTCCAAGCCTCCTCTCTCTCTCTCTCTCTCTCTCTCTCTTTTTCTCTCTCTCCAAATGAAATAAACAGTGAAAAAGCTGGCCCATGGAGGCCACTCAGTGGTATCACACACATCCCTAGGTCCAACCCCCAGTGCTGCATTTTTTTAAAAGAAAGTCCTCTGGGCTGGGAGATGGCTCACCTCATGGAGCACACCTTGCCGTACATGAGGACCCGGAGAAGAAAAACTAGAGGACAGCTAGTGACTTAACTCAAATCTCTGTACATGGAGCCATGGATATTAATAGCAGCTGTGAGGCCAGAGATGTAATTCAGTGGTAGAGAGTCTATATGGGATGCGCCAATTAAAAAAAAAAAAGATGGTATTGGGGGCCGGGCAGTAGCGCAGCAGATTAAGTGCACATGGAACAAAGCCCAAGGACAGGAGTAAGGATCCTGGTTCGAGCTGCTGGCTCCCCACCTGTAGGGAGGGTCCCTTCACAAGCGGTGAAGCAGATTTGCAGGTGTCTGTCTTTCTCTCCCCCTCTCTGTCTTCCCCTCCTCTCTCCATTTCTCTCTTCCCTGTCCAACAATAATAAATAAAAGCAACAAAAATGGGAAAATGGCTTCCAGGAGCAGTAGATTCGTAATGAAGGCACCAACCTCCAACGATAACCCTGGAGAAAAAAAAAAAAAAAGATGAAATTGAAGCCTGAGAGACAGCACAATGGTTATGCAAAGAACTTTCATATCTGAACCCACGAGGTCCCAGGTTTGATCCCTGGCACCACCATAAGCCAGAGCTGAGCGGTGTTCTGGTTATTCTCTCTCTTTTTAATTTATTTTTTGTGTTTGTTTTTTATTAGCGATTCAACGTTGATTTACAAAATTACATGTCAACAGGGGTATAATTCCACACCATTTACACCGCCAGAGTTCTGAATCATAAGTCCCTCCATTGCAAACCACCACGGTTCTCCCAAGGTTGCAGACATGGGTTAACTATCATCTCTACAACTATCTGTCTACATTTGCACATAACTGTCTCCTTTTTCTTTCCAGTCCTCTCTTCCCCTCCAAGCCACACATAACCCTATTACTATATCCAAATATCTCTCCCCTTTTTGTCCCCTCTCTCTGGGACCTGATGGAGCCCTCTTACCCTCTTCCTCCTATCACTTCTCCCCCTCTGAGAGTATGGATCAAAGTTGTTTTGGGGGTGCAGAAGGTAGGAGTTCTGGCTTCTGTAATTGCTTCTCCATTGGATTTGGGCTTTGGCAGGTCAATACATAACCCCCTGCCTGTCTCTAATCTTTCTCTAGTGGAGTAGAGCCCTGGAGAGGCGAGGTTCCAGGATACATAGGTGAGGTCATTTGCCCAGGAAGTCAGGATAGAATCATGGTAGCATCTGCAACTTGGTGTCTGGAAGGTGGCAGGATATAAAGTAAGACAAAATGGTTAATGAACAGGAACCAAAAAAGTAGGAACAGAGCAGATGAGATTAGGGATCTTAAGGTGGAAGAAAGCTTAGAAGTCCATTTTAGGTATGTTTCTAGAGGCCGACAACTATGATAGTTTTGCTTGAGTTTGATAGCTAGCATGAAGTTGGATAAAAACTGTCTGAGAAAATGGTGTCAGAGTAGAGAAAAGGGCTGAAAAGTTGGGTTAGGGCAGAGAGTAGCTCCCATTCAAGTGAGTCAGTCTCTTGCTGTTATCCAACTTTTGTAGTCCTCTCTTTGTCTGATGATCTAGTCATTCTCTCGGTCTTCCTCTGTCATTAAAATTAATTAAATAAGCGGAGGGAAGATAGTATAATGGTTATGCAAACAGACTCTCATGCCTGAGGCTCCAAAGTCCCAGGGTTCAATCCCCCGCACCACCATAAGCCAGAGCTGAACAGAACAGTGCTCTGGTTAAAATATATATATATATATTAAATAAATTTACTTTTTTTTAAAAAATGATATTGTGTCCTTTGAGACAAAAAAAAATGAATGGAGGTGACGATGCTTAATGAAGTAAAGACATGAAAGGCAACTACCAGCTGGTCTTGCTCATGTGAAATGCAGAGAATCAGAACACATGGACTTGCAAAGAAAGCTGCCACCGACCTGTCTCTGAGATCTTGGGAGAACTATTGGTGGTTATCTTTGTGGCTAAAAGGGGTAGTGGGACACAGAGTTTGGTGGAGGGAGTGATATGGAACGATCCCCGTGTTATAATCCTATAAGTCACTATTAAAATCACTAATTAAAAAAAATTGAAGGGGGAAATAAATGTGTGTATGAGGCCCAGTTTTTTGTTGTTGTTGTCTTTAGTTATTGGATACAGACACTCAGAAGTCGAGAAGAATGGGGTAGATAGAGAGGGAGAGAGACAGAGAGACACTTGTAACCCTGTTTTGCACTTGCAAAGCTTTCCCCCTGCAGGTGGGAACCAGGGACTCAAACCCTGGTCCTTGTGCACTGTAACACGTGCATTCAAGCAGGTGCGCCACCACCTGGCCCCCAGGCTAACTTTTTCAACTAGAAGGTGAGGGGATAAATTTCACAGCACTGAAGCTTCCTCTAGTTGTTTGGGGGCTGGGCTTAGGATTGGGGCGTGCTTGTGTTAAAGTTGAACACACCGCAGGCGGTGGCTCACTAAGTGAGCGCACGTGTCAGCAGATGCAAGGAACCAGTTCCCACCTGCAGAAAGGAAGCTTCACGAAAGTGGAGCAGTGCTGCAGACAGATGTCTCACCTCTCCCTTCCCCCTCTATATTTCTACTGGAAGAAAAGGAGAGAAAAGAAAAGAATCCCACCAGGGGTTCAGTGGAGTCATCTGAGCCCCAGTGATAACCCTGATGGCTAAAACAAATAAATATGGTAACGAATAAAAAGAAAATTAAGTTGAACACAGTCAGGCTTGGGTTCCCTCAGTCCCTTGAATGCTGTCTTCCGACCCTTGTCTCAGATACTAGGGTTTCTGTGTCTTGCCTTGTCGAATTAAATAACTGTATTCCACAATGGCCAGTGTAGAGAACGTTCCAGAATGTTTCTCTGCGACACATTCTTCCCCCTCTTTGCTGTCCTGTGAGGCTGTAGTTGGTGCTGCCCTCAGGAGGAAAGGTCCCAGAAGAGATAGGAGGCACCATCACCACCGAGAAGGTGGGACACACGGTGCCACCCAACACCTGCCTCCTACCCCCCATGCCGGGGTCAGTTCTGGAACTTTCTGTCACCCTTCCCTCCACAGCTAGAAAGGTCTTTCAAGTTCATGAGAGAGGCTGAGGACCAGCTGAAGGCCATCCCCCAGTTCTGCTTCCCCGACGCCAAGGAGTGGACTCCCGTCCAGCAGTTCACCAGGTTCGTGTTACTTCACCCCATCCACACTCCCCAAAGCCCAACAGGCACTAAAGCTGGGGTCATGCCAGTATCTACTCTCACCACTGGGCAGTCGTGACAGGGCCTCTTGGTGAGGGATTCATTCCCACAGTGATCTTGAAACCGCCCTGAAGGCAAGGGTCACCGTGCTGCTTAATGCAAGGCCACGGGGGCAGTAGGGAGATTCTGAGTCTGGGAGAAGTTCGGGAGCCATTGTCCATCCCCACCCTTGTCCAGCACTAGAAACATCACACTAGCCTACGCGGCTGATACTCAGATTATAAGACATTCATATTTCCACTGCCATTTCAATCATCAGGTCTTTCAGCAATTGATCACTCAGAGACTGTCTCCCACATGTGTGAGAGAATTCTTCTCTTCATTATCATGTTTTTTTCTGAGAAAAGAGAACAAGAGATTTACTCTGGCATATATAATGCTGGAGGCTGAACTCAGGACCTCATGATTGAGGATCCAACAATTTATCCACTGTGCTACCTCCTGGGCTGCTCCTTCCTTCCTTCCTTCCTCCCCTTTCTCCCTCCCTCTCTTTCTCTTTTTCTTCTTACCAGGGCACCACTCAACTCTGGCTTATGATGGTTCCAGGGACTGAATGTGGGGCAGCAGGCCTCAGACTTGAAACTATGTTGCATAAACCTCTGTGCTATCTCCCCTGGCTTGACACTCGTTCTCTTGGCTAATCTAGCAGCCTACAGGGACAGTCCAAGCCTTGAGGTGCCTTTGAACAGACAGCACCCAGGAAGGGTACACAAAGCCGGCCCGCTCCTCAGCAGCTCCCTCCTGGAGCCCTACCCCCTCATCAGCGGTCACCACCTCACTCAGGAAGTGACAGAAGTGGCAGCTGGGTTTTGTGCAGTGAGGTGGCTCCTGTAATAGACTTACATGAGCCTTCAAGGTGGAATAAAGTCCTGCCTTTCCTCACAGCACATAATAACACTCCAGAGTTCTCTTAAGTGTAGGGGTTCATTCCCCCACCCCCTTTTCTGTCATCATTGCTTTGAGCTGACTTTTCAGAGAGAGAAAAAGAGAAAGAGAGAGAGAGACCACAGCACCAAAGCTTTCCCCAGTGCGGTGGGGACCAGACTCAAACCTGGATCATGCATGGCAAAGCTGGCCCACTATCCAGGTGAGCTACATTGCCAGCCCCCACCCCCTTTTTGTCAGCCTTTTCCAGAAAGGTCTCCAGGTTCCCTCCCCTCAGTGTCTCCGCTATCTTGTGTCACTTTATAATGCACTTTAATTTTTTTTTTAATTTTATTTTGGATAGGGAAAGAGAAATTGAGAGGGAGGAGGGAGATAGAGGAGAGAGGCGAAAGAGACAGTTAGAACACTGCTTCACCACTCATGAAGCTTCCCCTCTGCAGGTGAGAACCTGGGACTTGAACCCAGGTCCTTGGGAACTATAATGTATGTGCTCAGCCAGGTGCCCTGCTTTGTAATGCCTTTTGTCTTCACCACCACAGTGAAACCTTCTCATTTGTGCTAACTGGGGAAGACGGAAGCAGAAGGTTCGGGTACTGCCGAAGACTGCTGGTGAGTCCGCTCCGCCCTGGTACCCAGGAGCTCGAGCAGAGAGCCATGCCGGCTTCCTGCAGTGCCACTGTGCTCCCGGGAGGCCTGATCCTGGGGGATAGAGGACCCTGACCCATACTCGCAGCTGAAGCCCAGCACAGTCGCACCATCGCTTGGAGAAAGGCAGGATTTAAATTGGAATTACCCGGGAGTCAGACAGTAGCACATCGGGTTAAGTGCACGTGGTGCAAAGCGCAACCATCAGCGTAAGGATCCCAGTTCAAGCCCCCGGCTCACACCTGCAGGGGAGTCGCTTCACAGGCGGTGAAGCAGGTCTGCAGGTGTCTATCTTTCTCCCCCTCTCTGTCTTCCCCACCTCTCCCCATTTCTCTCTGTCCTATCCAACAACGACATCAATAGCTACAACAATAAAAACAACAAGGGCAACGAAAAGGGAATAAATAAATATTAAAGTTTTAAAAACTACAAAAATAAATAAATAAATTGGAATCAACCAAAGGGATAAGGCAAAACCTCTCAGATCTTCCTAGGAGGTGTTTTATAGATCATGTAGTGGGGGAGCTCCAAGAGGAAGGAGGAAAGGGGACCAGCCTCATCTGATCATCACATTTCTTGCTGTTGGCTGCAGACATCAGCAGAGTCTTTACCTACAACTTCCTATTTCTGTCTGAATGGGGGTACTAATAGCACAGGGACTTGGCAGTGTGGGAGAGAGAGAGAGGAGTGATGGAGCAGGTTGATTGAGGAAGTCAAAATCAGGGAGGAAAATTCATGGGCTCACCTGAGTCTTAATGCCTTTGTCTCCTGTGGAAAGAAAATGCCTTTTAAGACATCATTTCCCTCATTGAACAAATTGCCCTTCTCACATTAAGTCGGATGTCTTTTTTTTTTTTAAGTAATGTATATTTTGTATATTTTTCTGGGTTTTTTAATATTTCATTTATTCATTTATTTATTTATTGCCTCCAGGGTTATTGCTGGGGTTCAAATCCACTGCTCCTGGTAATCATTTTTTCCTTTTTTTTTTCTCTTTCTATTTTTTTTTTTTAATTAGGACAGGACAGAGAGAAATTGAAAGATGAGGGAAAGGTAGAGAGGGGGAGAGAAAGATAGACACCTACAGACCTGCTTCACTGCTTGTAAAGTATCCCCTCTGAAGCTGGGGAGCTTGAATCCAGGTCCTTGTGCTTGATAATATGTGCACTTAATCGGATGTGCCACTGCCTGGCCTCATTTATCCATTTATTTTAATGAAATAGATACAGAAAGAAAACTAGAGATGGCGGGGGAGAGACAGACAGACAGACAGAGAAGCTGGCACCAGAGCACTGCTCAGCTCTGGCTTATGGTGGTGCTGGGGAGTGAACCTGGGACTGCAGAGCCTCAGGAGTGAAAGTCTTTTGTAGAACCATTATGTTGTCTCCCCAGCCCTGTATTTTCTAATAAACTGTGCTAAACAGACCCAAACTGCAACCACTGATAGTGGTTTTTAAAGATTGTAGAAGGGAGGTTTTATTATTCAGCTCTTTTAAAAAGATTTATTTATTAGGGAGAGAGAGAGAACCAGAGCACCATTCTAACACATATGATACTAGGGATCAAACTCAGGACCTCATGCTTGAGAGTCCAATGCTTTATCCACTACAACACCTGTCAAGCCAGTTTGTCTTATTGGTGATGTAAATAATCCAAGAGTTCTTCTTCAGAGTAAACCCTTTGAAAGTCAAAAAGGTGTTCAGTGTAGTGACCATGTTGTATTGCCTGGCCAAGACCCATTGTTTTGAAGCCTTTATTAGCAGTGAATCCTTCTCCCTGGGCATGTGTTCAGTTCTAGGAATTGGCTGACAGAAATTTTAAATGTCACAAACATAAGGATCCCGGTTCGAACCCCGGCTTCCCACCTGCAGGGGAGTCGCTTCACAGGCAGTGAAGCAGGTCTGCAGGTGTCTGTCTTTCTCTCCCCTTCTCTGTCTTCCCCTCCCCTTCTCTGTCTTCCCCTCCTCTCTCCATTTCTTTCTGTCCTATCCAACAACGATGACAACAACAATAATAACTACAACAATAAAACAACAAGGGCAACAAAAGGGAATAAATAAAAAAAAAAATTTTTTTTTTATTTTAAATGTCCAGAATAATGCACAGCACATAGTAGATGTTCTGTAAATTTTTGTTGACATCTTCAGTGACTGAAAAGTATGCCTGAAAATTAAGAAAGTTAAGGGAAGGACAGAAATAACTTTTGTTGACCAGAATTCCTTTAAACACTGCTTTTTTTTTTTAGAATATTTGCTTACTTATTTTAATAAAAGAGGTAGCTAGCTAGATAGATAGATGATACACACACACACACACACACACACACACACACACACCAGAGCACTACTCAGCTCTTCCTTATAGTGGTGCTGGAGATTGAACCTGGGATGTCAGAGCCCTTGGCATGATGGTCTTTTGAAGAGCCATTATGCCATCTCCCCAACCCAAGACTGGTTTTCTCTTCAGTTTGAAAAGAGCTTGAAAGTCAGATTCCCAAAAGAACTTTCAAAAAAGATTTCTCACTTGGAATTTTCTGTGTAGTGAGCACAGGGTCTCAAGGTCACTTCTCTGCTTTGTGGTTCACTTAGCGTCAAGGTGCTTGGCCTGATGGCCCCACACAGCACCCCTGTGCACACAGCACCCCTGAGTTGGTCCCTTCAGGAGAACACAAATCTAAGTGACTCCCACCAATACAGAGGGGCTATGGCACTGCTTCCCCCATTGGGCTGCCCAAAGCTAAGGTGGGTGGAACCATCTGCACACAAGAGCCACCGGACAGGGCTTTCTTTCCTTCCCTGAAGTGGTAATGTCTTTGTTTCACTCCACAAAGCCTGGTGGCAAAGGAAAGCGTCTCCCAGAAGTCTACTGCATCGTGAGCCGCCTGGGGTGCTTCAGCCTCTTTTCCAAGGTGAGGACATGAAGCTTGGCCTGGAGGACACAGAAAGTGCTCTCCATCTCTTTCCCTCCCCCCCTTCTCCCTCTCCTTCTGACTTCCTGTGCTCCCTATCCCTGGGATAGTTGGTAAAGGTCAGCACCTGAAAGAGGGAGAAGGAAGAGGATCAAAGGAATCTGTAGCTGTGGGTGGGACAGGCTGAGAATCTTCCCAAAACATTCCCTGTGTTTTGATCTCCTTCCTCTGAGCCTTGTCTCTCCCATCATCACTTTCACTGGGCAGAAAGGTCACTGGGAAGCATGAATGAATCTGTGCTGGTGCAGGTGTGTGTACTGTCTGTGAAACTTTCTTTGGAATAGTGTTCTTAAGTCCATCAAAGTCTTAATATAACTTTATGGTCCTCTCTGGGGGAAAATGAGCCAATATATGAAGCTCCCCTCAGAGTAACAGTGGGGACGGGGCACAGGTTCAAACCTCTGGTTTGTGCACATGAGAAGGCAGAACACTAACCAAGTGAGCTATTTCACCAGCCCCCTTCTTTAAAATATTTACTTATTAAATAAATAAATATTTAAAAATTTAAAAAAATATATTTTTTAAAAAAAGGGAGTCAGGCTGTAGCGCAGCGGGTTAAGCGCAGGTGGCGCAAAGCACAAGGACCAGCATAAGGATCCTGGTTCGAACCCTGGCTACCCATCTGCAGGGGAGTCACTTCACAGGCGGTGAAGCAGGTCTGCAGGTGTCTATCTTTCTCTCCTCCTCTCTGTCTTCCCCTCCTCTCTCCATTTCTCTCTGTCCTATCCAACAACGACAAATACAATAATAACTACAACAATAAAACAACAAGGGCAACAAAAGGGAATAAATAAATAAAATAAATATTTTTTAAAAAATTTAATTATTAAAAATAAAAAAATATTTACTTATTGATTATGAGAGAGGGAGAGACCCCTTAGCACCAAAGCTTCCTCCAGTGCCGTGGTACTCCCATGTGGTGTGCTGGCCGTGCCCGGGGCTAGGCCAGTGGTGTGACAGATGAACCAACTTGCCAGCCGCCAGAGAAATGTCAGTTCCTCATACAAGCCAGCTGTCTGCTCATGGGACGTGGCTCCTTAGAGCTCTGCAAACCACCTTAACTTCTATGTCGTTTTCGTCACCCCCTAGAGCCAGTGTCTACCCCACTGGGGAGTATTGCTCCTTGTGGAGGGTGTATATGAACCCATCTTGTCAGATGACCAACCCCAGAGTCAAGGGAACGGACCTCGCCCCTTTAGTGGGCAAAGCTTAAGGGTCGCAGGGCATAGAGCATGGATGACAGAGGGCAGAAGGGCTGGGGCACAAGAGTGACAGGGCCTGTGAGTCTGATGGGGACAGCACATCCTCCCTAAGACTCCCACATTGGCACGGCCAGCCCCCTCACCTGGAACACGGCAGCAGGCCGGTGCCTCAGCGCCAGCACAGCTGGGCATCTTTTCCCATGCTCACAGATCCTGGATGAGGTGGAGAAGCGAAGGGGCATCTCTCCGGCTCTGGTCCAGCCCCTCATGAGGAGCGTCATGGAGGCCCCCTTCCCCGCCCTGGGCAAAACCATCGTGGTCAAGAACTTCCTACCGGGGTCAGGAACGGAGGTGAGTCCTCCCTGGGAGAGGGAGCATCCAGACAGCCACCTTGTCCCCACCCTGAGTCCAGCCCTCCCAGCCCTGGGGAGCACGTCCTAGAACCCGGCTTCAACAGTACAACTCCCTCCTGTGGGATGTTGGTCACAGGCACACACGGAACAATCTCAGTGGCTCCTCACAGTCACTTGCTTTTGTGGTTTGTGTTCCAACCTGTTGAGTTGTTGGAAAACTCATGACCTATTTTCCTATGCAAAAAATGCATCCTGACCTTTTAAAAATATTTATTTATTCATTTATTTATTTGATAGGGACAGAGAGAAATCTAGAGGAAAGCGGTAAGATAGGGAGAGATACAGAGAGACGCCTGCAACACTGCTTCACTGCTTGCAAAGCTTCCCCACTGCAGGTGGGGGCCAGGGACTTGAACCTGGATTCTTGCACACTGTAACACGAGCACTCAACTAGGTGCACCACTGCCTGGCCCTGTGTCTTGACTTTTCTAACAACCTAATTATTTACGTGTTGGTCTGCCTCCTCTCTGTAGCTGTCGGGTGAAACTGATCACTTTTGGGAAGGAAAGGAACTACCTTTTTATTCCTCTGAGACTTGTGCCACATCCCTTCTCTTGGCTGGGCTGGGGTTTCCTGAAGGAGGTTTTCCCTGTTGTCCCTGTTCCCTTTTGTGCTCAGGACCTTCTGTTGCCATCAGAAAGAAGATTCCACTCCACCCAGAGCTCCCAGCCTCAGAAGCCCTGGGGAAGTCAGCTCCTCTGTGGGGACAAGGGAGAGATGGGGATGGGTCTGGGCTATTCTGGAACAGCCCGACTTCCCCACACAGAGGGGAGCAGCCTCCTCATTGCTAGAGAACCCTGTGTCCTCCTGTGCCAGATGTGGGGGGCCTGGCCATGGAGTGTCCTATGAGAGAGGTTCAGTGTGTGGGCGGCAGCATGTAGAGGGCGCAGTACTGAGTCCCTACCATCTCTGCTCCCCGAGAAGGTGTCTGCTGTTGGAAGGGTTCAGCATGAACCTGGGGAGATAGCCCAGTGGTTTACATAACACACGTGTATGCCTGAGGCTCTGAGGTGCCAGGTTCAGTCTCTAGCACCACCATGAGCCAGAGCTGAGCAGTGTTCAAAAGAGGAGGAGCAGGAGAAGGAGAAGTAGTAGTTGGGGGTAACATCTTGGGAGTAAAAAAGAACCATAAACACTCAAAGGAGTAGCAAGCAGGGTGAAATCAGGGACACTTCAGCAAGTATGAGGTGAGACACTACACACACGATACAGATGCTTGAACAGCATGTCATTCTCAGAGGCTGGAATAGGGTTGGGCTCAGTAGCAACTGCCTTGCAGAGAAGGCATCTTAAAAATGCTGCTTGGTGGGGCCGGGCGGTAGCACACAGGGTTAAGCACACGTAGTTCGAAGTGCACGGACAAATGTAAGGATCCTGATTCGAGCCCCTGGATCCCCACCTGCAGGGGGGTCTATCCACAGGCGGTGAAGTAGGTCATCGGTGTCTATATTTCTCTCCCTCTCTCTATCTCACTCTCCCCTCTCAATTTACTTTGTCCTATCCAACAACAACAGCAGCAACAACAATAACAATGGGGGGGAAATAGCCATCAGGAGCAATGGATTCATAGTGCAGGCACCGAGCCCCATTGATAACCCTGGAGGCGCAAAAAAAGAAAAATGTTGCTTGGGGAGCTTGGGACTGGGGAAATAGCACAATGGTAGTGCACAGAATCTGCATGTCAAAGGCACTGGGGTTCAATCCCTAGTACTACCGATAGCCAGAGCTGCAGAAGGGACACTTCACAAATAGTGAAGCAGGTCTGCAGGTGTGTCTGTCTTTCTCTCTTATCTCCCCTTTCCCTCTGCCCTATCAAATAAAATAGAAAGGAAAAAAAAATGGCCAACACTGAGAACAGTGGACTTGTAGTGTAGGTACTGAGCCCCAGCAATAACCCTGTTGGCAGTAAAAAAAAAGAAGAGGAGGAAGAAAGAGAGAGAGAAAGAAAGAAAGAAAGAAAGAAAGAAGAAAAAAAGAAAGAAAGAAAGAGTGGTCCGGAGGTGGCACAGTGGATAAAGCATTGGACTCTCAAGCATGAGGTCCTGAGTTCAATCCCCGGCAGCACATGTACCAGAGTGACATCTGGTTCTTTCTCTCTCCTCCTATCTTTCTCATAAATAAATAAATAAAAATTTTTTTTTTAAAGAAAGAAAGACTGACTACTGGCAAGTACCAGATGTGTACATTCTGGGACACTAAGGGGCAAGACTGTTTGCTCTCTCTTAGACCTCCTTTGGAGAGTCTAGCTAGGTCTTTGCCAGGGAGAGTGTTTGGCCATTGCCTCTGTCTCTCTGTCCCCGTGTGTGTGTGTGTGTGTGTGTGTGTGTGTGTATTTACCTTCCCCTCCCTCCTTATCTCTCTCCACCTCCATCCCAGTTGAATCTGACATCTGAGGTACATACTTTTGAGCCAAACTTCCTTCCCCACCTCCCAGGATCTTTCTGTATTCCATCTCTCTGCCTATCTTTCATTCCTCCATCTTGGGGAGCCGCTCAAGAGGAGCTCAGAGCCAGGTCACACCACGTGTGAGCGAGAGGCCCAGCTGGGTGGGCCACTGCCCGCTCACAGCCAGCCTGTCTCCGGCAGGTGATCGAGCTGTGCCGCCCCCTGGACTCCCGGCTGGAGCATGTGGACTTCGAGTCTCTCTTCGCCTCCCTCAGCGTCCGCCACCTGCTGTGTGTCTTCGCCTCCCTGCTGCTGGAAAGGAGGGTCATCTTCATTGCAGACAAGCTCAGGTACCACTTAACTCCTCCTGCTACAGTGTCTGAAGGGCCAGGGAGATAGATACAGAGTGACTTGTGTGCCAGAGGTCTCAGGTTCAACCCCCCAGAACTGAGCATTGTTCTGGTCAAAGTAAAACTAAGTTCTGTGTTTGCACAATGGGCCTGGTGCTGTCTCAATCAATATAAATGATAGTCAGAGAGGTAGGTTCTCCAGGATTATCTTTGGGTGAACAGTGATGGTAGAATTTAAATTCTACCGGGTGGTGGTGCACCCTGCTGAGCATACTGCACTAAGGACCTGGGTTCGAACCCCCCTTCTCCCTACCTGCAGAGGGAAAGCATTACAAGAGGTGAAGCAGAGCTGCAAGTTTCTTTCTTTCTGTGTGTCTCCTCTTCCCCTCTCAATGTCTCCCAGTCTTATTAAATAGAATAAAATAAAAAGGAAAAATGGTGGTCCGGGAGGTGGCGCAGTGGAAAAAGCATTGGACTCTCAAGCATGAGTTCCTGAGTTCAATCCCCAGCAGAACATGTACCAGGGTGATGCCTGGTTCTTTCTCTCTCTCCTCCTGTGTTTCTCATTAATAAATAAATAAAATATTTATTTAAAAAAGGAAAAATGGCCACCAGGAATGGTGGATTTATAGTGTCATCACCTAGTCCCAGCAATAACCCTGGTGGCAATTTAAAAAAAGAAGAAGAATTTAAACTCAAGAGTGTCCTGACACTGATTCTTCCTGGCTGCAACTTTTCTTTCTCCTCAGGCCATTTTATTGGGGGAGATAATGGTTGACAGGACAGTTGCTGACACACAGGTTCAGTCTCTCATCTCCCAGGGACAGGTGTCAGCACAACAATCCCACCATCCACCCACATCTCCCTTCAGCATCATGCAATGAATACCTGACACCCACCCCTAGACACACGACACACAACACACACACACACACACACACACACACACACACACACACACTCACACACACTTCCCTAGTCCAGAGTCTTTTGCTTTGCTGAAATATACCCCACACAGCCCAGGCTTCACCCTGTGTTTTTCTTCTCTTTCTTCTTCTTTTCTTTATAAATTTATTTATTTATATATTCATTCCTCTTTGTTGCCCTTGTTGTTTTATTGTTGTAGTTATTGTTGCTGTTATTGTCGTCATTGTTGGATAGGACAGAGAGAAATGGAGAGAGGAGGGGAAGACAGAGAGGGAGAGAGAAAGATAGACACCTGCAGACCTGTTTCACCGCTTTTGAAGCGACTCCCCTGCAGGTGGGAAGCCAGGGGCTCGAACCGCGATCCTTCCGCCGGTCCTTGCGCTCTGCACCAGCTGCACTTGACCCGCTGTACTACCGCCTGACTCCCGTCTTTCTTCTTAAGTCCCACTTGTAATTGAGATCATCTGATCTTCATCCTCCTTCTGGCTTATCTCACTTAGCAAGATTCCTTCATGTTCCATTCAGGATCTGGGAAAGGAAAGGATATGATCCTTCCTCAGAGCTGAGTAGTGTTCCATTGTGTACATAGGCCACATATGGCCTTAGCCACTCATATGGCCGTGGGCATCTGAGTTGTTTCTACATTTAGGCTATTACAACCCGTGATGCTATGAGCATAGGTATGCAGAGATCTCTCTGGATGGGTGTCTGTGTTTTTTGGATAGATCCAAAGTGAGGAGAGGGACTGCCAGCTCCATTTCTAGTGCTCTGAGGAGCCTCCAGGCTGTTTTCCCTGTGGGCAAGCACTATACCTGCTAAGGAAACTGGGAGGACAGGTGGCTCAGTGGGTGGAGTACAGGGTGTGTGTGGGTGTGTGTGTGTGTGTTCCCAGGTTCGGGCCCTGGCATCATATGTGCCAGAGCCATGCTGTGGTTCCCTGTTCTCTCTCACTCTCTTGCTAATAAATCTTCTATAGAAGAGAGAGAGACACAAAGAACTTTCTTTCCAGCTGATTTCAGTGTGGAGGAACCTGTGACAGACATGAGCAGAATGCTCACCATGTTGCTTACTTGGACTGTCACAACAGTGGTGGTGTCTGCACTACTGGGGAGACCAGATCCAGGCCCAAGGAGGCATCAGTAGGGCAGGGAGGCTGAGCAGAGAGGAAGGCCACTTGGGGCAAAGAGGTAGCAGTAGCTGCAGGCTCTTCCTTAAGAGCACAGACTTGAGGCTGGGGGTGGGGGCTAGTCGATGGTGGAGCAGGGCTGTAGGGTCTCTCCTCTCTGAGCACCATGGACAGCACCCAGGGAGCTCCGTGGGGGGTGGAGCAGGGCTGTGGGGTTTCTCCTCTCAGCACCATGGACAGCACAGAAAGCCCAGGTGAAGGGCTGTATTCCTGTTGACAGCTACCTAAGGAAGTCTTTCCGTGTTTGAAGATTTCTTTATTTTTTACGAGAATGAGAGGAAGACCATAGCACTCTGTTCAGCCCAGGCTCTTGCATAATGGGACTGGTTTTATTAATATGGCTACTTTGGTGGAGAGAACCATAGCCAGATGCCAGGTCCCTGAGATCAGTTGTGTCTCATCTCAGGGTTGAGAGAGATTAACTTCAGACATCAAGCCGATGATCTGAAGAGTTCTGGAGAGATGCACACAAGACATCCTGAGACTAGACAGTGTCAAGTGACCAACCCCAGCCAGAACCCCGACAGAGTATTCATTGATAGAATCATGCATAACATCAGGAAGTTATAAAGAAGATTAAAGATGTATTTTAATTGAACATACATCAAGGAAGTAATTGCCAAGATACAAATAACCGGTAATTATACATCATATAGGAAGAAGAAAATAAATTTCTCATAGGAAAACATCAGAGTGTAGGTAGGGGTGTTTAAAACTTAACTACAGGGGGGTCTGGGCAGTAGTGCAGTGGGTTAAGCGTACATGGTATAGTGCAAGGACTGGAGTAAGGATCCCCATTCGAGCCCCCCACCTGCACAGGTGGTGAAGCAGGACTGCAGGTGTCTATCGCTCCACCTCTCTGTCTTCCCCTCCTTTTTCAATTTCTCTCTGTCCTACCCAACAACAATAATAAGAAGAACAATGATAAACAACAAGGGGGAAAAACTAACCTCCAGGAGCAGGGGATTCATAGCAGGAACCGAGTCCCAGCGATAACCCAGGAGGCAAAATAAATAAGTAAATAAATAAAACTTAACTACACTTGCCATTGTCTAAATGTCAGGTACACTTCTTTGATGTCCTAAGAAATACTGGGTTTATCCTGCGGCCATGGCATATACAGCTCCCAGACAGACTCTCAGGGAGAATGCCAGTTGTCTGAGTTCATGGACTGCATGTTACTATTATCCTTGACCTATGGGCCTGGTATAGTTTAACTCATGACTTAGTCCAGACCTCAGTCCCAGAGCCCGGGAGTTGCAACAAAGGAATGTCCTAAGGCCTTTCTTAGTAAGCAGGTCTTGTGGTATTTAAGACAAAGAACTGTACCTGGTAAAAACAACAAGAATAAAAACAATAAGACCATGTCTATGTCCTTTTTTTGTTTTTTACTGGATAGAGACAGAGAGAAATGGAGGATGGGGAGATAGAGAGGGAGAGATCCAGAGAGACACCTGCAGCCCTGTTTCACCACTTGTGAAGCTTTCCCCCTGCAGGTGGGGGGTGGGGCTGGGAGCTTGAACCCAGGTCCTTGCGCACTGTAATGTGAACACTTAATCAGGTGCGCCACCACCTACCCCCTATGTCTATGTTTTTATAAGCATGGAGGCATAGGTAAAAATCAGTAAGATTAGGGAGTTGGGCAGTAGCGCAGCAGGTTAAGCACAGGTGGTGCAAAACGCAAGGACTGGCGTAAGGATCCCAGTTTGAGCCTGCGGCTCCCCACCTGCAGGGGAGTCGCTTCACAAACGGTGAAGCAGGTCTGCAGGTGTCTCTCTTCCTCTCCCCCTCTGTCTTCCCCTCTTCTTTCCATTTCTCTCTGTCCTATCCAACAACAATGACATCAATAACAACAATAACTACAACAATAAAACAAGGGCAACAAAAAGGGAATAAATAAATAATCAAAAAAATCAGTAAAATTTCTAGTCACAAGTAGCAGGAAGTCCGGGATCAGAAAACTCCTTCAACACATCATACTTCGGCATGAAGCTGAAAGCCCTTTCCAAGACCCTGTGAACCACACTGAGACCCGGGAGGGCCCAGTGCACAGACAAGTCCAGCTCTCCTAGCAGGCAACCCCTCACAGGGTCGGAGCACCAATGCTGCCCTGAGAAGGCTCTGGCTAGGAGAGGGCATTCCTTCTGGAAGCATCAGTGCCCACCTGCTCCTGGTGTCAAGGAAACAGCCAGGGTGGTGTGCTCATTGGCCAGGCTGTGGCAGACAAGGCTCTGAGGGACAGTGACTACTGCAAGCTGTCAGACCCAGAAATCTGTGACAAGAGCCTGGAGCACAAGGCCTCCTCAGCTAGCACCACATGCTGCACTCTGCTCTTGTTTGGGTTGGGTTTTATTTTGTTTTGTTTACCAGAGCACTGCTCAACTCTGGTTTATGTTGGTGCTGGGGATTGAACTTGGAACCAGAGAGCCTCAGGCATCAAAGTTATCTGCATAACCATTACGCTATCTCATATATAGAGGATTACAGTTATTATTATTATTATTATTTTTAAAAACTAAATGTCTCAAACTTTTTATTTTATTTTATTTATTTATTCCCTTTTGTTGCCCTTGTTGTTTTATTGTTGTAGTTATTATTGTTGTTGTCGTTGTTGGATAGGAATTATTATTATTATTATTATTATTATTATTATTACTTTTACCAAAGCACTGTTCAGTTCAGGCTGATGGTGGTAAAAGGGTTTGAACTTGGGACTTTGGAGACTCAGGCATGAGTCTCTCTGCATAACCATTATGGTATCTACACCCACCCTCATATATATGTTTGTGTGCTTAATTTTATTGTGTTTATTGGGTAGAGACAGAAATTGAGAGGGGAGAAGGAGATAGGAAGAGAGGCAGAGACACCTGCAGCACTGCTTCACTGCTTGTGAAGCTTTCCTCCTGTAGGTGGGGGCTTGAACCTGGGTCCTTGTGCACAGTAACGTGTGTGCTCAACCGGGTGCTCCATCGCCCAGCCCAGCCTCATACTGATTTTCTGAATTCTTTTTCTTTTCTTCCTCCTTTTTTTTTTCCTTGAGAAGCCAAAGCCTCCCCCATGCATAAGTCCACCACTCTCAGGCTGCTTTTTTCATTCAGCTAAAGAAACAGAGAGGAGCTTCCAGTGAGACAGTACCAGAGCTACTCCTGGTTCCATGGCCCTTCCGGTGTGGTGCCAGGACCCAGGAACCCTACCTGGTGAACTGTCTCCCTGGCCCCGGGCTTCAGTTTCTTACTCCGTGCAGCTGGAAGTGGAAGCACTTGGCCTCCCCTCCCGCTTCTCCTCCCGCCCTGGTCTTTGCCAGGCCCCAGAGCAGAGCGTGAGAACAGGCCATGTCACAGACTCAGAGCATGACCCTGGGCCATCCCAGGATGGACAGGGCCGGCTCAAGGTCACTGCTGGCGGCCCACCTACGGGATGCCCACTTACACCAGAGGAAGTAGCAGGGAGCTGCGATGAGGGCAGCAACAGTTCTACAAGGGTTTTAAGTGGAGCCAAGAACCTGTCAAATCTCGAGTAACATCTGCTCTGTTTCATCTGCGTGGGGGGGGGGGTGCTGTGAGTGTTTCTTAAGACCCCGTCAAGCTGTAATGGTGAGCAGGAAAGAATGTGGTTATGATGGCTTGTTTTGTGGTCATAGCAACCCAAACAAATCACCCCCCTCGACCCCACTGCTTCTTCAGCTTTCTGATGGTAAATGTTGTGTTTTCCGGTTTATTCACTTTATTTGCCACAGTGCGGACTGAGGCAACTGACCAGGCAAAAAAAGAGGCAGAAAGGGAGCAGAGGTTTGAGATAGGACCAGTTTTTCACATTCAAGCCATTTTCTACTTTTTTTTTTTCCTTTTCTTTCTTTTGCCACCAAGGCTTTATGCCTGTGTGACTCCACTGTGCTCCTGCTGGACAGAATTTTTTTTTCCCAGGTAGAGAGAGAGAACGGTGAGAGAGAGGGAGAGGGGAAAGGAGACACCACAGCATTGGTCCACTACTCATGAAGCTTTCCCTGTGCACCTGCTCTTGTGTAGTGGCCAGGAGCCCAAACCTGGGTCCTCCTGTGTGGTGACATGTACTCTACTGGGTGAGCTATCTCCCAGCACCCTTTTTCTCTTTTCCCTCATGAAATGACAGGCCAGCGGCTGTCACGGATCTGATCAAGTGGTCAAGTCCTGACAAGTACTGGAGTTTGAACCCTGGCTTGGGTGTAAAGATGAGCATACAAGCTCTTGTGTGCTTACAGAGTCTGTACATTCCTTTTTTGTTCATATTTTTGTTTTTTTCCCTTTTGTTGCCCTTGTTTGTTTTTTTATTGTTGTTGTTACTGATATCGTTGTTGTTGTGTAGGACAGAGAGAAATGGAGAGAGGAGGGGAAGACAGAGAGGGGGAGAGAAAGACCAACAGCTGCAGACCTGCTTCAACGCTTATGAAGCGACTCCCCTGCAGGTGAGGAGCCGGAGGCTCGAACGGGGATCCTCATGCCAGTCCTTGCATTTCTCGCCACATTCACTTAACCCGCTGCACTGCCACCAACCCCGTTCATATTTTTTTTCCTCCAGGGTTATTGCTGGGCTCGGTGCCTGCACCATGAATCCACTGCTCCTAGAGGCCATTTTTCCCCCCTTTTTGTTGCCCTTGTTGTTGTAGCCTTGTTGTGGTTATTATTATTGCCATTGTTGATGTTGTTCGTTGTTGGATAGGACAGAGAGAAATGGAGAGAGGAGGGGAAGACAGAGAGGGGGAGAGAAAGATAGACACCTGCAGACCTGCTTCACCGCCTGTGAAGCGACTCCCCTGCAGGTGGGGAGCCGGGGGCTTGAACCAGGATCCTAACGCCAGTCCCTGCACTTTGCACCACATGTGCTTAACCCACTGCGCCACCGCCCGACCCCCTCCGTTCATATTTTTAATGATTCTTTTCATTCGTATGAAAAGAGAAGGAGAGACGACCTCACCAAGCTTCCCTCAGTGCCAGAGTACCTCCCATATGTGGTGCTGGGGCCCAGACCTAGACTGTGAGTATGACAGTGCATATGCTCTACCAGAGAACTGTCTCTCTGGACCCTAGATTTTTTTTTGCCACCAGGGTTATTGCTGGGGCTCAGTGCTGGCACTATGAATCCACCACTCCTGGTGTCCATGATTTTTTTCTTTCTATTTAACTGGGTGTACCACTGCCTAGCCCCCCTCCTGTTCACTTTAAAAAAAAACAATTTTTTTAAATTTACTATTGGATAGAGACCAAGAGAAATTGAGGGGGGGGGAGAGACACCTGCAACCCTGCTTCACCACTCATGAAGCTTCCCCCTGCAGGTGGGGCCCAAGGGCCTAAACCTGGGTCCTTGTGCATTATAATGTGTACACTTAACCTGGTGCACCACCACTTGGCCCCTGTTAACTTTTTAATAAATCTTTTTTGTTTATTTAAATTAAGTAGCTTATTTTGGATGGAGACAGAAGTTGAAAGGGCGAAGAGGGAGAGAGAGACATCTGCAGCACTGCTCCACAGCTCAGGAAGCTTATCCTCTACAGGTGGGGAAGATTTATTTATTCACAAGAGAAAAGAGAGAAGCAGAGCATCACTCCGGCACATGAGATGCCAGAGATTAAACTCAGGACCGCAGGCCTGTAGCAGTGGCAGTGGTAATGGTGGTGGTGGTAGTGGTAGTGGCGGCGGTGATGGTGATGGTGGTGGTAGTGATAGTGGCAGTGGTAGTGGCAGTGGTGGTGGTGGTGGTGGTGATAGTGATAGTGGCAGTGGTAGTAGTGGTGGTGGTGGTGATAGTGGTAGTGGCAGTGGTGGTGGTGGTGATAGTGGTAGTGGCAGTGGTAGTAGTGGTGGTGGTGGTGATAGTGGTAGTGGCGATGGTGGTGGTGGTAATAGTGGTAGTGGTGGTGGTGGTGGTGATAGTGATAGTGGCAGTGCTAGTAGTGGTGGTGGTAGTGATAGTGATAGTGATGGTGATAGTGGTAGTGGCAGTGGTGGTGGTGGTGGTGGTGGTGGTGATAGTGACAGTGGCAGTGCTAGTAGTGGTGGTGGTAGTGATAGTGGTAGTGGCAGTGGCGGTGGTAGTGGTAGTGGCAGTGGTAGTAGTGGTGGTGGTGGTAGTGGTAGTAGTGGTGGTGGTGGTGATAGTGGTAGTAGCAGTGGTAGTAGTGGTGGTGGTAGTGGTAGTGGCAGTGGTAGTAGTGGTGGTGGTGATAGTGGTAGGTAGTGGCAGTGGTGGTAGTGATAGTGGCAGTGGTAGTAGTGGTGGTGGTGGTGATAGTGGTAGTGGCAGTGGTGGTGGTGGTAGTGATAGTGGTAGTGGCAGTGGTAGTGATGGTGGTGGTGGTAGTGGCAGTGGTAGTAGTGGTGGTGGTAGTGATAGTGGTAGTGGCAGTGGTAGTAGTGGTGGTGGTGGTGATAGTGGTAGTGGCAGTGGCAGTGGTGGTGGTGGTGGTGATAGTGGTAGTGGCAGTGGTGGTGGTGGTAGTGATAGTGGTAGTGGCAGTGGTAGTGATGGTGGTGATAGTGGTAGTGGCAGTGGTAGTAGTGGTGGTGGTGGTGGTAGTGATAGTGGTAGTGGCAGTGGTAGTAGTGGTGGTGGTGGTGGTAGTGATAGTGGTAGTGGCAGTGGTGGTGGTGGTGATAGTGGTAGTGGCAGTGGTAGTAGTGGTGGTGGTGGTGGTAGTGATAGTGGTAGTGGCAGTGGTGGTGGTGGTAAGTGGTAGTGGCAGTGGTAGTAGTGGTGGTGGTGGTGGTAGTGATAGTGGTAGGTAGTGGCAGTGGTGGTGGTGGTAGTGATAGTGGTAGGTAGTGGCAGTGGTGGTAGTGATAGTGGTAGTGGCAGTGGTAGTGATGGTGATAGTGGTAGTGGCAGTGGTGGTGGTAGTGATAGTGGTAGTGGCAGTGGTAGTAGTGGTGGTGGTGGTGGTGGTGGTAGTGATAGTGGCAGTGGCAGTGGTGGTGGTAGTGATAGTGGTAGTGGCAGTGGTGGTGGTAGTGATAGTGGTAGTGGCTGTGGTAGTAGTGGTGGTGGTGGTGGTAGTGATAGTGGCAGTGGCAGTGGTAGTGGTGATGGTGGCAGTGGTGGTGGTGGTTGCCTGATTGGTTTCGCGGGCGGGAGATAGAGATGACGGGGGACTCATGGCTGAGCTGACAACACAGTTCAATCTTTATTCATGAGCGGGGATGCAGTCCAACAACCTAATCACAACACAACTCTGTCCTGTATCTCTCCTACCTCCCTCCTGAGGTGGAAGAATCAGGAACAAAGGAAATACGTATGATAGGGGCCGGGGAGAAGGAAAAAAAGCGGGAACGAGCGAGGACTAAACCAAATGTGGGGGGGGGGGACACCAGACCAATATCCCGGAGGTGGGGGTGCCCAGCCTACAGTGGACGTGCAAACAGAACACATCGCAAGCAACACAGAGCGAACCCAATGTGATGATTAAAACAGAAGGTCTCAGAAGCAGAATCCAGAGGCATACCAACAGGTGGTGGTGGTGGTGGTGGTGGTAATAGTGGTGGTGGTGGTGGCGGTGGTGGTGGTAGTGGTGATGGTAATGGTGGTGGTGGTAGTGGTAGTGGTGGTGGTAATGGTTGTGGTGGCAATGGTGGTGGTGGTAGTGGTGGTGGTAATAGTGGCGGTGGTGGTGGTGGCGGTGGTGGTGGTAGTGGTGATGGTAATGGTGGTGGTGGTAGTGGTAGTGGTGGTGGTAATGGTTGTGGTGGTAATGGTGGTGGTGGTAATGGTGGTGGTGGTAATGGTGGTGGTGGTAATGGTGGCGGTGGTAGTGGTGGTGGTAATAGTGGCGGTGGTAATGGTGGCAGTGGTGGTGGTAATGGTTGTGGTGGTAATGGTGGTGGTGGTGGTGGTAATGGTGGCGGTGGTAATGGTGGCAGTGGTGGTGGTAGTGGTGGTGGTAATGGTTGTGGTGGTAATGGTGGTGGTGGTGGTGGTAATGGTGGCGGTAGTGGTGGTGGTAATGGTGGTGGTGGTGGTGGTAGTGGTGATGGTAATGGTGGCGGTGGTGGTGGTGGTGGTAATAGTGGCAGTGGTGGTGGTAATGGTGGTGGTGGTGGTGGTAATGGTGGCGGTGGTGGTGGTAGTGGTGGTGGTAATAGTGGCGGTGGTGGTGGTAATGGTGGTGGTGGTGGTGGTAATGGTGGCGGTGGTGGTGGTGGTGGTAATGGTGGCAGCGGTGGTGGTAGTGGTGGTGGTGGTAGTGGTGGTGGTAATGGTGGCGGTGGTGGTGGTGGTAGTGGTGGCGGTGGTAGTGGTGGCGGTGGTGGTGGTGGTAATGGTGGCGGTGGTGGTGGTGGCGGCGGTGGTGGTGGTGGTGGTGGTGGTAATGGTGATGGTGGTGGTGGTGATAATGGTGGCGGTGGTGGTGGTAATGGTGGTGGTGGTGGTGGTGGTAATGGTGGCGGTGGTGGTGGTAGTAATGGTGGCGGTGGCGGTGGTGGTGGTGATGGCGGTGGCAGTGGTAGTAGTGGTGGTGGCAGTGGTAGTAGTGGTGGTGGCAGTGGTGGCAGTGGTAACAGCAGCAGCAGCAGTCCACCAGGCCCTGCCTAGGGCCGTAGCACTGTGGTAGAGCACACACTTCCCATGTCCAAGACTCTGGATTCAACCCTCAGCACTGTCACTACTGTCACCAAGCCATGTCCCATGGCCTGTGGCAGGGGACCTGCCTGGCGTGACCTGTGTGGGCAGGGTCCCCCCAGGAATCCGGGTGCCCCCCTCCGCTCCCCGCCACTGAGCCCGCCCTCTCCCCTCCTTCCCTCAGCACACTGTCCACGTGCTGCCACGCTGCAGTGGCCGCCATCTACCCGTTCGCCTGGCAGCACACCTACATCCCCGTGCTGCCGCCCGCCATGATTGATATCGCCTGCTCGCCCACACCCTTCCTCATCGGGCTGCTCACCAGCTCCCTGCCACTGCTGCTCCAGCTGCCCCTGGAGGAGGTGAGCTGCCCTGCTCTGCCGCTGGCCCCTCCCCTCCCCTCCCATTCCCTTCCCTTCCTTTCTCAGCTCTCTCCATTCCTTTCTTCTCCATTCCTCTCCTCTCCATTTCTCTCCTCCCCCCTCCCCACTTCTCTCCTCCCTGGTCTTCTTCCTTTCCCTCTTCTCCTCCACTCCTTCTTCTCCTCTCTCTCCCCTCCTTTCCTGGTAGCCACAAGAGTCTCTTTCCCCTTGCCCCCTAGGTTCTTGTGGTGGACCTTGTCAATAACCGCTTCCTCCGCCAGGTGAGTAACAAGGAAAGGACCAGGGTTCAAGTCCCCACTCCCCACCTGCAGGAAACTTCACGAGTGGTAGAGCAGAGATGCAGGTGTCTCTCTCCCTCCCCTCTCAATTTCTCTGTCTCTAAAAAAGAAAGACAGAGGGAGTCGGGCAGTAGAGCAGCAGATCAAGCGCAGGTGGCACAAAGCGTTAAGGATCTCGGTTCGAGCCCCCGGCTCCCCACCTGCAGGGGAGTCGCTTCACAGGCGGTGAAGCAGGTCTGCAGGTGTCTATCTTTCTCTCCCCCTCTCTGTCTTCCCCTCCCCTCTCCATTTCTCTCTGTCCTATCCAACAACAATGACATCAATAATAATAACTACAACAATAAAACAACAAGGGCAACAAAAGGAAATAAATAAATATTTTTAAAAAGAAAAGAAAATGTGGCCCAGGAGGTGGCACAGTGGATAAAGCACTGGGTTCTCAACTATGAGGTCCTGAGTTCAGTCCTCAGCAGCGCATGTACCAACCAGAGTGACATCTGGTTCTTTCTCTCTCTGCTTATCTTTCTCATAAATAAATAAATTCTTAACAAAAAAAAAAAAAGGAAGAAAGCAAAAGAAAGGCCATCGGGAGAGGTGAATTCATTGTGCAAGCACTGTTGGCAATTAAATATATATAGTGTATATGTATATATATACAGACACGCACACACACACACAAAGCTGGAGAAATAGCTCGCCTGGATAGTGTGCTGCTTTGCTAGGTGTGTGACTCAAGTCCAGCACATTCTCCTTCCCACTTATGATGAGTTTATCGGGTGTCACCCAGTCACACAAGGGCTGTCTGTAACTAGACATCATGATGCTTTTAAACTCAGCGCTGCAGTGCTACTGAGTCTTGTGGAAGTGGTCTGCTATCATTTTGTTGATGTCGTTGACACTCACCACCTGAAGACCCTCAGAGTAGGAGACCTTTTGGGGAGGCCCCTGTGCTCTGAGGCCCAGGCCATAGAGCCTACCTGGGATCACGCTGGTCATCAGTCCAGCACATGATTTGTTCTGTCCACTGGGAGATTTCTGGAATAGCCACGGGCAACCAGGCATTTTTCTTTCTTCTTTTTTCTTTTTTTCTTTTCTTTCTTTTTTTTTTTTATTTTTCCCCTTCAGGGTTATTGCTGGGGCCCGGTGCCTGCACTACAATCCTCTGCCCCTGGCGGCCATGAATAAGACAGAGAGAAACTGAGAGGGGGAGGGGAAGACAGAGGGGGGAGAGAAAGATAGACACCTGCAGACCTGCTTCGCCGATTGTGTGAAGTGATACCCCAGCCCCCGCAGGGGAGCCAGGAGCTTGAACCAGGATCCTTGCACTGGTTCCTGCACTTAATGGGGTGTGCCACTGCCCAGACCCCAGCAGAAGCATCTGGCTTCACACTTTTCAAACCAGTTGTACATTTCACCTGTTTTCCCAGCTTTTCTTTTCCTCTTTTTTTTTTTTTTTGTTAACTGCTTCCAGAGTTATCACTGGGGTTTGGCACTAGCACTTTGAATCCACTGTTATTCTTTTTTCTTCTGTTTTTATCTGATAGAACAGAGAGAAATTGAGAGGAGAGGGGAGACAGAGAGAGAGACAGACAGACAGACACCTGCAGACCTGCTTCACTACTAATGAAGCTCCCCTCCAGGTAGGCAGTTCGGGCTCAAACCCAGGTCTTTGTACAGGGTAACGTGTGCGCTCAGTCACGTGTGCCACCGCCCAGCCGCTTTCCTGGCTTCCTTGAGCTATAGGCCAGGAAGATAGCTCAGTGGTGGAACACACTTTAAAAGTATGAGGCAGCGCTGTGAAGAAAACACTGGGCTGTTAAACATGAGGTCCTGAGTTCGATTCTTGACACCGCACTAACTAGAGGGCTGCTCTGGGTTGTTCCCTCTCTGTCACTCTCTCCCTCTTCCTCCTCTCCCTCTCAGTAAATACTAAACTAACTAATAATTTTTAGAGATGATACTAATAAACAGAAACAAACCTATGAAACACAGGTACGGTACACAGCGTGGCACTGATTCGGTAGCTGGGTACATTGTGAAATAACTGCCCGAGTGAGGCTGCTTCACAACTCTCTCCCCTCACGCCATTTAATTAATTTTTAATGAAAGATACAGAGCAGAGCAGTACTCAGCTCTGGCTTGTGGTGGTGCTGGGGACTGAATCTGGGAGCTCGGAGCCTCAGGTAATAAACCTTTTTGCAGAACCGTTATGCTCTTTCCCCAACCCTCTCCCTTTCTGTTTACCTTTCACAGTGATAGGAACATTTCAGATTCAGTCTAACAACTTTATTTTTTTATTATTATTCTTTCTTTTAATAAGTTAATCTTTTTAAAAATGGCATTTATGGGGGCCAGGCAGTGGCACACCTGGTTAAGGGCACATAGTACTGTGTACAAGAACTCAGCTTCTTTTTAAAAAATATTTATTTGTTTATTCACTTTTGTTGCTCTTGTTGTTTTTATTGTTGTAGTTATTGATGTTGTTATTGATGTCGTCATTGTTGGATAGGACAGAGAGAAATGGAGAGAGGAGGGGAAGACGGAGAGGAGGAGAGAAAAATAGACACCTGCAGACCTGCTTCACTGCCTGTGAAGTGACTCCCCTGCAGGTGGGGAGCCGGGGGCTGGAACCAGGATCCTTACATCGGTCCTTGCGTTTTGCGCCATGTGCACTTAACCCACTGTGCTACTGCCTGACTCCCAAAAAACTTTTTTTAATATTTATTTATTCATTCCCTTTTGTTGCCCTTGTTGTTTTGTTGTTGTTGTTATTATTCTTGTTGTTATTGATGTCATTGTTCTTGGATAGGACAGAGAGAAATGGAGAGAGGCAGGGAAGACAGAGAAGGGGGGAGACACCTGCAGACCTGCTTCACCGCTTGTGAAGCGACTCCCCTGCAGGTGGGGATCCTGGGGGTCAAACCAGGATCCTTATGCCAGTCCTTGTGCTTTGTGCCATGTGCGCTTAACCCACTGTGCTACCGCCTGACTCCCAATAAAAACTTAAAAAAAAGAGAGAGAGAGAGAGAGAGAGAGAAAGCTAGACACCTGCAGCCCTGCTTTATTGCCTGTGAAGCTTCCCCCACTGCAGGTGGGGACCGGGAACTTGAACCTGGGTGTTTGCATATGGTAACATGTGTGCTCAAGCAAGTGCACCAATGTCTAACCCTTTAACAATTGTCAGGTGCAGGTGGGGGTATAACATAATGGTTATGCAAAGAGACTTTCATGCCTGAAGCTCTCAAGTCCCAGGTTCAATCCACCACACCACCATAAGCCAGAGCTGAGTAGTGCTCTGGTAAAAAAAAAAAAAAAAAAAAAAAAAAAAATTGTCTGGTGCATGATACAGTAGGGCTAGTTAGTGCTGGCCAAGGTGCTGTACTCACATCTCAGACACTTCCTCATCAAATCCCCTTGACCCCTGTCTCCCCACTTCTCCCAGCTTCCAGCTCCCAGCAGGCTTCTCTCTAGAGAGTTTGTAAACTGTGGGATGGGGGAGGGTGGGCTACCTCAGCCCTCTGGCCCCAAGTCCCAGAAAAGAAGCAGAAGATTTCTGGCTGAGCTCCATGCCAGGCCCGCCCGGGGGATGGGGGTGTCCAGCTGGCTGGCACCTTCCCCGGGCACCGTCCCTTCCGCAGCCCTGCCCCTGCTTTGCAGATGGACGACGAGGACTCCATTCTGCCACGCAAGCTGCAGGTGGCCCTGGAGCAAGTGCTGGAGCAGAGGAACGAGCTGGCCGCGGAGCAGGATGAGGGGCAAGCAGGTGGCACTACCACCCGCAGAGGGCGGTAGTGGGCCGGGGCTGGGAGGGGCCGGGAGAGGGGCAGGCCACTGACCGGGGTCCCCACACTCCCCACAGGCCTCGAGGCCAGCCCCCTGAACGCAGTGGTGTCCGAGGCCTTTGTGCGCTTCTTCGTGGAGATGGTGGGCCACTACCCGCTGTTCCTGACGCCCGGCGAGCGGGAGGAGCGCACCCTGCAGCGCGAGGCCTTCCGCAAGGCTGTTTCCTCCAAGAGCCTCCGCCGCTTCCTGGAGGTCTTCATGGAGACGCAGACCTTCCGGGGCTTCATCCAGGAGCGGGCGCTGCGCAGGCAGGATGCCAGAGGTGAGAGTGCCCGGTGGGGAGCTGCAGGGAAGGGTTTGAGGACCACTGCCAGCACAGGACAGCTGCCCAGGCGTCTGGGGACACGCCCTCCTGCCCTTCCGTCCCTCCAACTTGGTGCAACTCCCAGCATCCCCCCTTCTTCCCTCTAGCTGCCCACATCAGGCCGCTGCCTGCCGTGGAGTGTGTGGATCCAGCAGCTGGGGGTGTGATCTAGGAGGAAAGACCCCCCCACACACTCCTATGCCCTCCACTGGGAGCCTTTCGGGAGCCCTGCTGCCAGCAGCACCAGGCTGACCCTGAAGAGGTGGACAGAAGGCCCACTCTTTGCCAGCCTGGGCCCTTCCCCTTCCAGTGCCTGGATTTATTGATTTAATTTCTTGGGTAGAGACAGAGAGAGGGAGATGGAGGGGCAGGGAGAGACAGAGAGACACCTGCAGCACTGCTTCACCACTCATGAAGCTTTCCCCCTGCAGGTAGGGAACAGGGGCTTGAACCCAAGTCCATACACACACATGATAATGTGTGTGCTCAACTGGGTGCACCACCGTCTGGCCCCTCTTCTTTCCAGATCTTTCTCCTCTGCCCCTGCCCCAGCTCCGCCTCTGTCACACTGTCACAATGGAGAGGAGGTGGGACAAAAGGAGGGAGAAAAATTCCCGACTTTAAAAAAAAATGTATTTATTACTTATTGAACAGAGACAGAAACTGAGAGGTAAGGAAGGGGTGAACACCTGCAGCATTGCTTCACTGCTTGTGAAGGTTCCTCAGTGCAAGTGGGGCCCTGGAGCTTGAACCCAGGTCCTTATGCATTGTTGTTTTTCTTTTCCTTTTTTTCCCCCTTTTGTTGCCCTTGCCCATTGTTGTCGTTGTTGTTATTATTATTGTTGCTGTTATTGCTGTCATTGTTGTTGGATAGGACAGAGAGAAATGGAGAGAGGAGGGGAAGACGGGAGAGAAAGACAGACACCTGCAGACCTGCTTCGAGACGGGGCTCGAACCAAGATCCTTATGCCAGTCCTTGTGCTTCTCGCCTTGTGCGCTTAACCTGCTGTGCCACTGCCCGACTTCCCCAATTCTTTTTTTTTAAGATAAATGTATATATTTTTTAATAATTTTAATATTTATTTATTTTGAATAGAGACAAAAATACTGAGAGGGAGGAAATAAGTAGAGAGAGAAAAAGAGATACCTGCAGCACTGCTTCATTCGTTGTGACACTTTCCCCCTGCAGGTGGGGACTGAGAGGTTTTTTTATTATTATTATTATCTTTATTTATTTACTGGATAGAGACAGCCAGAAATTGAGAGGGAGAGGGGAGATAGAGAGGAAGAGAGACATCTGCAGTACTGCTTCACCACTTACAAAACTTTCCCCCTACAGGTGGGGACCGGGGGCTTGAACCTGGGTCCTTGTGCATTATAACATGTGCACTAAACCAGGTGTGCCACCGCCGGCCCCTTGTGGACTGAGAGTTTGAACCAGGGTCCTAGCACACTGTAATGTGTGTGCTCTACCAAGTGCACCACCACCCAGCCCTTCCCAACTCTTTCTTTAGGAATTTTTAGAGATATACCAGGAGGGGTCAGGCGGTGGCTGAGCCGGGTTATGTGCTCACAGTCAAAGCCCAAGGCTCTGTGCAAGGATCCTAGTTCAAGCTCCCGGTTCCCCACCTGCAGAGGGGTTACTCCACAAGCAGTGTAGCAGGTCTGTGGGTTTTGCTCTGTCTCCCTCTCTATCTCCCCTCTCCTGTCAATTTCTCTCTGTCTTATCTAATAAGGAAAGAAAGAAAGGAAGGAAGGAAGGTAGGTAGGAAGAAAGCTATGCCCTCCAGGAGCACTGGACTTGTAGTGCTGCTCCAAGTCCCAGTGATAACCCTGGAGACACAAAGAAAAGAGAGACAGGTACCAGGGGGTAGCTCGTCCATCAGAACTCACGCCTTGGCAAATGCCACATGCCAGGACCCCCAACTCGCTCTCTCGTGCATGCGTGCTCCCTCTCCCTCTCCCTCTCCCTCTCCCTCTCCCTCTCCCTCTCCCCCCCTTTCTCCTTCACCAGGCAGAAAGTGAAAGAGCCCTCAGCACCAAAGTTTCCTTCACTGGAAGGGCACCCAGTTCAAACCTGGCTCTTACTTGAGGCAAAGCAGACACTAGCCAAGTGAGCCATTTTGTCAGCCTGCTCCTCTCTCTATAACTCTCTCCTTAGCTCTCAAAAGTGAGGGAGAGGAGGTGGGCGGATGTCTTCTGGAAGCAGTGAAATTGTGTGGCTGTGAGGCCCCAGCAGGCAAAGAAGTAAAAAGATACTTGAGGGCCAGCAGGTGACTCCCTTAGTAGCACACTCACATCATCACTAGATAAGAGGACCCAGGCCAGGGAGGTGGGCGGTAGCACAGTGGGTTAAGCGCACGTGGCACAAAGCGCAAGGACCGCAGAAGGATCCCAGTTCAAGCCCCTGGCTCCCCACCTGCAGGGGAGTCGCTTCACAAGCGGTGAAGCAGGTCTGCAGGTGTCTTTCTCTCCCCCTCTCTGTCTTCCCCTCCTCTCTCCATTTCTCTCTGTCCTATCCAACAACAACAACATCAGTAACAACGACAATAACTGCAACAATAAAACAAGGGCAATAAAAGGAAATAAATAAATAAATAAATAAATAGGACCCAGGCCTGAGCTCCAGGTCACCACATAGGGGCACAGGGAGAGAGGAAGCCTCACAGTAGTAGAGGCGGGTGCAAGTGTCTCTCCCTCTCTGTCTCTCTGTGTGACACCCTCTAGGAGAGGGAAATGACCCCTGGGAGTGATGGAGCTGTGCGGGCACTGAGTCCCAGCAATAATCCTGGTGGGGAGGGGGAAAGAGGCATTGTTTACAGGAGAGATACGACAGCACCACTGCACCAGGGCCTCATGCCAGCTAAGGCACTTTCTCTCCTGGGTAAGCTGCCTCCCGGCCTGGGGTCTTGGTGTCCTGCTGTCGTGATGGCAGGTGGTAAAATTAAGTAACCAGTTTCGGTCACAGGTGACACAGGCCATGTTCTGGAGGTCAGTCTGCTATGTGGTCACTGGAGGGACAGGGCAAGCAGACTCAAGAGTCTTGAGTCCCAGGATTCCTAATGAAGGGTCCTTTGAAAGAATACACGAATGGAAAGGCCCTGGGTCCCTTCCCTCATGCTGGGGGCTGGGGGGTAGATAGCATAACGGTTATGCAAAGAGACTCTCATGCTTGAGGCTCCAAAGTCCCAGATTCAATCCCCTGTACCACCATATGCCAGGTGAACAGTGTTCTGATTAAAAATAAATAAATAGAGACCAGGCAATGGCATACTCAATTGAGAGCAACTGCTTCCAGATTTGAGCCCTTGGTCTCAATCTGCAGGCAGGAAATTTCACTAGCCATGAAGTAAATGTGCAGGTGTCTCTCTTTCCCTCTCCTTTTCTACCTCCCCCTCCCCTCTCAATTTCTCTCTGTCCTGTTTGGAAACAAGGGGCAGAGAGAAAGAGAGAGAGATGGGGGGGGAGAGAGAGAGATGGAGAGAGAGAAACGGCTTCCAGAATCAGTAGATACATTGTGGAGGCACTAAGCCCGAGCAATCATAGCCCTGATGGCAATAAATAAAATAAAAAATAAAATTTAGGAAAAAAAAGAAAGAGAAAGGAAGAGGAGGGAACCCTGGTGGTCCACCTGGTTGAGCGCATGCTACCATGTTATTATGTGCAAGAACCCAGGTCCAAGCCCCATGCCCCACTTGCAACGGGGACACTTCATGAGCCACGAAACAAATATGCAAGTGTCTCTCTCTCTCTCTACCTCTCCCTCGTGTCTCAATTTCTCTCTGTCCCATCAAAATAAAAATTGAAAGAAAAAGAAAAGGAAAAAAATGGCCACCAGGAGTGGTAGATTCACAGTATTGGCACCAAGCCCCAATGAGAACTGTGGTGGCAATAAAAAAAATAAATAGATCGGGATTCAGGCGGTAGCACAGTGTGTTAAACGCATGTGGCACCAAGCACAAGACGGGCATAAGGATCCAGTCCGAACCCCTGGCTTCCCACCTGCAGGGGAGTCACTTCACAAACAGTGAAGCAGGTCTGCAGGTGTCTTTCTCTCCCCCTCTCTGTCTTCCCCTCCTCTCTCCATTTCTGTCTGTCCTAAGAACAATGACATCAATAACAACATTAATAAGTACAATAAAACCACAAGGGCAACTGTTGGGCAATACGCCAGCTCCCCCCTGCTTAACTCTGAGGTCTATTTACATAACCACTAGAACCGCCCTGCCTGCAGGGCATTGGTTTAATCACCACTGGTTCATACTCCCTTTTTGCTCCGCCCCCTCTCCTAGACACACCCTGATTTCCACCAGTCTCTTTTCACTCAACCCTCTCTACTTCACATCCTGTTTCCACCCTACTTGGGTGAGTATATATACAGCTGCTCTTCTGTTTGAACACACTTGGGATTGCCTTCCTGCTCCAAGAGTCCCAGAGTCTCTCTCCTGCAATGCTAGCCCGGCATGAGTTCCTGATCCCTCTCCCACACAGAAGCCTAGGTTGGCTCCAGTCGAGTTCTCTCCAACCCAGAGAGCACTTGCTCGGGAAGAAGCACCCTCAGGCTATCCCGGCAGGCAACAAAAGAGAATAAATAAATATTTAAAAAAGTTTTTTGGGAGTCAGGCGGTAGCACAGTGGGTTAAGTGCACATGGCACAAAGCGCAGGGACCAGCATAAGGATCCTGGTTCGAGCCCCTGGCTTCCCACCTACAGGGGAGTCGCTTCACAATTGATGAAGCAAGTCTGCAGGTGTCTGTCTCTCCCCCTCTCTCTTCCCCTCCTCTCTCCATTTCTCTCTGTCCTAATCAACAATGAAGACAGACAACAATAATAACTACAACAGTAAAACAACAAGGGCAACAAAAAGGGAATAAATAAATATTTAAAAAAATAGATCATTTTTGAAAATCAGCAGAGTACTAGCTTATCTGCCTGAAGCCCCAGAAGCCACAGACTCAATCCCTGCCCTCACTTTATGCAGAACTGAGCAGTGTTCTAACCTCTCTCTCCTTCCCTCTCACATTTTTTTTCAAAAGAAAATTAAACGATAACAGTGGTCCAGGAGGTGGCCCAGTGGATAAAGCATTGGACTCTCAAGCATGAGGCCCTGAGTTCAATCCCTAGCAGCATATGTACCAGAGTGATGTCTGGCTCTTTCTCTCTCCTCCTTTCTCATTAAATAAATAATAATAATAAAATAACAAAATACAAAGCAGCAAATTGCTTTGTCTCCCCCCACTCCTGCCCCCACATTGATCAGTGGGCTGGGATTTCTTTTGTCCCAGGTCTGTTTGAGGTCCGAGCCCAAGAGTACCTGGAGACACTGCCTAGTGGGGAGCACAGTGGAGTCAACAGGTTCTTGAAAGGACTAGGTAAGTCCCACTCCCACTCCCTGTCCCCAGCCCCATCCTCCAGAGCCAGGCCTGAACCACTTGGGCTTTTTTGCACCTGTGATATGGGGCCAGTGAGCTAGCTCAGGTTCAAGTCCCAGCACCATGTGCAAGGTGTCGTGACAACAGAGGCAGCTTCATCGAAGTTCTTCCTTTCTTCATCTCTCTGCGTGGGGAAAAAAAAAAAAGTGACCTGGGACCTTGAAATCACTCAAATGAGAAGCCCTGGTTCCACAGAGAGAATATATCCTGCCAGTCCTTTCTGAGCTTCAGGATTTCTGTAGAGAAGCTAGCTTTTGTATCCTATCCTACGGGACTGTTTGCTTTTTCTCTGTTGCCTTCAGAATCTTCTCTTTGTCTTTATCTCAGCCATTTTACTTGTTGCATGCATTGGTGAGCTTAGCTTCTAATTCATTTTTTCTCGGAGCTTCATGAATTTGGGGTGGGAAGGGTTTAGCTCAGCACTCTGGCCCCCTAAGAGTTGCTCTCCTCTCCTCTCCTCTCCCCTCATCAGGCAATAAGATGAAGTTCCTCCACAAGAAATAGCCACAAGCGAAACCTCCTCCTGGTGTGACCGACCTCGGGTACAAACAGCCTGGCAGCCATGCTGGAGACCTAGGTGTGGGGCAAATGCCATCACCGCCAGTCCCTCCCTGCAGCCTGGCTCTTCAGAACAGCACTGGCAAGGGGGCCAGAGCCTGGGCACATCACCACAGTCACACAGACTGTCTAGGGTGTTGGTTTCAAGGTGTTTTTTTTTTTTTTTTCCTAATCTTAGGTATTGAAACAAATGAATAAAAAGTATTTGGGTCTGTCATTTTAACCGTGCCAGGGCTAAGAAACTCTGCCCCTGCCCTGTGTCACTGTCCTTGTTTGGCCTGCCTGGCAATAAGCTTGAACCCAGGGCAGAAGGAATTGGAAGGACAGCACTTAGGGACTCGACCAAGGTGCCTCTCTGGGCACCACTAGGAACACGGTGCTTGGTGGGGCCAGCCCTGTGGCAGCACCTGCTGTCACTCATGCCCCCCACCACCACAGCTTTCAGGGCATCCTCCTGGGGAAGGGATTGGCTCACTTGTGGAGAAGGCACAGGCCTTCTGAAGGGGATCATGATAGTCGGCCTCAGAGTTGTCCCTGCTCCCGGGCCACCCTGCGATGCTACCTGGTGGCCAAACTGCAGACCTGCCTTGCTCAGAGGCCACTGCGTGGGACCCCCAGCCCACCCCCCAGAGGGGACCTCTCCTTAGAGTCTGTAATGGGTGTTGGGGGTGGGGCACTTGATTCCTCTGGACCAGAAACTGGGAGGAGTCACAGGGTTGGAGGGGGAATAGCTTTTGGGGTCTGTTCTAGGAGGGAATCCTTGGGGAGTCAGCCGTAGAGTCACTACTGGGACCCTTCCCCACCTGTCTACCCCAATGCCAGCCCCCCTTGGGTGGCACCAGCAGAAGCACATAGAGGGATGGTGCGCTCTGACCTTGGCAGTGGCTTGGGGGCCAGTGTTGCCTATGGACGTGGAAGGAAAGGCTTGAGGTTCCTTAAGTGGCAGGAGAGAGACTCCACAGGCAAAAGTGGCCTGGGGTGGGGGGCTGTGAGGCTGGGGTGGGGAGCAGGCAGGAGGAGGGCCTCTGAGTGCAGGGGCTCAGGAATGTGCCCCTCACACACCAGGTGTGTCAGCTATATTCACGCTAATGTTCTGCATATTTTTATACTGCCCCAAGATGATCACGTTTAATATTTTGGGATATACTTTCTTTTCTAACTTATTTCATGTTCTATTTGTTGACTTAACACTCCAGGTGAATAAATATGCATTTTTACCTACACAGATAGTCATCTATTTCGTAAAGATACTAAAGTCGTCATGGGGACTGAGTGATGGCACACTTGGTGGAGCACATGTGTTAATGATACACAAGGACCTGGGTTCAAGTCCCCAGACCCCACCTGCAGGGAGGAAGCTTCACAAATGGTGAAACAGTGCTGCAGGTGTCTGTCTTTCTCCCTATCTCCCTCTCACCTCTCAATTTCTGTTTCTATCCAATAAGTGAATAAATAATTTTAATTTTTTATTAGATTTATCTATTGGATATAGACAGAAATTGAGAGGGAGGGGGATGGTGTGGTGGTGCACCTGGTTGAGCACAATATTACAAGGCACAAGGTCCCAGGTTCGAGCCCCCGGCCCCCAAACTGCAAAGGGAAAGCTTCATGAGTGGTGAAACAGGGCTGTAGGTGTCTATCTGTATCTCTCTCTCTCTCTTTAAATATTTTTAAAATAATTTATTAATTCATGAGAAATATAGGGAGAGAGAGAAAGAACCAGACATCACTCTGGTACATGTGCTGCTGGGGATTGAACTCACGACCTCATGGTTGAGAGAATCCCGGACCAGTATATCTTCCTATATAGCTCCCATACCCTCTCAATTTATGAATATCTCTGGCCAATAAAATAAAAAAATTTTAAAAGAAAAAAAGAAACTGAGAGGGAAGGAAGAGAAGAGAGGAAGAGAGACAGAGAGACACCTGCAGCACGGCTTCACCACTCCCGAAGCTTTCCCTCCTGCAGGTGGGGACCAGGGACTTAAACCTGGGTCCTTACACATTGTAATATGTGTGCTCAAGCAGGTGTGCCACCACCTGGCCCCCCCCCCAATTTTTTTTTAAATATTTATTTATTCCCTTTTGTTGCCCTTGTTTTATTTTTGTAGTTATTGATGTCATCGTTGTTAGATAGGACAGAGAGAAATGGAGAGAGATGGGGAAGACAGAGAGGGGGAGAGAAAGACAGACACCTGCAGACCTGCTTCACTGCCTGTGAAGCGACTCCCCTGCAGGTGGGGATCCAGGGGCTCGAACTGGAATCCTTACACCGGTCCTTGTGCTTCGCGCCAAGTGCGCTTAACCTGCTGCGCTACCACCCGACTCCCCAAAAATATTTTTTAAAGTCAATCTTACCCATCCTCTTATGCATGCAAGATGCTTCAGTTTCTAACATCATAACACTGAGTAAAAAGCACCTTTGTTCAAAGATACTAGGATACCTAGCTCATTTGCAGTATTTCCACTGGTGATCAGTTGCTTGGTTGCTTGGCTGGTTGGTTTGCTATAGGCTGAACTTCACCACTCCAGGCCAAGTTTTTCAAATAGGAAGAGGACCAGAGGCCAGGTGGTCTTACATTCACCTAGGAGAATGCATATGTTAACATGTGCAAGGATCTGAGTTCAAGCCTGCAGGGGGGAAGCTTCATGAGTGGGGTGTTAATGTCTCACTTTCTCTCTCCCTCCCTATCTCCCCTTCCCCTCTCAATTTTCTCTCAGTCTATCTGAAGGGGGGAAATGGCAGGTGGACTGGTGGGTTTGTCTTGCTGGTACTGAGTCTCATCAATAACCCTGGTGGCAAGAAAGAAGAGAGAGGAAGGAAGAGAGAGGAAGGAGGCTGGCTGATGGCTCACCCAGTAGAGTGCTCAGGTTTGGGCCCCAGGCCACCACATGGGAACACGTGCAGGGGAGAAGCTTCATGAGCAGTAGAGCAGTGCTACAGTGTCTCTTCTCTGCTTCTCTTCCTCTCTCTCTGTCACTTATGGGGGGGAGAGGAAGGCAGACTGCCAGGAGCAGTGGAGTTGTGTAGGATTATTGCCCCAGCAATAATCCTTGTGGCAGAGAGAGAAAGACAGACATGTTGAAGCTTCCTCCCATGCCTGCTTGAACCCGGGTCATGCACACAGCGAGCCAGGCACACTATCCAGGTGGGCTGTCTCACTGGTTCCTTTTTTTCACTGGTGCTTGAAGTGAAATAGACAAATGAAGCAGTGCTCAGATCAGGCATGCACAATCTGACCAAGTCCAAGGTTCACAAGCAGGACATCTTTGGGCCCCTGGAGCCCCTCCTGCCTCCTCCCAGCAACCATCCCCTGACATGTTCACCAGAAGTCTCAGGGTGTCTGCAGCCAACTGCCGGGTCCCAGGTGGATCCTGCGGGTTGGCTGTGAAGCCTCAGAAGTCGACAGCCATGTCACTCCACGTCCTCCTGGGCATCTCACCTCACACCAACCATCTGAGCAAGAACCAAGTCCCCTGAGCCCAACGGAAAGCACACATCTTTCAGTTTGCTCCTGGAACTCCTTCCAGGTCTCTAAAGAAAGGGTGCTGGTGGCCTGGGAGGTGGCATAGTGGATAGAGCCTTGGACTCAGAAGCATGAAGTCTCAAGTTCAGTCCCCATCTGCAGGGAGGAAGCAGGTCTGCAGCTGTCTCTCTTTTCCTCTTTATCTCCTGCTTCCCTCTCAATCTCTCTCTCTTTGGTAAAAAATAAGGCTGCCAAGAGCAATGAAGTATAGGATGGGATGGGATGGGATGGGATGGGATGGGATGGGATGGGATGGGATGGGATGGGATGGGATGGGATGGGATGGGATGGGATGGGATGGGATGGATTGAGGGATGCAAAATGGGTTAGCAGGACAGTTGAAGGAGGGAGACTAATTATGGTGGCCCAACCAGCTTGGGGTGTTGGGGCACAAAGGAAGTAATTTGGGTCTCTCAGAGGTTGAAGAAATCATGGGGTGGTAAGAGAAAGGAAGAGGGTTACCACCAGGAGCCAGTTGGTGGCGCAGCTGGTAAAAGCCCATACTATGTTCAAATCCTCCCTGCCCCATCCTCACATGCAGGTGAGTGGCAAATCAGTGCTGCAGCTCGCTCTCTCTCTCTCTCTCCCTCTCTCTTTCCCTCTCTGTTCCTCACTCTATTTCTCTCTGTCGTAATTAAGAAAGAAGAAAAGACAAATTAGGAAAAAATGACCACCAGGAGCTGTTGAGCCCCAGCAATAATCCTGGTGGCAACAAGAAGAGAAGGAGAAAGAGGAAGAAGAGGAAGACGTTTATCGCCAACACATGTACCTCTTATGGACATAGGGGCAACCCAGCTAAACTGATCACATGGGCACAAGCTTCAGGTTCCATCTCTTGTTTGTTTATCTTTACGCACATGTATGCGACGCGCGCGCACACACACACATATGTATCTATTTTGGATAGAGACAGAAATTGAGAGAGAAAGGAGAGAGAGAGAAACCAGAGGCACTGCTTCACTGCTTGTGAAGTTTCCATCCTTGCAGGAGCTTGAACCTGGGTCCTTGTGCATGGCAAGGTGTGCTCAACCACCCAGCCCCTCCGTCTCTTATTTCTATTTACTTACTTGCTTTTTGTCTAGAGCCTTCCACAGGCCTTGCTGTTGGTGGGTGCCCAGGATTGAACCTGGAAGCAAGTCCGGTGCACTGCCACTAGGACCCCGAAGACATCAGCTGTATGTAGTCAAGCCAACACAGAACAGAACAAAGGTGCTGGGGAGACAGCATAATGGTTCTGCAGAAGACTCTAATGCTTGAGGCTCTGAAGTCCCAGGTTCAACCCCTAGTACCACCATAAGCCTGAACTGAGCAGTGCTTTGGTCCCTCTCTCTGCATCTCTCTCATTAAAATAAATAATTAAAAGAGAGAGAGAAGAGAAGGAAGGGGAAAGCGGAAGTCAGGGAGGACTACAGGGGAAGGCACAATAAACGGAAGGTGAGCTGTGCTAAATCCCGGCTCCTCCCAGTGTCTCTTCCCCTCTGCAGAAGGTGCTGGGGCAGAGTGCTCACCTGCAAGCTGCCCCACCCAGAAAAATCAACCTTAAGCCACCAAGGACACATGGGGTGGGGCAGAGGGCAAAGTCCTGCTCTCCTGCAGGCACAAACACTACAGCTTACTGAAGTAGGTGAAAGCCACTGGTGTGGGGGGTGTAGGGGGTGTGGTGGACCCCAGCTCAGGGCAGCCAGTGGGTCTTCAAGACTAGGTTTTGGGGACCCTTGCTGTCCCCTGGCCCCAAACTAGCCGCTCCCTGGCCATCCCGCCCAGGACTTTTTGCTCCAGCCTCCCTCCTGCAGCAGCACTGCTCCACCATGCATATACAGCCAGTGCTCAGGGGAGCAGGCTGGAGTGGAGAGATGCCTGAGGGCTGTAGACAGCAGGCAGGTGGAGCTGGGGGTGATCTCTCTCTCTCTCTCTCTCTCTCTCTCACACACACACACACACACACACACACACACACACACCCTGCCTATACCCCCACCACCCCCCACCCCGTACTCTGGAATCGCCCTTTAAGTTCTGGGGATGGCATACATGATTTCACTGCCCCATGCTAATTTTTCCTAGTAAAGAGAGACAGACAAAGAGAAAGCAATGCCATAGCACTGGAGCTTCCTTCTCTTCAGTGGCATCTTCCATGTGGTGCCGGGGCTCTAATCTTAAAGGCATGCATGACGAGCAAGTCATTGCACCCTACCCAGTGAACTATTTCTCTGGCCCTTGAATTTTGCATTTTTGTATTTTTTGTTTCATTAGTGTAACCACTGGGTTTCAGTGCCTGTATGACTCCACTGCTCCCAGCAGCCACTTTTTTTTTTTTCCATTTAGGTAGAGAGTGAGAGACACACACAGAGAAGAGACCATATCAGAGATCTTCCTGTCATGAAGCTTCCCTCATCCAGGCATGCACCTGTGGTGTTCCAGGGCTCGAACTTGGGTCCTCATGCATGGTAATGTGTGCACTTTACTAGGTACACAACCATCAGGCAGAACTGAATTGTGCTCTGGGAAAATACTGAGTTAGTAGATAAACAAATAAGACCAGGGCTAGGAGATAGCTCACCTGATAGGGTGCACACACTATATTCAAAGGCCTGGGTTTGAACCTCCAGCTACCACATGGGCGTGCCCATGCAAAGGGGTGCTTATTGCTTCTCCCTCACCCTCTCATCTGGAAGGAGGAGGAAGAGAAGAAGAGAAAGAATGGGAGTGGTGCAGGTGGATAGCATAATAGTTATGCAAAGAGATTCTATTGCCTGAGGCTCTGAAGTCCCAGGTTCAGTCCCCTGCATCACTGTAAACCAGAGCTGAGCAGTGCGCTGGTAAAAAAAAAAAAAAAAAAAAAAAGGGGGGGGGGTTGGGAGCAAGAAGAATGGGGAAAGAGGGAGAAAGGGGAGGGAAAGGAGTAGAACAGGTGGAGGGGGGTGGAGAGGAGGGGGAGAAGGAGGAAATAGTCCATCTAGAGGGATGGGACCCCACAGCTGTGAAGTCTCAGCAGTGTCCTAAGAGGAAAAAATAAAGTGTTAGTCAATGTCTCCTTTTTATAAATAAAAAATTAAATAAAAAAAAAGAAAATGTAACTTCTGACCTAGTGGCCAGACACAAATCCTCAAAGAGTCAAAGCAGCTCTGATGTTTGTGAAGATACAATTGTCTTGCCAAGGCCAAGCATGATCTGAAGCCCCCCCTGGAAAGAAAATGACACTCGATTGTGGCCCGGGAGGTGGCACTATGGATAAAGCACTGGGCTTTTCAAGCCTGAGATCCTGAGTTTAATGGTTGGTATCTATCACATGTGCCAGAGTGATACTCTGGTATTCTCTATGTCTGTCTTGCTCTCCTCCCTCTCATCAATACATAATTAAATTTAAAAATAAAAGGACACACAACTCACATTGTTTTGTAGGCTGGAGTTAGCCGAGGAAGGACTGCCAAGTAAGATACTTCCCACAAATGCGCTGCCTTAGTTCAGTGCTGGCTTTAAGTTTGCGGTTCCCAGAACAGCTGACCCTGGGGAGGCAGGGAGTGCCTGACCCCCAGCACTGAGGTAATAGGAGGTGCCAGCTCTGCTGTCACTCACAGGCTGTGGACCCTGCTGGGTAGCCCTGCATGTCTCTGATCTCAAGGGGCTGGGTACCCCGTGCCTGCCCTAGCTCAAAAAGCCTGAGCCAGAGAAGGCAGGGGAAGGGGCTCTGGAAGCTGTCACTTACAGCTATTAAAAAAAAAAAAAGGAGGGGGGGGTTACACTCAGTTAAGTGTACATGCACAAGGACCCTGGTTCAAGCCCTGGTCTGCACCTGCTGGGGGAAAGCTTCCCAAGCAGTGAAGCAATGCTGTAGGTTTCTGTGTTGTTCCCTCTCTGTCTCCCCCTCCTCTCTCAATTTCTCTATCTCTAACCAATAAATAAATTAAAGATTTAGAGGCTGGGTGGTGCTGCACCTGGTCGAACACACGTTACCATTTGCAAGGACTAAATGCAAGCCCCTGGAGGCCACCTGAAGGGATGGGGTGGGAAGCTTTGTGAGTGAGGAAGCAGTGCAGGTGTCTCTCCCCCTTTCTATTGTCCCTTACATCTCTGTCGGGACCATGTGGGAGCCTGACAGAGCTTAGGGAGAACCACCCCCATCCCTGGATGGAGGTCTGAGAAGATAACCTCTTGGTTAGTCTCTCTCAACCGAGGTGAGCATAAGGGGGGAAACTCAGACTTGGTTCTTTCCTTCTTGACTCTCAGGCCCACAGATACCCCAGTACTTCCCTCCATTAACTGCAGACCACATGGCCGCAGATTCACTTATTCAAAGTCACCTTCTGATCACAGAAGAACACACCTTATCACACACTTCATCACACACCTCAGACCCCAGACAAGAGAAATGCCAAACTATATGGCTTTTTGATATCCATCTTCTCTCTGTCTCACCCTACGGGTTTAACCCCTCTGCTTCTCTCAAATACCTTTGGATAATTAAGTTGCTTGTGTCATGGAAAATAACTGTCTTGTATCTCATCAATTCCTGTCATACCAACCCCCTACCTTAGGGGCATGCTGACTGTTAAGAAAACCTGTAATTTCTGTCATATTTCAACAATAATTAACTTCATTGTTTTTCTATTTAACTCATGTCCACTTTGATAATAAACGGACTCTAGGATTCTGGGACTCTAGGACTCAGATTCTAGGCATGCTAAGAGTCCCCTGGTGTCTTTTACTTCATGTCACCCCTGTCATGAGCGAGAAAGAACCAGCCTGTTACCTTTCCCCTGGAGACCACCCTGCTGGAGAAAGAGACACCCCGAAACATCTCAATTTCTTTTTTTTTTAAAAGATTTTATTTATTTATTGATGAGAAAGATAGGAGGAGAGAGAGAAAGAACCAGACATCACTCTGGTACATGTGCTGCCAGGGCTTGAACTCAGGACCTCACACTTAAGAGTCAAGCACTTTATCCACTGAGCCACCTCCCAGACCACTACATCTCAATTTCTATCAAAACCAATAAAATATTTATTTATTAGTGAGAGGGAGGGGAGGAGAAAGAGATCCAGAGCATGGATCTCACATGGGATGCCAGGAATCAAACTTAGGACCTCATGCTGGAGAATCCAGTGCTTTGTCTACTGTGCCACCTACTGGGCCACAAGTATGGCTATTTTTTAAGGAAAATTTGAAGACTCATTTCAACCACAGTTATTAATGTGAGATCATTTTAAAGAATTTATTATTTAGGGAGTCAGGTGGTGGTGCACCTGATTGAGTGCACATGTTACGATGTGCAAGGACCCAGGTTCAAGCCTCCCCTGCCCGCCCCTCCATCCTCACCAGCAGAGGGAAAGCTTTGTGCATGGTGAAGTAAAGTTTCAGGTGTCTCTCTTTCTCTCTACCACCCCCCTTTTTTATTTTCCCTTTTGTTGCCCTTGTTGCTTTTTATTGTTGTAGTTATATTTTTTGTTGATGTCGTCGTTGTTGGATAGGACAGAGAGAAATGGAGAGAGGAGGGGAAGACAGAGAGGGGAGAGAGAAAGATAGACACCTGCAGACCTGCTTCACCGCCTGTGAAGTGACTCCCCTGCAGGTGGGGAGCCGGAGTCTCGCACGGAGCCAGAGTCTCGAACTGGGATCCTTAACGCCGGTCCTTGCGCTTTGCGGCAGGTGCGCTTAACTTGCTGTGCTACTGCCTGACCCCCTCTCTCTCCTCTTTATCTCCCCCTACCCTATCAGTTTCTGGCTGTCTCCACTAAATATATATAATAAAAAATAAATAAAAGTTTTAAAAAGCTGCATTATTTATTCTTGATATATGAGAGAGAGAGAGAGAGGGAACAAAAGCATCATTCTGGCACACGTGATGCTAGCACTTGAACTTGGGTCCTCATGCTTGAAGCCAAGGCTCTGCCACTGTGTCACCTCATGGGCCAATAAATATATGTCTTTTAAAAAGAGTGTGTGTGGGGGGGCAGACAGTCTAACTCCAGAGCCTCTGCTCAGTCACCAAGCTATATTCTCAATCAGTTGAATGGAGGAATTGAGAGAACACTTAAGAGGGTGTTTACTATGTAGCAGGCTCTAAGCTCAGTAATCCTGACACACACTATATAATCTTCACAGTAGCCCTAAGAAGCAGGACCCTTTGGCAGATGACACAATTCTCCCCCCCCCCCATAGATGGTGGTTCTAGCCCTAGTCCCTAAGATCATAGAGCTAGAAATCTGGTGGAACTTGCAAGTGGGAAATCTAGATGCAAACCCAGGCCTCCCACCCCTTCACCTAGACCCCCTTTTGCCTCTTCAGTCTCAAGGACTCCTCTGGGTTGGTAAACCCTGACACCATATGGGAGTACCCACCACCACCTGGGGGGAAGCTCAGGTGCTTTGTGATGGCTCTCCTTTTCTGAATAAAAAAAAAAAATGGTGAGGAGGGCTGGAGAGACAATAAAACGGTTATGCAAAAGGGCTTTCATTTCTGAGACTGAGGTTCCAGGTTCAATGCCCAGCACCATCATAAGCCAGAGCTGAACAATGCTCTCTGTTCTCTCCCTCCTCTGTGTATTTTTGTGTCTCTCTCATTGAAGTAAATATTTTTTAATTGGCCTGAAGTGGATAGATTGCACATGCTAAATGAATAAATGAATAAATTTGGACTGGGACTTGTTTTTTTTTTTTTTTTTAACCAGAGAACTGCTCAGCTCTGGCTTATGATGGTGCTGGGCATTGAAGCTAGAACCTCAGTCTTAGAAATGAAAGCCTTTTGCCATCAGAGCCTTTTTGTTGAGGACAGGCCCTGGGCCTTGCAGCCTAGGCATGAAAGTCTTTTGCATAGTCTATATGCCATCTCCCCAGCTCAGCACAGGGACTGTGGCAACCTTGATGAGAAGGGGTGGTGCGTGGGAAGCCACCTGCTGGAGCTCCGCCCTTAGCCCCGCCCCTTTCTCTGGCCGAGCGGCTTCGGAGACCAAGCAGAGGGGGCGGGGCCCAAGTCTGTGACGCCTGGATTCCCCGCCCCTCGCCCCCTCGCCGCCCAATCAGAGGGCCTAGTAGGCGGGCACGGTGCGCTGGGTGGGCGGGGCCCGGGCGCTGCGGCGGCGGGCCCGCAGTGCGAACGGCCGGAGCGCAAGGCGACGCGACGCGGGCCCGCGGGGAGCGCGCGGCGCCTGGGTGTCCTTCCCCGCCCGCGCCCGGCCCGGCCGTCTGCCCGTCGCCCCGCCGGACCGGAACTATGTGCTCCCGGAAGTTCCGGCGCCATTGCTGTGTGGGATAAACAGTAATGGCGGAGGCTGCAGCTCCCGGAACAACAGCCACACCATCAGGAGCAGGAGCGGCAGCAGCGGCGGCGGCGGCGGCGGCGGCGGCGGCCTCCCCCACCCCGATCCCCACCGTCACCTCCCCGTCCGCGGGGGCGGGGGCCGGGGGAGGCGGCTGCGACGGCGGCGGCGGCGGCTGGACCAAGCAGGTCACCTGCAGGTGAGGCGACGGGGCGGCGGGCCCGCGCTCGTCCCCGGCCGCGCTGCGTCAACCCCGGGCCGCCCGGGAGCGAGCGAGCGAGCGCAGCGGCCGCCCCCCAGCGAGGTGGGCGCTGACTCCGCCTCCTCTTTATGGTCGCGGCGCCCCTCCCCCGGGTCCCCGCCGTCGCCCCCGCAGCCTGGGTCTCCGGCCGGGGGGGCGGGGGGGCCCGGCGCGCTGTCATCCGTTGGTAACGTCTCCTCGCGACTCCCTCCCCCTCCCCCCCGGGTTGTCATTTCTTTGTACGTGTGCGGGGGTCGGCGGTTCGGAGCTTTGTCTCAGAACCAGGGCCGGGGGGGGGGGTGTCCCCCATTCCCAAGAGAGGGGCCTTGGGGTGTCAGGATGCTGGGAGCAAATAAGGGGGGGGGTGCTGGGGAGGGCAGTCAGGATACTGTTGCGGGAAATACGCGGGGGGGGGGCTTGTCAGGGTAAAAATGGGGGAAATACGCAGTGGGGAGGGGGTGTCGGCATCATCATCGTGGGAGACATTACAAGGGGGGGCAGATGTTCCCGCTGGGGTGACAGGGTGATGTGGGGGAGAGAAGCAGTGCGGGTTTCGGGAGGTGAGGATGACTGGGAAAATACGGTGTCAAGAGATCAGATTTGGGGGGAAAAAATCAATTGATGGGAAAATAAGCGATGGGGGTTGTTATGATGATATCGGGGACAAATAATTGGAAGGGGGTGACGGTTATCCGAGATTGAGTACGCAAGTTAAAAAAAAAAAAGAAAAGAAAGAAAGGAAAAAAGAGGGGGCTGGTAGGTAGACGCATTTAATTGGATGTTATACTTGGATTTTTGAAAAGTGATTCCGTAGCGACAAGCTGCTTTCTGTTTCCTATAGGTTAAATGAAAAAAAAAAAAAAAATCCACCCGAAAAGCTGACACCACCACCACCCCGCCTCCCACCCCCGGGTTGGGATGATTTCCTTTGTAAATAGGTGAAAATATTTCGAATATCCAACTCTCTGCCCTGGCATTGATTGACAGCGGAGATCAAGCTTTCTGGTTCGTTAATGGGAGCCGATGAGGGCATCAGTGATAAGCCTATTCAAATTTGCTTTCAGTAATGACATGGCAAAAGCTGTAAAGACTTCTCTTACCAGTCACCTGCAGGCCCTGAGAATGATGTCGTCTCAAGGAATGAGAATGTCACAATTCCTGTTCATGCCAGCAAGTCTCGGCTCTCTGGGTTTCTCTGCAGTGCTGCAGTTGCTTTTTATGTGCTGGCTGAATCTGTTAAAAAACAGAGCTGGTGTAACCTCTATACCCCAGCCGTGTATTCTAGCCGGTCAGCTTCCAGACCCAGTCAGCCTTCACACACGGCCAGTAAATTGTCCTTGAATATGTAGCAACTGCTGTCCATGCCTTGATTACGCTGATCTCCAATCTCAGTAGAAGCCGGTCTCCAAACGCCCATCTCCAGCAGACGTGGTCTAGATTAATGGAGTAGTGTCTGCAACTTTTAATCTCATGTCTCTGCGGAGGATTCATTATCATTCCCTACACTTTACTTTCCCTTCTACAAGGTTTTTTTTTTTTTAACCTGTTTCCTCTTTTCTAGCTCCTCATCAATATATCTGCAGAACTGATAGCAGAGCTCACCAGGCAAAGCATTCCTCTTGGCCTGTCATTAAGGACCTTTTGAATTGGCATAATGGAGATTGTTCCTGGACCCATGGGAATTCTTCATTCCCTGAACCAAAAGATTTGTGTATTTAAAAAGTTATCTTTTTGGAAAAGCGTTTTATAAAAAGTTCAGGCTTAGGGCCTGAAAGCTAGCTCACCTGGAGGGTGCCATGTACAGGACCCAAGCTCCAGCCTGGCCCTCGCAGCCCTAGAGAAAGCTTCAGTGCTGAGTGCTTTACTTTTTTTTTCCTCTGTCTCTATCTGAAAAAGTTGGCCCAGAGTGGTGAAACCCTGGCAAAACAAAACACACACATATACAGTGAGATTCTGGTTTAGATTACTAGCTTTTAATATATATATATATATATATATATATATATATATATATATATATATATATGATCTGAAGAAAAAGTACAGGCTGGAGAAATAGCTCATATGCTAGAGCCCAACCCCAGGTCTTGCAGATTCTTGGATTCTCAAATGAAACTACTTTATATAAAATTAATACAAAAATGAATCTTAAAGTATAGGTTATAGGTCTTGGGTCTTACTATCTGACACTGCTTACAGTTCTAATTGTCATTTTAAAAAAATATTTATTCCCTTTTGTTGTCCTTGTTTTATTGTTGTAGTTATTATTGATGTCATTGTTGTTGGATAGGACAGAGAGAAATGGAGAGGAGGGGAAGACAGAGGAGGAGAGAAAGACACCTGCAGACCTGCTTCATCGCCTGTGAAGCCACTCCTCTGAAGGGGGGGGCCTCAAACCAGGATCCTTCCGCTGGTCCATGCGCCACCTGCACTTAACCTGCTGCGCTACCGCCCAACTCCCCATTTAAAAAAATTTTTTTTATTCCACTGACGAGGTATATGTAGTGTAGTATGTGTAGGGATACTTAGTAAGTACCTTCAATAGAGCTGATGTTGAAGCCCTCACCTAAAACTACAGGCTTTAATATGGTGCTTGGTGCTTGCTTGCAAACATCCTCTGCTTTCATTGTTTAAAAAGACACTTGTAGATTGGCAAATCTCGAAAGGACTTAACTAAAAAGCCATCAATTTAGGACTTCACTATTAATTTTTTAAATAAAACTTTTAAAAAAATATTCCCTTTGTTGTCCTTGTTTTATGGTTGTAATTATTATTATTGTTATTGATGTCATTGTTGTTGGATAGGACAGAGAAAAATGGAGAGAGGAGGGGAAGACAGAGAGAGGGAGAGAAGGACACCTGCAGACCTGCTTCACCTGCAGGTGGGGAGCTGGGCGGGATCCTTATGCCGTGTGCTTTGCGCCACCTGCGCTTAACCCGCTGCGCTACCGCCCGATCCCCTTTACTATTAATTTTAAGTAAAAGACTTGATAGAACTTGTGTACATCAGGGGCTGCCTCACTCAGTTCTGTAAATAAGCTTCGCTACTTGGAGGAATAATGCTATGCCGGAGGCTCCAAAGTCCCAGGTTCAGTCCCCTGCACCACCATAAGCCAGAGCTGAGCAGTGCCCTGGTAAAAACAAACACAAACACCCAGAATGCTAAAGGTTAAAAGGAATCCAGAAATATTCTGTACTGCGTGTTTTCAGTGTGTTTGACTAACCTTCCCTTGAAGGGAATTCAAGACAGTAGTATGTTCTCAAGTTTGTACCTATTCTCCTCCTCAGCTGGGAATTGGATAAGGCTTTTTGGGAGGTGTGTGTGTGGGGGGTGACACGGGGCAAATAAACCTTAGATGTTAGAAGCTGTTCAGGTGGTGGTATTTGTTTTTAACTGTTCAAGTCAGCTTTACTTTCTTGTCTGCTATTAATCTTCCTCCTGAAATTCTGCTGCGTTGTGTTTCCAAGGATCTGTTATGCTGCCTCTACCAGGTCATTTTTCAGTGGTGTGTGTGTGTGTGTGGTTTTAAAGAATGCTGTAGCTTCTGGTTTCTTTGAGTGTGGGATTAAAACTGAAACCCTGGGAGCCAGGCATTAGCGCACCAGGTTAAGCACACACAGCGTGAAGCACAAGGACCAGCACGAGGATTCCGAGGATTCCGGTTCGAGCCCCCGGCTCCCCACCTGCAGGGAGGTCACTTTGCAAGTGGTGAAGCAGGTCTGCAGGTGCCTGTCTTTCTCTCCCCCTCCTCTCCATTTTTCTCTGTCCTATCCAACAACAGCAGCAGCAACAACAGCAGCAACAACAATGGAAAAGAGATGGCTGCCGGGGGCTGGGCGGTAGCACAGCAGGTTAAGCGCACCTGGCGCAAAGCTCAAGGACCAGCATAAGGATACTGGCTGGAACCCCCGGCTCCCCACCTGAGGGGGCCACTTCACAAGCAGTGAAGCAGGTCTGCAGGTGTCTATCTTTCTCTCCACCTCTCTGTCTTCCCGACCTCTCTCCATTTTTCTCTGTCCTATCCATCAACAATGACAGCAACAACAAGGGCAACAAAAGGGGAAAAAATAAGGGGGTCAGGCATTAGCGCAGTGGGTTAAGCGCATGTGGCGCGAAGCGCAAGAACCAGCATAAGGATCCCGTTCAAGCCCCCGGCTCCCCACTTGCAGGGGGGTTGCTCCACAAGCTGCGCTACGCTGACTCCTGTAAATATTTATTTAAAAAATAAAAAATACCGGCATAAGGATCCTGGTTCCAGCCTCCGACTCCCCACCTGCAGGGGAGTCGCTTCACAGGTGGTGAAGCAGGTCTGCAGATGTCTATCTCTCCCCCTCTCTGTCTTCCCCTCCTCTCTCCATTTCTCTCTGTCCTATCCAACAACGATGATGACATCAATTAGACGACATCAATTACAACAATAATGAAAAGACAACTAGGGCAACAAAAAGGAATAAATATTTTTAAAAAGTGTAGTTTGTGAATTGCAATTCTGAGTTTAGACACTGCTTTTCTTATCAGAGTGCTTCTGCAGTGGTAGACATTGTTCTGGTAACTGAATACACAAAAACCAAGGGCTATTTCATTTTCATTTTTGAAAATTAAAAAAAAAAAGTGATACAGCTTGAAAATGGAGAGAAGACTTATAGAAATTCTTTATCCAGGTCCTGTGAGACCCATAATGGAATTTATTACATAAAGACTAAGCCAGGTTTTTTGAGGAGGAACACAGATACCGCCGAGCCCTTGAGAAAGTCACCCAGCACCCGGAAAGAAAATTAATTTGCTGCAATCACTATGATTCATCACGGCACCCTGCTGTTTTTGTTAAACAAATACAAATGGGTATATTTGATGGGACAGAGAGAAATTGAGAAGGAAGGGGAGAGAGAGAGAGAGAGGGAGACACCTGTAGCACTGCTTCACTGCTCATGAAGCTTCTCCCCTGCATGTGGGGGCCAGGCGCTTGAAGCCACATGCATGATGGCATGTGTGTTTAATGAGGTGTGCCACTGCCCAGCCCTTGTGCGTTGTATCTTGATGGCCGTGGCTAGGTTTCCGAGATCAGACAAGATCGGGCGTGTTCAGGGTGGTATGGCCATAGACCATGGCTAGGTTTCCAAGAGGTACAACAGTAGGGATTCATGTATGGTTTTTTGTTGGTTGGTTGGTTGGTTGGTTTTCTTCACATTATTTGCCTGGAGTCATAGAATCTTTAAGGTGGGAGACACTTTGGACATGTTATGACCCAGCCTTTCACCAGTGATAGGCCCGACCTGTGTGGTGGCATCAGGATGAGTGGTACCAGGAAAACTCACACAGGTTTGGGATCAGTTTGGGTTTTTTTTGTTACCTGTTACCTCTTGTACAGTCCTGTCATAATCTTAGATTTTCATGGGCCGGGTTGGCAAGAAGAGATTTCAGTGAGTCACAAAAGGCAGAGAGAAAACAGGCTGACTCAGGCTACATACACCCAACAACCATGGCAAGGAAGGCCAAGTACTTGTCGATGACTAACCAATTAAGACTGACATTCTTTTTTTTTTTTTTTAATATTTACTTATTTATTTATTCCCTTTTGTTGCCCTAGTTGTTTTCTTGTTGTAGTTATTATTGTTGTCATCATTGTTGGATAGGATAGAGAGAAATGGAGAGAGGGGGAGAGAAAGATAGACACCTGCAGACCTGCTTCACCTCCTGTGAAGCGACTCCCCTGCAGGTGGGGAACCGGGGGCTCGAACCGGGATCCTTACACCAGTCCTGGCGCTTTGTGCCGCATGCGCTTAACCTGCTGCGCTACCGCCCGACCCCCTAGACTGACATTGTAATGTTTTTGTGGACTGGGGCGTCAGATGGTTGCTCTACTTGACTTCTTTTTTTTTTTAATATTCATTTATTCCTTTTTGTTGCCCTTGTTGTTTTATTGTTGTAGTTATTGCTACTGTTGTTGGATAGGACAGAGAGAAATGGAGAGAGGAGGGGAAGACAGAGGGGGAGAGAAAGATAGACACCTGCAGACCTGCTTCACCGCCTGTGAAGCGACTCCCTTGCAGGTGGGGAGCTGGGGCCTGGAACCAGGATCCTTACACCTGTCCTTGAGCTTTGCGCCACCTGCGCTTAACCTGCTGCGCTACCACCTGACTCCCTCTACTTGACTTCTTTCAGTGATGCTAGTCCTCGGCCTTGGCAGTTTCCCTTCTGGTCACCTCTGCTGCTCTTCCTGGTGTTGAGCCTGATGTTTGATCTAGGGACCTGCATGTGTCTGCTGTGCCAGGAGCTACTTAAAAGTATCCAGGAGAGGAGCTCTTGAGACTGTAGTTCTCTTGCCCTTTGCTTTACTCTTTCTTAATTTGGGAGGTGGAATGACTGGGATCAAACCCAGGGTCTTCCACATTCAAGGTGTGCACTCTGCCACTGAGCTACACCCCTAGCCTGTCTTGCTCCTTCAGGCATCTTCAACATTCTTCCTAATTCTGACCCCTGTGCTTTTTATCTTGATTTAGACCCAAGCACTGCTCTGATAGTGCTGGTAGTTAAGGCAGTCTCCCCGCGCAAATATAGACAGATCACCTGGAGGCAGATTGCTGTAGTGTGATAAAGTTCTTGTCTGGGGCTGGGGAGGTTGCATCATGGTTATGCAAGACTTTCGAGCCACACCTGTCTTGGTGAGATGAGAAACTGTACCTATGTGCCAACAGCTGTCCTGTAAACCATCAACCTCCCAATTAAAAAAAAGAGAAAAAAAAATTCATGCCTGGGGCTCTGAGGTCCCAGGTTCAATCCCTAGAGCCATTGTAAGCCAGAGCTGGGCAGGCTTTTGTAAAAGAAAGGTTTCAGTCTGCCCTGACTTCATTATTTCAGATCCTTTGGTGGTTACCACTTGAAGAGAACTTCACTTCCAAGGCTGTGCAGAACCTGCCTGTCTCCCCTCCAGGTTCACCCTGCGTTCACTCACAGGGTGCCGAGAGACCAGCGCTAGACTGCCAGGCAAACTATTTTCACTCTGTGGTTTTAGATTCCAGAGAGCAGTTTTCACGTGCCATGGTGGAGGAGTCGGAGAAGTGCCTGAGGAAGTTAGCTTGCTCAGGGTTAGAGAGTGGGTGTGAGGAGCTGAGCTTCCTGTCTCTAGGTAGATCTCAGGTCTTGACAGGGTACACCTGCATCTCTGGTGCCAAACAGATGCCAAAGAAAAACCTCTGGAGGATGGCAAAATAGCTCACTTGGGTAGAGGGCTGCTTTGCCGTGTGTGCCACCCAGGTTCAAGCCCAGCCCCCACCATGTTGGAGGAAGCTTTGATGCAGTGTCTCTCTTCTCTCTCTATGGAATATAAGAGGATAAATAAAACTAGATAAATAGGGGGCCCCGGTGGTGACGCACACAGTTGAGTGTACACATTACCATGTGCAAGGACCCATGTTTGAGCCCCTGCTCTCTCATGCAGGGGAGACACTTCACAAGTGGGAAAGAATGGCTTCCAAGAGTGGTGGAGTCATAGTGCTGGCACTGAGCCCCAGTGATAACCCTGCTGACAAAATAAATAAAAACAGAACAAGAAACGCTGGCCCTGCAGACCCCTGCATGTTTTATGTCCAGATTTGGGGGGGGGGGAGTTCCTGAGGATGGGGCAAGTAAACAGTTGTATTCAGTGATCCTGTCTCAAAAAAAAAAAATAGCGGGGGCAGGGGTAAACAGCATGATGGTTATGCAAAGAGACTGTCATGCCTGAGGCTCCAAAGTCCCAGGTTCAATCCCCTGCACCACCATAAGCCAGAGCTGAGCAGTGCTCTGGTGTTTCTCTGTGTCTTTCACTGTCTGCATCTCTCTCAAAAATAAAATAAATAATTTTTTTTTTTTTTTTTTTTTTTTTACCAGAGCACTGCTCAGCTCTGGCTTGTGGTGGTGCAGGGGATTGAACCTGGGACTTTGGAGTCTCAGGCATGAGAATCACTTTGCATAACCATTATGCTATCTACCCCTGCCCTAAATAAATTTTTTTTAAAAAAACAGCTAAGTGGTTGTTTTGTTTACCAGAACACTACTCAGCTCTAGTTTATGGTGGTGCAGGGGACTGAACCTGGGATTTTGGACCCTCAGGCATCAGAGTCTCTTTGTATAACCATTATACTATCTACCCCTACCCTTCTTGTTTTAAATGTTTATTCTTTATTGGGTTGAGATAGAAATCGAGAGAGAAGCAGGAGATGGGGTTGGGGGAGACATAGAGGGAGAGAGAGAGATCTGCAGCGTTGCTTCACTCTTTTTAGGTGGGGACTACTGAGTGCTTGAACCTGAGTCTTTGGGCATTATAACGTGCACTTAACCAGTTGCACCACTGCCTGGTCCGTGTGTGTGTGTGTGTGTGTGTGTGTGTGTGTGTGTGTGTGTGTGTGTGTGTGTGTGTGTGTGTTTGTGTCTAGTATGTTGATAACCATAGTAGTGATTACCTGAGTCTTTGGGCATTATAATGTGCACTTAACCAGTTGCACCACTGCCTGGTCCGTGTGTGTGTGTGTGTGTGTGTGTGTGTGTGTGTGTGTGTGTGTGTGTGTGTTTGTGTCTAGTATGTTGATAACCATAGTAGTGATTACAGTGAAATTATCATTGATTCAGTGGTTTGGGGGTGAGAATTTATTTGTGTATTTATTTATTTAAACATCATTGCTGGTGGGGGAGAGAACATAGTGGTTATGCAAACAGACTCTCATGCCTGAGGCTCCTAAATCCCAGGTTCAATCCCCCACACCACCATAGACCAGGGCTGAGCAGTGCTCTGGAGTTTCTCTGTGTGTGTCTCTCTCTCTGCATCTCTCTCAACAAATTAAATAAATAAAATAAAATAAATAAACAAACAAATAGAAAACAGAGCGTTGCTCAGCTCTCGTGCTAGAGATTGAACTTGGGACCTCTGCCTTGGAACTTTTTTTTTTTCCACTAGAGTACTGCTCAGCTCTGTCTTGTGTTGAAACTGGCACCTCGGACCTAGACCTTCAAGCATGAAAGTCTCTTTTATCTATCTACTATGTTGTCTTCCTGACACAAAAACCTCTTCATTCACACAGTCAAGAATTATTTATTGCTGGAGAGACAGCATATGATTATGCAAACAGACTCTCCTGCCTGAGGCACCGCAGGCCTCAAATTCAGTTTCCTACACCACAAGCCAGAGGTGTGTAGGGTTCTGAAAGATAAAAAAAAAAGGAGAACAAACAAACCCGGGTGAAGGAGATAATAGAGGGGTTATGCTGAGATTGTCATGCCTGAGGCTCCCGGATCCCAGGTTCAAACCCCTCACCACCACCACCACCACCATAAGCCAGAGCTGAACAGTGTTCTGGTTTAAAAAAAAAAAAAAGTAAAGATTTGTTTAAAAAAATCATTAGCGGGGCTGAGTGGTGGCACACCAGGTTGAGCGCACATGTTATAGTGCGCAAGGACCCAGGTTCAAGCCCCCGTTCCCACCTGTAGGGGGAAAGCTTTGCAAGTGGTGAAGCAGGGCTGCAGGTGTCTCTGTCTCTCTCCTGCTCTCCCCCTTCCTTCTCGATTTCTGGCTGTCTCTATCCAGTAAATAAATAAAGATAATTAAAAAAATAATTAGCCATTTGTTTTCTGCCGTTTTTGTGGTCCCAGAGCTTGCAGAAGGTGGTCTGTTAGATTGGGTTTAGCTGTTGAAAGTAGGCTGCATAGCCTACAACTTTCTACTATGTTGTTCCATTTGGTTATAGACTGTAACCCACAAGACCTTTAGGATCTTGGTGGTTATAACTATGTCCATCAAGAGACTAACTTTTTCCTTCGTTTCTCTCTCTCTTCCCTTTTCCTTCCTTCCTTTCTAACTTGTCCCTACCATATAGAGGGGTCCCATGTAGGAAATCTTATAACTGGTTACCTTTCAAGTCAGCAGAGTCTTCCTCAAGGTCCTTTAGGCAAATCTGCGTTTTATCTAAAGGTCATTCAAGTCAAGGGCCCAGTGAAAGCACTTCCCACTTCTTGCTCTGCCGTGCTGGTCACAGCAGTGCCCCTGCATTTGGCAGCAGGCACTTGCTTCATGACTGCTGCCCGTTAGGTGCATGGCAGGAGGGTTGTGGCCTGGCCAGGAGAGGAAGACCGGAGAATAAAGCAGAAGAGTGACTCCAGGAGATGTTGCAGTAGGTGGAGCATTAGACTCCAAGCATGAGGTCCCAAGTTCGATTACCTGCTTCGCATGTGCTCTGGTGTTCTCTCTCTCTCATTAATAAGTAAATTTAAAAAATAACGAAAGAACCCTGACAGAAGGCAGTGCCAGGAGGATGGTGCTGGTGGTTCTCACTTGATCTAGGTTATCTACCCAGGTGAGGCTCTTATCACTTCCATAATCCACAAGGTGACTCAAAAGTAGGCACTGTTGTTTCCTCTGTATCTTCTTCCACTTCTAACCCAGTTTTTGATTTCATAGGTCTGAGGTTCACTCTCAAAATGTGCATTAGAAAAAAAAAGGTTGGGCGGGGAGGGGAGATTGATAGCATAATGGCTATACAAACAGATTCTCATGCCTGAGGCTCCGTCAAGTCCCAAATTCAATCCCCTGCACCACTGTGAGCCAGAGCTGAACAGTGCTCTAGTAAAAAGCAAACAAAAAAAGCAAAGAAAGCTCCCCCCTTAACAAAAAGAACTTATTGGAGAGGGAGAGAAGGCCAGCAAAGCATCACTCCAGCGCAAGTGATGCCAGTGTTGACTCTGCTCTGGAGTCCGCTGCTGTATCCACTGCGCCACCTCCCCATCTGTAAAACGCAGTATATTCCCAGACGCGATATTCCTCCCTGGAGCCCTATCTCCTATGAATTCTGTCAGACAGCTGAGGGGAAAGTCACAGTTCTTTTCTGAGTCTAATGGGCCTCAGTTGTTTTTCTTCTCCAAAGATTTCACATGCCAGAGTGACATATTCCAGGGCAGCCTTCTCTCTGAACATCTGAGACTGCTGGCTAGCTGTACCTGTGATCCTTTAAGGGAGAGGAACCGCAGTCAGCTCTACGAATGAGGATCACAGAGTGGCTAATTTCCCTCTGCTGCTACTTTTGCAGCCAGTGTCACATGTTTGAACATGAAGCTTTTACAGAATGAAGATGGCTTCTGAAGTATACAGTAGTCTGGCCTGTTTCTTGCTGCTTCATCTGTGTTGTTTTTTCACAGCTAGAGATATTGTGGCTAAAGGTAGTGGAAAACAAGAAGCTACCTACCCAGGACTGTAAAATGAGCTGAGGCCGCAGCTAGGAGGTCTTTGAGGTAGTGCATTGGTAAGGCATTGGACTCTCAAACTTGAGGTCCCCAATTCAATCCCTGGCAGCACGTGTGTCAGCCAGAGTGGTGTTCTGGTTCCCTCTCACTCCTCCTCTCTCTGTCATTAATAAATAAATAAAATCTTTCAAAAAAAAATCCAATCCCCCCCAAATAAAACCTAGTTAGTATACGTGTTATGTTGGATGAAACCGGTCTTAGAGTTTAGTTCTGCATTCCTCGAGTGGTGGAAAGAAACATGAAATGCATCCAAGTTAGTTCACCTACTAGCACTGCTGGGTTATATCCCAGCCTAAGGAGCTGCAGTGAAAGGAAGGCTTTTGGAGCCCGAAAGACTAGGATGTTAGAAGAGAGGGCCTCAGGCGACCCCGCCCTGCCTGTGGGGGTTGGGGGTCTCCATGCGGATTACCTCCCAGCTCTGACCTGGGGGCTCCTGATTGGCTAGTTTAAACCTTGGCGCTCGGGAGGGGCTGCTTCTGCCCTAGGGTTAAGTACTTAAGTCTTGGCGAGCTCAGAACCATTTCTTTCCGGCCCCATCTCTGGTGCTGACTTCCTGGTACTCGTGCGCCTGTGGAGAGCAGCAGGTGTTGGCGACGGTACTAAGCTATGGCTGGGAGACCCTGTGCGGGACGGGTTTGCTCAGCACTGGTCGGAGCCTTGCAAGAACCAACTCTGTGCTTCTTTGTCCCCCAGGTACTTCATGCATGGGGTTTGCAAGGAAGGAGATAACTGTCGCTACTCGCATGACCTCTCCGACAGCCCGTACGGCATAGCGTGCAAGTATTTTCAGCGAGGCTACTGTATTTACGGAGACCGCTGCAGGTGAGCATGGACGGACCGTCTTGTCTGGGTGCGAGGGGCTTTGGAAGAGGTTAGGTGCCCTTCCCACGACCAGGAAGAAGCACTGAAGTGGTTTTTTATAAAGTATTTATTTGTTGCCAGAGCAGTATTCAGCTCCAGCTCGTGAGGGGAGAACTTGGGCCTGGGAAAGTTTCTTTCCTTCCTTCTTTCTCTTGCTCCCTTTCTTTATTTCCAAGTTAGATCTTTCTTTCTTTCATCTTATTGGATAGAGACAGCCAGAAATCAGGAAGGAACGGGGAGAAAGAAAGACACTGAGGGCCACTGGGTGGGCCCTCCAGCCTGGGTCCTTGCACATTATAACACATGCGCTCAACCAGGTGCGCCGCCACCGGGTCCCTCTATTTACTTAGGTTTTCACTGCACCACCCTGGTTTTTGGTGGTGCTGGAGACTGAACCTAGGACCCTGGAGCCTCAGGCTCTCAAGGTCTTTTGCATAATAGCCATTGTATACTGTTTACGTTGTAGCTCTATATACTGCATACATTGTAACTGGCTCTGGGTGGTGCAGGGATTTAATATGGAACCTGGGGTCATAAGGCTTAAAAAAGCCTTTAAATAAAAATTATGAAGAGAAGTTAGAACTTTAGGCATCAGTTGTATTGTTGGCTAAGGGGGCCTTTGTCCTCTGAACCCCACATTTTTTTCAAGACCAATTACAAGGTAAAATTTAGGGTAGAGTGCTTAAGGGCATTTGCAATGTTTACTTTGAATAATATCAATTATTAGCTTAAAGTTAAACATGCAGTGATGGGTCTGGGCCTGAGAGATAGCTCACTGGGTAGGCTGAGGGAGCCCAAGGGAGATGCTGTAGCAACAGGGGCTCCAGCACTGTGGTGTCTTATCTGGATGGATGATTGGGAAAATGAGGTGTGTACAGTGCTCCCTCCAGCTACATCCAAAAGCCGAGAAGGATCTGGAGTCCCGGGCATAGACTGGTGGTTCCAGCATAGACTACTCAAGAGATCACATTTTTTGGCCAAGACTGCCCTCAGCTGATTTGCTGGGTACTGGAGGGTCAGTTTTAAGGTGGCTCACTCATAGAACAGTTGGCAGGAGACATTAGTTTCTCATCGTGTTTCCCTGCCAACTTGTGTCCTCAGCTTAGTAGCCAGCTTCCCCCAGAGCAGGGAATTCAAAAGGTTCATGAAGGATGAAGGCACAATGCCTGTTATGACCTCAGACACAGCTACTTAGCTAGATCATGTTCAGTACCAGGAAACCACTAAGTCCAGCCCAAGTTCAAGGGGAGAAAGGTTTTGGGGCATGATTTTAAACCATCACGATAAAGTAAGTTTTTTTTTTTTTTTTTTTGAGGCGTTCATAGTCACTTTTTTAAAGTCTTCTTAATTGAAAAGGAATTAAATCAGTTGTTCACAAATTCTTACTAGTAAAAAGGTTATTGGAGGGCAGTGTTAGTTTTTCAGACATCCCACATCTATTTTATTAGGACATCTTGTAGAAACAGAGGAAATAAAGGTTCTTATGTGACTGGAGCTCTGAATGAGTCTGAGGTTAGTCCCTCTTCTGTTACAAGACTGTACTTTTGCTAGACTGGGAGAAGGCGATAGGTCTCAAGAAAGAAACAGTAACAATGAGTTATCTGTTACAGTACCAGAATTAAAGGGGGAAGGTGTCGTGAGCATAGTAATTTGAGCAAAGGACTCAATGTGTCGGGGTAAAACAATTTTTACTTATTTTAGATTCTGTAGAAAGATCACACAATTCATACAGCACACAGCCAACCCCAGAGCCCCCTTCTTAATTAACATCTGTGCGCAGGCACGCCTCCCGACTTGGTCACCACCCGCTTTGTTGCGAGGAGGCCGGCCTTTGTTCTGCTGCCGCAAAAGGCCAGATACACTGAAAAGCTGAGTTACTGAGGCTAGCCGCGTGTGCTTTAAGTGTAGCCACACTGACAGCATGCCATTCGGTAATGGTGGGAAGTGCTTGCTTTAGCTGATTACTGAGTTTCTGTTTATACTTAGTTTGCCTCTGGGTTTCAGAGTTACATCTCCTTTGGCCAGCTTCAGGTTGACATCTTATCTAATCAGCATATGTTTCTGTCTTATCACACTGTACAGCTGCACTGTGGTTACTAAAGTTGCACTTGGTTTACAAGCCCATGTTTACTGCATTTATATATTCACTACATTAGGTTACGTGTTGATTACACTAGGCTTTCACAGGTTTGGACCACTATTGTGGAAAGGATGGGAAATAAGGGGGGGTGGAGATTAATGGTTATGCAAAAAGACTTTCATGCCTGAGGCCAAAGTCCTAGGTTCAGTCCTCAGCACCACCATAAAACAGCTGAACAGTACTGGTTTTAAAAGGGAGGGGTGGGGTTGAACTGGTGGCTTGGGGGGATCAGTGCTGCTCAGCTCATTTTTCAGGTCTTTTTGACACCCGTCCCAAATAGCGTTGTCCTCTTGAGGTAAGAGTCTTCATAACGTAGCTCTGTAGTGGGCTTCTTCCAGGAGGTCAAGGATTAAGAAGTGCAGTGGGAATTTGTTGTGGCTCTGACACTTAGGGGTCAGTCACCCAAACAAGAGAAACAAGAAAAAATGTGTCTACCTTTACCCATCCCTCCTAGCAAACTACCTTAGGTGAGAGGCATACAAATTGAGATTAAAATGAGCACTTTTCTGGGTTGAGTAGAATATAATGTTTATGTAAATCATTCTTGCCTGAGGCTCTGAGGTCCCAGGTTCAGTCCCCAGTAGCATCAGAGCTGAATAGTGCTCTGGTTAAAAACAAAAACTGAGATTTATCTGGTCTGGTCTAATTTCCTATCATACCTAGAAGCTGGGGTGGGGGTTGGGTTTGAAGAGGGGAGAAGCTGATTTTTACCTTGGCCAAACAGGAAATTTAGCAGAGAGAGCCAGGCGGTGGCGCAGCGGGTTAAACACATGACACAAAGCTCACCGACCTGCATTTTTAAAAAAAGTTTGAGTGTAGATTAGATAAAGGACTTTGTGGAGGGGCTTTCTTTCTTCAAGGCTTGTTATCTGAAACGTTACAGCTGCCCCTGAAGCCACAACTATCTTGTAAAACATTACCCCAAGAAAAGCTAAAACAATTTTAGAAAGATCTTCTCTTTTGAAATTCTGGTGATTTTAAAAGCCTGTTTGGGTTATTTGTTCAAAATCCCCTCCACCCTCACATAAAATGATCCTGGGGCTGGTGGTGAAAGTAGTGTGCAGACGCTTATCTCTGAAAAGATAAGATTATGTACCCATGTGACAGCTATCTTGTACATAATTATTTCCTCAATAAAATGATTTTTAAAAAGTACTTGGAACTTAGATCTATTTTACACTCTTTTGTGCACGGAACTTTATACATCTAGGGATTTAAAATTGGTTGACTCAAGCAAGAGTTCTTAGTACAAAGTAGCTTGATTCCTAAAGTCTGGAGGAGTGAGGGCAATGGTGTCAGTAATGGCAGTGGCCTTCCCTGCTGCCCCTCCCCCTGGGCCTCAGGGACTTGTCTTGGTTGATTCCCATTGTTGTCCTAGGGAGGTCCTATGGATCTGAATACTGTGGATTAAAATCCTTACAGGCCGGGGGGTAAGGGGGTGGAGGGTGACACAGGACCTGCACCCTTCACACAGTGCACTGGTTGTAATCTCCCCCCCCCCCCAATACAAATCCACGGCTCCCAGCAGCCATTTTTTTTCCTTTTTTTCTTTTTCCTTTATTTGATCTGGACCAAAAAAATGAGGGAGAAAGAGCAGTGGGTAGATAGCATAATGGTTGTGCAAAGAGACCTGAGGCTCCAGTATCCCAGGTTCAAAACCCCCCCACACCCTGCCATAAACCAGAGCTGCGGAGTGCTCTAGTTAAATTTAAAAAAAAATGGAGAGGGAGAAAGATAAAAAAAAAAAACCCTACAGACCTGTGTCGCTGCTTGTGAAGCATCCCCTGCAGGTGGGGAGCGGGGGGCGATTTGAACCTCAGTCTTGGTGCATGGCGAGTGTGCCACCAGCCCCTGAACTGCCTTCTCTTACAGGTTGCGGAAGAAAAAATGACCAGACTGAGAGAAATAAATTACTCTTCATTGCAGGATGTGAAAGTGCGAGATTTGAGTGTGAGAACAGGAGTGATACTCCCTCTCACTAAATCTTGTTTTAAAAAGATATACAACTAAAACAAGGGCAACAAGAGGGAAAAAATAGCCTCCACACAGTGCAGGGACCAAGTCCCAGCAATAACCCTGAAGACAAAAAAAAAAAGGCTGTACAGTGGCCTAGGAAGCAGCTTTCTGGGGTCTGTGGGGAATGAGGCGATCCATTGCCTATTGTCCCTCCCACCTGAGGGCCTGGACATTTGTTTGCTTCACTGGTATTTTAAATCTTCCAGAAGACTCCACACTTTGGGGCCTAAGATCTGGATCCAAAGACTTGGTGGCAGGCAGGCACTGGGCCTTAATTTATTTTTATTGACAGAAAGATTCACATAGAGAGCAACCAGAACACTGCTCAGCACTGGCCTATGATGTTGCTGGGGATTGAACCTGGGACTTTGGAGCCTCAGGCATGAAAGTCTTTTGCATAACCATACTGTCTCCTCAGCCACCTTTATTTTTTATGATGGGACAAAAATTGAGAGGGGAAGGAGAGAGATGAAACACCTAATACTGCTATTTCACTACTGAAGCTTCCCCTCGCCCTGCAGGTTGGGGTTGGGGGCTTGAACCTAGGTCCTCTGTGCTTAACTGGATGTATCACCCACCATTCAGCCCCTGAAAACTATTGCTAATTAATCTTGCTCTTACGGATTATGTGTCTTTTTTTTTTTTTAAATACAGAAATCAGAGAACTATTGTTCATTGATGCTACTTTTCACTAAAGGATTGCTTTTATTTATTTTTTAAGAGCTGTTCAGCTCTGGTTGTGGGGGTGGGTGGGTATTGTGCTTGGGACTTTGAAGCCTCAGGCATGAAAATCTTTTTGCATAATAATCATACTATCTCCCTAGGTGCTTCTTAGTGCTTTCCCTCTGCATAGCTAACTTGTTTCCAGAATCTTTTACATTGGTTGCTTGATAAATTAAGTGTGGGGAAGGGGCAGGGAAAAGAGAACTGCTCAGGGAACTTTACCCCTGCAGGTGGGACCAGGGGCTCAGCTCTACTGGGTGTGACACCACCTGGCCCCTAGATGTCACTTTGATTCTGGTGAATGAGCTGTTTTCCACCATTTTCACTCCTGAGATCCACTTCTGCATTGTGACATTTAGGCTTTGTTTGCCCAGATCCTGAAAGGCATTTGAAATTTGAGCCAGACTTTATTCTGTACTTGTTTCCTGCTCCCCCTTCATCTAAAGACTGAAAATAATTATCTTTTCAGAGTTTTCCTACTGCTGTATATTAAGCCCCAGCATGCTGCTGGCAAATAGGACTTTGTAGGGATGGGAAGTGCAAGGACCAGGGTTGCCATGTCCCTCAGGTCAGCTTTAGGATCACTTTAAACCTAGAACTTCTGCTAGTCTGCCAGCCACATCATTTTTGTGATCTTTACAGCCATAAAAGAATACGGCAACAATTTAAAGTGAACTGAAGAAACTCTCCTTAGACTAAGTCTTCAATATGAGAAAGATAAGAGAATCAGCCATCACTCTGGTGCAGCCAGGAACTGAACTTAGAATTGAGTCTAATGCTATGCCACCTACTGGACCACACAAGGAATGTTTTAAGAAAAATAAATAGGGGTCAGGTGGTAACACAGTGGGTTAAGCGCATATGGCGTGAAGCACAAGGACTGGCATAAGGATCCCGGTTCAAGCACCTGGTTCCTCACCTGCAGGGGAGTTGCTTCACAAGTGGTGAAGCAGGTCTGCCAGGTGTCTTTCTCCTTCTCTGTCCTATCCAACAACAATAATAGCAACAAAATGTGGGAAATGGCCTCCAGGATTCCTATTGCAGGCACCAGCCCCAGCGATAACCCTGGAGGCAAAATAAATAGAGGGGGCCAGATGGTGGTACACCCAGTTAAGTGCACATAGTACTAAATTAAGTACCCAGGTTTGATCCACCATCCACCTGCAGGGAAGACACTTCACAAACGGAGGTCTGCAGTAGTGTCTGCACCACAGTAATAGCTCTGAAGGCACACAACTTGTTAAGAAAGTAATAAACGTTATTATTTTTTTTTCCTTGTATAGTCTGGTCCTCCTGCACGTGGCAGGGACTCCATGTCCTCAGTCATGAGCTAAAAATCTCACCATTAAAGCTGGAGGTTGGTTTTCAATGTAGGATGTACAAAAAAGGACCAAACTATAGTCCTTTTAGATGCAACTGGAGGTTGGTTCACCTTTTAAAAAACTTTAATAGAAGTTCCTTTTTTTTTTTTTTAAACTGTAATAGAAGCTAACTAGAATTTATTTTTACCATAGTACTGCTTGGGATTGAACCTGAGACCTCAGTCTCAGGCATGAAAGTCTTTATGCATGACCACTATGCTATCTCCCCAGGCCTAGAATTTTCTAAACAATTATTTGATCTCTTCTTGCTCAGTTACAATTGTTTTTTCCTCAGATATGAACATAAGCCATTGAAACAAGAAGAAGCAACCGCCATAGACCCACCCTCGAGCCCGGCTCTGGCTGCTTCCTCTACTCTCACATCTGTCGTGGGACCAACTGCTGAAATGAACCCGGGCCACGCCGAGTCGGGAAGTTCAAGCTTTGCAGCTGTAGGAGCAGGCTCCGAAGACTGGGTGAATGCCATTGAGTTTGTTCCCGGGCAGCCCTACTGCGGCCGGAGTGAGTATTCCAGAGAATGAATTAGCTGGGTTTTCCACACCTCCCTGCTTTCAGTCTGCGCATTTAGCCTGATCTTAATTCTTTAAGCTGGATTGTTGTAAGTCTTACAGATGAGAGGAGGAAACTGTTATTCCCAGTAGTGAATTTAGAATGGACAAACTGAACCCTCCACTCAGCACAATTTTACACCGGGATGCTACTTTTTCTTTTGCGAGCCCAATGTTGGGGAATATTAGTATTTTAATAGTGTGTAGTCCCGTTAGTTCTAGTGGATTGCTTGGGAGTTGAACTAAAATTCCTTTTATGATTTATTTTCGTATTGATTTTCAGTTAGGTTCTTAGTTACCTTTGTAGTTCATATATCTGCCTTGTGCGTTTTGGACCTTTTACCACCCTCTTAAACATTTTCAGCGGCCCCTTCCTGCACTGAAGCACCCCTGCAGGGCTCAGTGACCAAGGAAGAATCAGAGAAAGAGCAAACGGCTGTGGAAACAAAGAAGCAGCTTTGCCCCTATGCTGCGGTGGGCGAGTGCCGGTATGGGGAGAACTGTGTGTATCTCCACGGAGACTCATGTGATATGTGTGGGCTGCAGGTCCTCCATCCAATGGATGCTGCCCAGAGATCCCAGCACATAAAAGTAAGTCTCTAGGGAGCATGTGTGCTCACAGGTGTGAGAAATGCCCCTTGCCCCTTAGCCACACGGTCAGCTGCCAGTTCCTTTCCAAGAAGCATTTGGTAAAGTGACCAAATGCAGGTAGCAGGGATGATCTGGTCCTCTCTGCCAGCCCCAGTGCCCCAGGGTGAGGCAGTGCGCTTAGCACACTGCCCAGGAAGCCTTCTGGGAAGTGCTCTGTGCTCTCCAACAGCCCAGGAGATGGCACAGAGGGGTTGTTGTTGGAGCACAAGGTTCCAAGTTTGACTCCCTGGCACCATATGTGCCAGAGTGATGTTCTGGTTCTCTCTCTCTGGTAAATCTATTGAAAGGTGCTTTTCAGAACCACAAATTCTCAAGCATTTTTTTCCCTTAAACAGCAGCTTTTCTCAAATTTGTGTTCCATGTGGTTTATCCTTCGAAGGTGCAACTCCATTGACTTTGAATAAACTTGAGACTGAGGAGGCCCATTTCCACTGTTCTAGGACTAGGCCACACGAGCATGCACAGCCATGAGGAAACCTCGCCAGTGCTCCACTCCATCCCTCCTTCCAGGATTCTGTGTCTTAGCTTTGCCCGGTTTGACATTTCATGAGTGGAGTGTTAACTAGATGTGGCCTTTTTGTGACTGGTCTATTTAACTTAGCTTAATGTCTTTAAGACTTATGTAGGTACTAGTGTTTGTCGGTATTTCAGTCCTGTTTGGATGAGTGCTACATTTTGTTTCACTCCTTAGCTGATGGGCATTTGGACTCAACCTTTAGATCATGAACTAATGCCATGAAGATTCCTGTGCCAGTTTTTTGTGGAAATAGATTTCATTTGTCTTGGAATAGGGCCGCTGGGCTTAACCTTTTTTAGCAGTTGCCAGAAGCTCACCCCCTCCCTGTCATTGATATTCTCAACAGCATACAAGAGTTTCAGACTAGACCACTTGCAGCAGATTGTGTTGAAGATAGTGTCTTACAACTCTTATTTACTGGAGCAAATTTTGCTTCTAAATCTGGTGTTGTGGGGAGTTGGATAAAGCACATAGAAGGTCCACAGAATTTGAATCCTGCCTTCACCACACTGGTCTGAATTTAGACAAGTTAAATCCTTGTAAATCTTTCATAAATACTGGTAATGGTGTCACCTGCCTGTGAGGGTTATTTCTGAAAAAGGATTGGGTAATGTAGCAAAGTGATAGCATGTGATTATGGGTGACTTTTATCACTTTTACTATAACTAGTGTGCTTTTATAGAGTAAGACTTACCCTTGGATGGTCACAATAGCCTCATTCCTACTATCCCCAAAGTGGAAAAACCCTGAGCGGGTGTCTCCATGGAGTGGAAGGCAGAAGGTTTGGCAGTAGAGCCCGAGGTGTTCCCTGAGCTCACAAAACCTGTCTACTGGAAAGTTGGCGGTAGGAGGAAGAGCTGCTGACAGGTTCTGCAGCTCAGTAACCCAGCAGCTTGCTGAGCACTCAGAGCCAGTCACAAAGGCAGCATGTTTATATGAACTGTCCTGAATGAGCTGCCCTCCATCCAGTGAGTTGCTGCCCTCGTCTGAGGAGGCTTTGGGACAAGTGGGACTGTTGGTGGGTATGGGCTTTCTTTTTCATTTCTACATTAACTAATAGAGGAGAGAGAATCAGAGCATCACTCTGGCACAAGTAGTGCCAAGAATCACCTGGGACATCCCCCTGCCTGACCCAAAGTCCAATGCCCTATCCACTGTTCCACCTCCTGGACCGTTGGGGTTTCCTTAATAACTGTAAAAATATAACAGTGACTATGGTTGGGATTTCTTTTTGTAAATAGACCCAGGGGCCTCAGCTCTTTTCAGTCCTTTGCTTTATCCGCTGAGCTATTTCTCTGGTATGTGAATCATAGCTCAACACAGCTATTTTCTTTTTTTTTTTTTAATATTTTATTTATTAATGAGAGGGATAGGAGGAAAGAGAGGAAGAACCAGATTATCACTCTGGTAAATGTGCTGCTGGGTATTGAACTCAGGACCTCATGCTTGAGAGTCCAACGCCTTATCCACTCCCAGACCACCTACCTCCCAGACCACAACACAGCTATTTTCATGGGGACCTCATACGGTTGTATCGCTGGCCCACAAAGTAATTATCACCTATTGATTGTCTGCCACCCTTAACTCCCTAACAGGTTTCGAATTAGGGCTTAGTCCTAGCTACAATTCCTGTGGAATCTTAAGAAAACTGTCTACAATACGGAAGATGGGATAGAACTAGAGATAAAATGGATGGTCTTAGTCTTCACCCCTGGACTCTCTACAGCCCTCAGTGTGGGTACATTACCTTCCCAGCTGAGCACTTGGTTCAGAACGCAGGCTGAGAACTGTCGGGTGCGCGACAAGCCCCGGCCGTTGCCTGTGACATCATCACGCTCTCTTCTTTCCCCTCCAGTCTTGCATTGAGGCCCATGAGAAGGACATGGAGCTCTCTTTCGCCGTACAGCGCAGTAAGGATATGGTGTGCGGGATCTGCATGGAGGTGGTCTACGAGAAGGCCAACCCTAGCGAGCGCCGTTTTGGGATTCTGTCCAACTGCAACCACACCTACTGTCTCAAATGCATCCGCAAGTGGAGGAGTGCTAAGCAGTTCGAGAGCAAGATCATAAAGTGAGACTCCTCCCCAACTGTGTGTGCTTTCTGTTTTTGGGAACAAATTTAGTATCTTGTGCCAATTCCTGCCCATTGGGCCGCATGTAAATGCATGCCGTTTACCTTAATCCCCGGGATGTTCTTCCAGTTGGCTTTATCTGTATTTCAGCTAGCTTCTAGGTGAGTTGGTCTTCTCGCTTGACTCTTCTTTGAATGAGGAAACCCTGTGTATCAGTTAGACTCTTCCATGTTTTCTTTTAGTTTTCCCTCTTTTTCCGGAGGAGATTGTATTTAAATGGATTTGCCAATTGAGGCTCAGTGAACAAGTTTATCTGAATGTATGTTTTACATTTTCCACTTCCATCCATTAAGCTAGCCGATAATCCACCGTCCTCTGAAAGATTGTTCTCATAATTGAACAGAAACGACATAATCTAAACAGCAGCAGTTACAAGAAATAAATCTATTTCAACGAACGAAAAAGGAGTCTGTGTGAAATGTCTTTTATTCTTAACTGAAAGTCACTGCTTTTTAACAACCTAGCTAGCCTTGCTAGTGGAGCTTGTCTCACCTCCAGGGACACGACCATTTAGTTAGGTGACAGTGTATAGAGCCCTCTCAGGACATAGCCTTGTTGCTTAAGCTCAGACCTGAAGCCTGGAGAGTCACACCAGGCTGTGCCCCTGAAGCGCGGGCCTATACTCACCCATGGATTTGCATTGCAGTCTGTTCTTTGTTTCCCAGGTCCTGCCCTGAATGCCGGATCACATCTAACTTTGTCATTCCAAGTGAGTACTGGGTGGAGGAGAAAGAAGAGAAGCAGAAACTCATTCAGAAATACAAGGAGGCAATGAGGTATGAGCACTGCAGCGATTTTTCTCAAGCCAGGACCCCAGGAGCCTGGCTTCACTTGGAAAAAAACCAGTGCTATGGCTTCTCCTCCTCCCTCCTTCCCACCCCTTCTCTCATTTCCAGTACTGCCCACTTTGTCGCTCCCGACCCACTGTCCCATGCAACATACCCTGTATAACACAGTCCCTGGGGTTTGTGCCAGGGATGGTGCTAGAACCAAGTCAGCTGGAGCCCGTGGTTCAGTTGTCCTGTATCCCTGTGTGGGGCTTTCTAGGAGGTGGGGTCTGCACCACCAGAGCTGTTGAACAGTATGAATCTGAGGGTTGCTTGTGGTGAGAAGGAAGCAGCTGTCCCCTGTAGGTGCTGGTGAGCTACAACCTGTGAATAAGGGCTGCGCTGTTTTCCTTTCCAGCAACAAGGCATGCAGGTATTTTGATGAAGGCCGTGGGAGCTGCCCATTTGGAGGGAACTGCTTTTACAAGCACGCCTACCCTGACGGCCGTAGAGAAGAGCCACAGAGGCAGAAAGTGGGAACATCAAGCAGATACCGGGTAATAAACACACTGTCCTTGTCTCTGGTTTTTTGAAAGGGGAAAGGGCCACGCTGGCAGTTGAGGCCAGCACAGGTGCGGTTCTGGGAAGGAGCTTCAGCCAGCAAGCACTCAATCCTAGCAGGTAGAAGGTCAGAGGAGGCTGGGCACCTGGGCGAGCTGGGACAGGCTCAGGCAGGACAGCTAGAATGTGCTTCTGTTGCCAGGCTGGACTGCAGTTTTGAGGGGTGGAGCCTGTGCCTGAGAGATCCCCACCTGCTGGGGGATCTTCACAAGTGGTGCAGCAGGTTCCTTTCTCTGTCTCCCCCTCTCCTCTTAATTTCTCTCTCCCATTAGATAAAGTAGTAATAATAGTGTGTGGGGGGGGGACAGTGGGATAGGAGATGACACAGGACAGTCATCCTGTCACGGCCTTGTTTTTCACAGGCCCAACGAAGGAACCACTTCTGGGAGCTCATTGAAGAGAGAGAGAACAGCCACCCCTTTGACCACGACGATGAGGAGGTTGTCACCTTTGAGCTGGGCGAGATGCTGCTCATGCTTTTGGCTGCAGGTGACGACGACCTGACAGACTCTGAAGACGAGTGGGACTTGTTTCACGATGAGCTGGAGGATTTCTATGACTTGGATCTATAGCGGCTTTGCGCACTCGGACTGGGCCTGGGTTCCTGCCGCCGTCCCCTGTGGTGGTGTGGCAGCACCCGTGTCCCTGTCTCAGGCAGGCCTCGCCACTCCAGGTGCTGTCGGAATCACTCATACCCAGGGCCTGTCCTCGCAGCCCCCCTTAGCCCTGCCCTCACCCTCACCCCAGGAGTGTGTCTGTTTTGTTTCCAAAAGTTACAAAAAAAAAAATAAATCTTCAAGTTAGTTTTTTTTTTTTTTTTTGTAACATGAATTTGACTGTCAGACAGTTAGTGTAGGTCCATTGCGTCACCCAGCTTCACACAGCATTAGCGTAGTGTGTCTGGACTCTCTCTCTCTCTCTCTCTCTCTCTCACACACACACACACACACACACACACACACACACACACACACACACTTCAGAGGCGTAGCAACACTGACCTGATTGACTCTGGGGTTCAAGAATGGGATGATGGCGAAAGCAGCCAGACTGGTTGCCGGCTTTCTGTCATGGGTGGGCCTGGAGGTGGTCTGCGGGTCTGTATCCTGTTTCCCACCCACCCCGTGTACTTGTTCTGTGGTTGTGGTCTCGTGTTGACTGGCACATGTGTAATACTACTGCTGGGGAACCAGAAGGAGGCGTCGATGTGATGCTGAGGGTTGGCAGGCTGGCTGCTTGTGGGCATGTGTGAGCTGCCACCCTGCTTAGTCAGGCAGCGTTCTTAGCCTTAGCGGGCTTGTGTGGCACATGGACAAAGCAGTTCGTAGAGCAGCACTAGCTGTGTCTGTAAATAGAGAACTGGTCTATGTGGTCATCCCATATATATATATGTGTGTGTGTGTGTGTATGTGTATATATACACACACATCTACTGACACAAACTGGGTAACAGTGATAGTTAATATCTTAAGGTCCCCTCGCCTTCCCAGTCCAGGCACTTTTTTGGCTGAACGTTTGGGATGTTTTCATTCGGGTTTTGTGTTTGTTTTCGTGGCTTTTTGCCTCCTCCCATCCTTGGAGCTTCTGCAGGTATAGGTGCAAACTCTGTTCTAAGGTGCTTCTCTTAGTGGAGGAACTTCCGGGCTTCCACCAGAAGGGTTGGTGATTGAGGAGAAGATTCCTGACAAGCGGGTTGGCTTTTGCCGGTTGCTCTAGTTGAGGTGCCCAGCCTTCTTACACTTTAAGGAACAAAGCGAGTCATTGGTGCAGAGGTCTCTGTATTTTGCAACTGCCCTTTTGTAAGAGGCACTTTCCCCAAACAAACCAATAAAAGGAGACACCTTTGGTTAATTGGCTTGCTGTTTTGTGCAATTAGCTGCTTAAAAATGTGCATCAATCAGCCCCATAGCATTGGACTTGATTTCTTCACTGACTCAGTCAGGCTTCTGTGGACGGCCTTTCACTGTCAACCTGCTGAGGGTTTGAGGGGCACAGAGGGAAGCCTTACCAACTGGGGTCATAACACCATCACACTGTAGGGCAGGCCGCCTCCACCAGCCGCAGGCACTGCCACGCACTTGTACTTGAACATCCAGTCACACAGGTAGGTCACAAACATGCTGTATTTTGAAAGAGTTTCTGTTCATAATTATTTCATGATGTATTTATTAATAAAAAAAAAAACTGTTTTGCCATTTGAGAACCTTCTGTGACCTTGTTGCAATGCTTCTTTATAAAAATGCTGCTTCTCGGTTTTAATATCGTTGTTAAGAATTTATGCCATTGAAAAGTTTCCACATCAACAACTTGTACTGTGTGCTTCTTTGATTCTAGTAGATCCACTGGACCCTGGTTGACCTGTGTCCCGGGGGTGGTGGGGGGCCAGGATCAGTCAGGGTACTTTGCTTTCTATAAGGGCTCTGGAGAGGTGAGGTTCCAAGACTCATTGGTGAGACTGTCCGGGAAAGTGAGGTTGGTGTCATGATAGCATCTGCAACTTGGTGGCTGAAAAGCATTAAGCTATAACATAGGGGAGTCGGGCAGTAGCACAGTGGGTTAAGCATGGCATGAAGTGCAAGAAACTGCATAAGGGTCCCCGTTTGACTTCCCAGCTCCCCACCTGCAGGGGAGTTGCTTCACAAGTGGTGAAGCAGGTCTGCAGGTGTCTATCTTTCTGTCCCCTTCTCTGTCTTCTCCATCTCTCTCCATTTCTGTCCTAACAATGATGACATCAATAACAAAGACAAGGACAACAAAAGGGAATATAAATATTAAAAAAATTTTAATAAAGTTAGAACAAACTTTAATAATCAGGAACCTAGAGGTAAGAAAGGAGTAGCACGGGAAGCAATTACAGAAGCCAGACCTTCCACCTTCTGCAACCCACAATGACCCTGGGTCCATGCTCCCAGAGGGATAGAGAACAGGAAAACTATCAGGGGAGGGGGTGGGATATGGAGATTCAGTGGTGGGAATTGTGTGGAGTTGTACCCCTCCTACCCTATGGTTTTGTTAATTTATCCTTTCTTAAAAAAAAAAAAAAGACGAAAAAAAAGGAGTAGCAGATGAACTTTGAGATCTTCATGTTGGAAGAAGCTAGGAAGTCTATTTTAATTAAGTATATTCCAAGGGGCTTGTGACTTTACCAATCTTGACTGAGCCCAACAGCTAACATGTAGGTGGGCTAGGCATATTGTCTGGAAAGATGGTTTCAGAGTTGGGAATAGGACTAGAAGGCTGGATCAGGGCAGAGAAGCTCCCAAACATAGGAAAAGTATATGTGCCATTAACTGTAAACCCATCGGTCTGACCTAGGGCCCATGTCTATTCATACTCAGCACAGGAGCCTGTGTGACTTTTGCATCCCTGTAAGTCTGAGCTCACATTCCATGGTCATAGAACATTCTAGGCTGCACTCATGTCAGGACCAGCCTTCCTCTAGTATATTGACCAAGCCTCCCCTGTGGAGAGTGGGGCAATTTCTACCACTGTTGTTCTACACTGAGGGCAAGGTCCTAGAGAAGCCCACAAAAGGTTTTATGATGGAGTTCCTGATGGAGATGACCAGTGATGGTGGTGGAGAGAGGGATCTGTTAGAGGTCTAGTTTCATCATATCTATATGGGAATCCCAGGGTTCTCTGATGAGGTCCCCAGATGATAGGGTAGCCTGATAGTGACCAAAAGGGCCATCATTAAAGTGTGCTTGGCCTTACCCAGCTTTTGTAGACCTTTATCTGACACAGTTGGACATAAAAGTAAAGAGTAAAATAGGAAGTTAGGTGAGTGATTGTACTCCAAGAGGAATAAGGAACAGGGAAACCTCCGGGTGGGGGTAGATAACATCATGGTTATGCAAAGAGACTGTCATGCCTGAGGCGCAGAAGTCCCAGGTTCAATCTCCCACACCATCATAAGCCAGAGCTGAGCAGTGTTCTGGTTAAAAATAATAATAGTGGTCCGGGAGGTGGCGCAGTGATAAAGCTTTGGACTCTCAAGCATGAGGTTCTGAGTTCGATCTCCGGCAGCACATGTGCCAGAGTGATGTCTGGTTCTTTCTCCATCTTTCTCATTAATAAATAAAATCTTAAAAATAATAATAATGAAACTTCTAACGGAGGGGAGGGAATATGAAACTCTGGTGGTGGGAATTGAATTGCATCAAATTGTACCTCTGTTATCCCACAATATTGTCAATCGTTGCTAAATAAATCAAAAAAAAATTTGGTGAGATGAAAAAAGATTTAAAAAATAAAAATATTTTTAAAAATTATTTAAAAATAAAAGATTTATGGGGGCTGGGTGGTAGCATAGTAGTTTAAATGCACATAGCGCGAAGTGCAAGGACTAGTGTAAGGATCCTGGTTTGAGCCTCTGACTCCCAACCTGCAGGGGCGGTCGCTTCACAGGTGATGAAACAGGTCTACAGGTGTCTTCCCCTCCTCTCTCAATTTCTCTGTCCTACCCAACAACAGCAATAACAGTAACACCAACAAGGGCAACAAATTAGGAAAAATGACCTCCAGGAGCAGTGGATTCGTAGTGCAGGCACCAAGCCCCAGCAATAACCCTGGAGGCAAAATAAATAAAAATAAAAGATTTGGGGTCGGGCAGTAGCACAACAGCGGTTTAAGTGCACGTGGCACGAAGTGCAAGGACTGGCGGAAGGATACCAGTTTGAGCCCCCGGCTCCCCACCTGCAGGGCAGTCGCTTCACAAGCGACTTTCCCCCTCTCTGTCTTCCCCTCTTCTCCATTTTTCTCTGTCCTATCCAACAACAATGACATCAATAACAGCAATAATAACTACAACAATGAGACAACAAGGGCAACAAAAGGGAATATAAATATAAAACTAAAAAAAATAAAAGATGAGAGAGGTGCACATGAGTGAGATAGGAAGAAGCCAGAGCACAACTCTGGTATGTGCCATACTAGGGATTGAATGGGAACCTCAGGCACTCATTTCCCACGTCTACGCTCGACCGGACCTGCCAATATACGCGGATATCTTCGCCCACCCTGTCCAACGCTTGACGTCTCGTCACCCAATCTGGTCCCCTATGCCTACACTGAACTTCTCTATTCCAGACTCTTGGAAACAGAGCTGGCAGTCAGCTGAGGTAAAGAACAAACACCTCATCACAGACCCCTGCGAGCGTCAACCCGGCTTTGACCTGGCACATTATGATTGGGCCCTCCTCAATCGCTATCAAACAGGCCATGGCCGGTGCGCCGCTATGTTCCATCGCTGGGGAGCCAGAGACGACCCGAACTGCCCCTGCGGCTCCAGACAGACTATGACCCACATAGTCAACGACTGCCACCTCTCCAGATTCAAAGGAGGTCTCGAAACTTTACATCAGGCTCAATCTGACGCTGTTGACCGGCTGCAGAAGAAGGACAAACGCTAGAAGAAGAACTCAAGGTCAAGGCTCTACAGGTGTTGGGATAGTACCCTGTCACTTTTGTTGTTGTTGTTGTTACTGATGTTGTTGGATAGGACAGAGAAATGGAGGGGAAGGACAGAGAGAAAGACACCTGCAGACCTGCTTCACCACTTGTGAAGCGATTCCCCTGCAGGTGGGGAGCCTGGGGCTCGAACTGGGATCCTTATACTGGTCCTTGCGCTTTGCGCCACCTGCGCTTAACCCGCTGCACAACCGCCCAACTCCCCTAGACCCTGTCCCTTTTTTAAAAAAAATTATATTTATTTATTCCCTTTTGTTGCCCTTGTTGTTTTATTGTTGTAGTTATTATTGTTGTCATTGTTGGATAGAACAGAGAGAAATGGAGAGAGGAGGGAAGAGAGGGGGAGAGAAAGATAGACACCTGCAGACCTGCTTCACCACTTGTGAAGGGATTCCCCTGCAGGTGGGGAGCCTGGGGCTCGAACTGGGATCCTTATACTGGTCCTTGCGCTTTGCGCCACCTGCGCTTAACCCGCTGCACAACTGCCCAACTCCCCTAGACCCTGTCCCTTTTTTAAAAAAAATTATATTTATTTATTCCCTTTTGTTGCCCTTGTTGTTTTATTGTTGTAGTTATTATTGTTGTCATTGTTGGATAGAACAGAGAGAAATGGAGAGAGGAGGGAAGAGAGGGGGAAAGAAAGATAGACACCTGCAGACCTACTTCACCACCTGTGAAGTGACTCCCCTGCAGGTGGGGAGCCAGGAGCTCGAACAGGGACCCTTAGGCCGTCCTTGTGTTTGTGCCACCTGCACTTAACCCACTGCACTACTGCCCGGCTCCCCCGTCCCTTTTTCGAGAGAGGTACCACAGCACTGCTTCACCGCTCATGAAGCTTCCCCTGTGCCAAGGTGCTCCCACATAGTGAGCAGGGCCTTGAACCTGGGTCCCCTCACGTAGCAAAATGTATGCTCCACAAGGTGAGCTATCTCTAGACCCCTACATCAATCTTCAAAATAAAATTTTCTAATACTTAATAAAAGCATAAAGTAGCCAGTGAGATGGGGCCGGTGCTCAGCGGTAGGGCGCGTGTCTTGCTTCTATGGGACTCAAGATTGATCGCCAAACTCCCCACCTCAGCACAGACAAAAGAGAAGCAGTTGACATTTCAATGATTTATTTACCCTAATGTATTTAAAATAGCATTTCGACCTGTAAGTGATATAAAATGATTAGTAACATACTTGGTTTTTTTTTTTTTTTGGTATTAAGTCATCAAACCCTGATGTTTGTTTCATTCCTGGAGCTGCTCTTCACAAAGCTGAATAGTTCAAGTTCTCAGTGGCCATGTGCAGCTGGTGAAGGTCCCAGGGGTGAAGAATGATGCCCAGGGGGACCGGGTGGTGGCACACCTGGCTGAGAGCACACATTACCATGCGCAAGGACCACGGTTCAAACCCCAGGTCCTCACCTACAAGGGGGAAGCTTCTTGAGAGTTGAAGCAGTTCCGCAGGTGTCTTTTTCCCTCTCCACTCCATCTCAGCCCTTCATAGGCGGGAGCTGGATTTGGGATAACTGAGCAGGGATGAAGCCCACCCCCCCCCCCAATTTTTCTGCCTCCCACACTTCTTCCTAAAACAAACTCCACCTGCCTCCGTCCCTTTGTCCCCTAAGCAGCTCTCCTCTCCCTTGCCCCTGTGCTGTACCAGATCTGGGGACCCAGTTTCAGCAATAGGATGTCTGTGTCCAACGATGTTTCACTCCCCAAACCAAAGGCCTGGAGTGTAAGTGCCAGAAATCCCAACGATCACTATACACCCGGCTTTATCAGTCACTGCAGGCAGTCACAACCCCTCCATCTTTATCCCTTCCAGAAACTTCCAGGCAGCCCTAGCCCTCCCTCCACATTTCTGTTTTTCTTTCCTTTCACAAACTTCTTCCATCTAGAAGCAAAAACTCAGCAGAAGCCAGTTGAAGGGGTGAAGAGATAGGAAAGGGCAGAAGAAGGAGGAGCATCCAAGGGCCTGAAAGCCAGTTAGCAGAAGGCAGAGTTAAGGACACAGTGAGTGGGGTCCCCTTGTCCTTGGGAGGAGGGTCAGTACTCAGGGGGCTCTAGTGTGGGGTGAGGTTCCGGTGCCCCTCCTCCACCCCCCAGGAGGGAAGGATTAAGGCCTAGTGGCAACTCTGGACTTTGGTCTGCAGACATGAGGGTAGCAGGCGGCCAGCACACTCAGCAGGTGCATGGGGGCTTGCCGCTGGGAGCCTGGGTCACTGGGAGCACTGGGCTGGAGTTCAGGGCCAGGCTGTGGGGGGCACTCTCTCCAAACAGGTGCAGGCTGTTGCGAGCGATCAACTCCCGGGCCATGAGTACGAAGACCTCGTCGATGTTCCTGGACTCCTTGGCCGAGGTCTCCAGAACTGCCAGGAGCCCGTGCTTCTCGGCCAGCGTGCAGGCATCCTCAAACAGGACGCACCGCTTCTCCCAGAGGTCAGACTTGTTCCCTAGTGGGCAGAGGACACAGGCAGGCAACTTCAAACGTGGATGTCACAAAGATCATTTCTTTTCAATATTTAAGGTATTTATTCTTCACTGGATACAGAGAGAAACTGAGGGGGCGGGGGCCGGGTGGTGGTGTACCTGCTTAAGTGTGCACATTATCGTGCTTCAAGGACCCGGGTTCTTGAGTGCACATGTTACAATGCTCAAGGACCCAGGTTTAAGCCCCCGGTCCTCACCTGCAGGGGGAAAGCTTTGTGAATCGTGAAGCAGTGCTGCAGGTAGGTGACTCTCTCCTTCCCTTGTGATTTCTGGCTGTCTCTATCCAATAAATAAAAAATAAATATAATTAAAAAATCAGGGCCCGGGTGGTGGCACACCCAGTTAAGCACACACAGTACGAAGTGCAAGGGCTCGCTCAGTGATCTGGGTTCAAGTCCTAGCTCCCCACCTGTAGTGGGGAAGCTTCATGAGTAAGATGTAAAGTGTCTCTCTGTCTCTCTCCCTATCTTCCCCTACCCTCTCAATTTCTCTTTGTCTCTATACAATAATAAATAAATTTTTAAATAATAATAATAGTAATACATTTAAAAAGTAGAAGGAAACAACTTGGACAGTGGCCTGGGGAACAGCTCAGGTGGTAGAATGCAAGGTGTGCGTGTTAAACATTACTCGTTTGTGTCCCCGAAGCCACAGGTAGTAGAGTGGTGCTTTCACTTCTCTCTCCTGTAAACTCTATCTCATATGAAATAAATACAATTAAATCTTAAATAAAACTGAGCAGCCTGGAAGGTGGCATAGTGAACAAGTCATTGGGTTCTCAAGTGTGAGGTCCCATCTTCAATCCCTGACATCACACGTGCCAGAGTAATGCTCTAGTTTTCTCTTGCTCTTTCATCAATAAATAAGTCTGTTAAAAAATAATAATAAAGGCAGAGCTACGAGCAGCAGATCGCTTTCTCTCCTCTCCTCTCCTCTCCCGGATCAACTAGGAATACCAAAGGAGACCACCCGGACCAAAAACAAGACAGGACTATAATGACCACAGGAACCCAGTAAATCACCCGTGAGTACAAACACGCGTGGCTGGTGATAGAGAGGAGAGAGGGGCCTAAGGAGAGATTAAGTGACTGCTAACAGTTCAACAGTTTGTCAGTGGAGACACCACCTCCAGTCTGCTCTACCAACAAGGGGACAGCTGAAGGGAGGAAAGGACTCCCAGGAGACTCACCAAGTACAACTCTGAGTCTCCATTGCTACTACCCTCAGAATCTGGAGCAGCAACAGGGAGGGACACCAGGGCACAGAGATCTAACCGGGAAATTCAGGAGAAGACCTATACCTCGGTGGCATAGCTGAAGGGCTGTGAAAGTCTCTTTGCATAACCACTGGATTATCTCTGCCACACCCTGCTTTATCTCTTGGTCAGGAGTCATTGATTAAGCCAAGAAGCCTATTGATAGTTTTAAAGCCCTCAGGCTACCATAGCCTACAGGGGAAAAAAAAAAGGCTTTTACACCACTGAACTCCAACTCAGGGATTGAAAAACCTCTTAACTTATATAAAATGGTTAAAACAACAAGAAAAAATAATGGAGACTCGAACCAGGACAAGAGTCCAGCTAAAAGTCCTCCAGAGGGCGAAGCACAAAACAACGAGTTCAACATCCAAACATTAGCTAAGGAAATAATAACAGGAGTGAGTAAAGAATTTGAAAAAATTGTAATCAGAACTGCAGGAACAACAAATGAGAATATGGAAGAAAATTCTAATAATCTCATGGTTATTAGAGAGCTGAAAGCTGAAATTGCTGAGCTAAGAAGGCAACTAGCTGAACAAGCTAAAACAGTATCAGAGCAGGGCAACAAAATAGATGAACTCCAGAAAGCAGTAGAGGGCAGAGAGAATAGAATCAATGAGGCTGAAGACAGAATTAGCAAGATTGAGGATGAATTAGAGACAACTAAAGAAGAAGTAAGAGATCTCAAAAAGAGATTAAGAGATGCTGAAAACAACAGAGTCCTATGGGATGACTTCAAAAGAAACAATATACGCATTATTGGCTTACCAGAGGAAGAAAGAGAAGGGGAGGAAGAAAGCGTTCTCCAGGCCATAATAGCTGAAAATTTCTCTAGTCTAGACAACACCAAAGACATAAAGATTCAAGAAGCCCAGAGGGTCCCAAACAGAATTAACCCAGACCTAAAGACACCAAGACATGTCATACTTAGATTGGAAAGGAATAAGGATAAAGAAAGGATCCTCAAGGCTGAAAGAGAAAAACAAAGAGTCACCTACAAAGGAAAACCCATAAGATTAGCAGCAGACTTCTCCATACAAACACTACAGGCCAGAAGAGAATGGCAAGATATCTATCGAGTGCTCAATGAGAAAGGCTTTCAGCCAAGAATACTATATCCTGCTAGACTGTCATTCAGACTAGATGGAAGCATCAAAACCTTCTCAGACAAGCAACAGTTGAAGGAAGCAACCATCACCAAGCCTGCCTTGAAAGAAGTTCTGAAAGGTTTCCTATAAACAACCAGACCACCACAAATAGAACATATATCAAAACACTCTAAAACTCTACAAGAATGGCATTAAAATATCTTCAATCTTTGATATCAATAAATGTGAACGGCCTGAATTCACCTATTAAAAGACACAGAGTAGGAAGATGGATCAGAAAACACAACCCAACAATATGTTGTCTACAGGAAACTCACCTAACGCAACAAGACAAACACAGACTTAAAGTGAAAGGATGGAAAACTATCATTCAAGCCAATGGCCCACAAAAAAGGGCAGGAACAGCTATTCTCATATCTGACATGATAGACTTTAAAATACATAAGATTAAAAAAGATAGGAATGGACACTACTTAATGCTCAGAGGATCAGTCAATCAAGAGGACTTAACAATTATTAATATCTATGCACCCAATGAGAAGCCATCTAAATACATCAAACTTCTACTGAAAGAGCTACAGCAATATATTAACAGTAACACAATCATAGTAGGGGACTTCAACACCCCACTATCTCAACTTGACAGATCATCCAGGAAGAAAATCAGTAAAGACATAAGGGAGCTAAATGAAGAGATAGATAAACTAGAACTATTGGACATTTTCAGAGTCATTCATCCCAAGAAACTGGAATACACATTTTACTCAAATCCACATGGATCATTCTCAAGGATAGACCATATGTTAGGCCACAAAGACAGCATCAGCCTATTCAAGAGCACTGAAATCATCCCAAGCATCTTCTCAGACCACAGTGGAATTAAACTAACACTTAACAATCAACAAAAGATTAGTAACAGTGCCAAAATGTGGAAGCTCAACAGTACACTTCTTAACAACTTCTGGGTCAAAGAGGAAATCAAAGAAGAAATCAAAATGTTTCGAGAGTTCAATGAAAATGAAGACACAAGCTATCAAAATATTTGGGACACAGCTAAAGCAGTCCTAAGAGGGAAGTTCATAGCTATACAAGCACACATTAGGAAACAAGAAAAGGCACAAATAAACAGCCTGATTGAACATCTTAAAGACCTAGAAGAAGAACAACAAAGGAACCCTAAAGCAACCAGAAGGACAGAAATTACTAAAGTTAGGGCAGAAATAAATAACATTGAGAATAGGAAAACCATACAAAAGATCAATGAAAGTAAATGTTGGTTCTTTGAAAGAGTAAACAAAATCGACAAACCTTTAGCCAGACTCACAAAACAAAAAAGGGAGAAGACCCAAATAAATCGGATAGTAAATGAAAGAGGAGATATCACAACAGACATTGCAGAAATTCAACATATCATGTGAGGCTTCTATGAACAACTATATGCCACCAAGTTAGAGAACCTGGAAGAAATGAATGATTTCCTAGATACCTACCAACTTCCAAAACTAAGTAAAGAGGAAGTGGATAACATGAACAGGCCCATCACAGCTAATGAAATTGAAACAGTTATCAAAAATCTTCCCAAAAATAAAAGTCCTGGACCAGATGGTTTTACAAATGAATTCTACAAAACTTTCAAAGAAGAACTAATACCTCTACTTTTACAAGTCTTCCAGAAGACTGAAGACACTGGAATACTCCCTGCCAGCTTCTATGAAGCCAACATCACCCTGATACCAAAAGCAGACAGGGACACAACCAAAAAAGAAAACTACAGACCAATATCTCTGATGAACATAGATGCGAAAATATTGAACAAAATTCTAGCCAACCGGATACAGCAGTATATCAAAAAGATTGTTCATCATGACCAAGTGGGGTTTATCCCAGGCATGCAAGGTTGGTTTAATATACGTAAATCAATCAATGTGATCCACCACATCAACAAAAGCAAGACCAAAAACCACATGGTCATATCAATAGATGCAGCGAAAGCCTTTGACAAAATACAACATCCCTTTATGATCAAAACACTACAAAAAATAGGAATAGATGGAAAATTCCTGAAGATAATGGAGTCTATATATAGCAAACCTACAGCCAACATCATACTCAATGGTGAAAAACTGGAAGCATTCCCCCTCAGATCAGGTACTAGACAGGGCTGCCCACTATCACCATTACTATTCAACATAGTGTTGGAAGTTCTTGCCATAGCAATCAGGCAGGAGCAAGGAATTAAAGGAATACAGATTGAAAGAGAAGAAGTCAAACTCTCCTTATTTGCAGATGACATGACAGTATACATGGAAAAACCTAAGGAATCTAGCAAGAAGCTTTTGGAAATCATCAGGCAATACAGTAATGTGTCAGGCTATAAAATTAACATTCAAAAGTCAGTGGCATTCCTCTATGCAAACACTAAGTTAGAAGAAATTGAAATCCAGAAATCAGTTCCTTTTTCTATAGCAACAAAAACAATAAAATATCTAGGAGTAAACCTAACCAAAGAAGTGAAAGACTTGTATACTGAAAATTATGAGTCACTACTCAAAGAAATTGAAAAAGACACAAAGAAGTGGAAAGATATTCCATGCTCATGGGTTGGAAGAATTAACATCATCAAAATGAATATATTACCCAGAGCCATCTACAAATTTAATGCTATCCCCATCAACATCCCAAGCACATTTTTTAGGAGAATAGAACAAATGCTACAAATGTTTATCTGGAACCAGAAAAGACCTAGAATTGCCAAAACAATCTTGAGAAAAAAGAACAGAACTGGAGGCATCACACTGCCAGATCTCAAACTATATTATAGGGCCATTGTCATCAAAACTGCTTGGTACTGGAACATGAACAGACACACTGACCAGTGGAATAGAATTGAGAGCCCAGAAATGAGGCCCCACACCTATGGACATCTAATCTTTGACAAAGGGGCCCAGACTATTACATGGGGAAAGCAGAGTCTCTTCAACAAATGGTGTTGGAAACAATGGGTTGAAACATGCAGAAGAATGAAGCTGAATCACTGTATTTCACCAAATACAAAAGTAAATTCCAAGTGGATCAAGGACTTGGATGTTAGACCAGAAACTATCAGATACTTAGAGGAAAATATTGGCAGAACTTTTTTCCGCATAAATTTTAAAGACATTTTCAATGAAACGAATCCAATTACAAGGAAGACTAAGGCAAGTATAAACCTATGGGACTACATCAAATTAAAAAGCTTCTTCACAGCAAAAGAAACCACTACCCAAATCAAGAGACCCCTCACAGAATGGGAGAAGATCTTTATATGCCATACATCAGACAAGAGTTTAATAACCAACATATATAAAGAGCTTACCAGACTCAACAACAAGACAACAAATAACCCCATCCAAAAATGGAGGGAGGACTTGGACAGAATATTCACCACAGAAGAGATCCAAAAGGCCGAGAAACACATGAAAAAATGCTCCAAGTCTCTGATTGTCAGAGAAATGCAAATCAAGACAACAATGAGATATCATTTCACTCCTGTGAGAATGTCACACATCAGAAAAGGTAACAGCAGCAAATGCTGGAGAGGATGTGGGGTCAAAGGAACCCTCCTGCACTGCTGGTGGGAATGTCAATTGGTCCAACCTCTGTGGAGAACAGTCTGGAGAACTCTCAGAAGGCTAGAAATGGACCTACCCTATGACCCTGCAATTCCCCTCCTGGGGATAGATCCTAAGGAACCCAACACATCCATCCAAAAAGATCTGTGTACACATATGTTCTTAGCAGCATAATTTGTAATAGCCAAAACCTGGAAGCAACCCAGGTGTCCAACAACAGATGAGTGGCTGAGCAAGTTGTGGTATATATACACAATGGAATACTACTCAGCTGTAAAAAATGGTGACTTCACCGTTTTCAGCCGATCTTGGATGGACCTTGAAAAAATCATGTTGAGTGAAATAAGTCAGAAACAGAAGGGTGAATATGGGATGATCTCACTCTCAGGCCGAAGTTGAAAAACAAGATTAGAAAATAAAACACAAGTCGAACCTGAAATGGAATTGGAGTATTACACCAAAGTAAAAGACTCTGGGGTGGGTGGGTGGGTGGGTGGGGAGAATACAGGTCCATGAAAAATGATGAATGAAATAGTGGGGGTTGTATTGTTGAATGGGAATCTGGGGAATGTTATGCATGTAAAAAAAAAAAAAAAAAGAAGTAGAAACGCAAAGCAGAAATTGACTGAGTTTGGAGTATGGCACCAAAGTAAGAAAGCAGAAGTACACTAGAGTTTGCAGTGAGTACCTCCCTAATACTTCCTCTCCACTTTTCCAAGCTTTGGGACCAGGATTGCTCAACAATTTGTTTGGCTTTGTATGTTAACTCTCTTTTCAGTCACCAGGTTCCAGGTGTCATCAGGATGCCGGCCAGACTTCCCTGGATTGAAGACACCACCAATGTGTCCTGGAGCTCAGCTTCCCCAGAGACCCATCCTACTAGGGAAAGAGAGAGGCAGACTGGGAGTATGGACCGACCAGTCAACACCCATGTTCAGCGAGGAAGCAATTACAGAAGCCAGACCTTCTACCTTCTGCAACCCTCAATGACCCTGGGTCCATGCTCCCAGAGGGATAGAGAATGGGAAAGCTATCGGGGGAGGGGGTGGGATATGGAGATTGGGCGGTGGGAATTGTGTGGAGTTGTACCCCTCCTACCCTATGGTTTTGTTAATTAATCCTTTCTTTAATAAAAAATTTAAAAAAAAAAAAAAAGAAAAAATCATGTTGAGTGAAATAAGTCAGAAACAGAAGGATGAATATGGGATGATCTCACTCTCAGGCCGAAGTTGAAAAACAAGATTAGAAAAGAAAACACAAGTCGAACCTGAAATGGAATTGGAGTATTACACCAAAGTAAAAGACTCTGGGGTGGGTGGGTGGGTGGGGAGAATACAGGTCCATGAAAAATGATGAATGAAATAGTGGGGGTTGTATTGCTAAATGGGAATCTGGGGAACGTTATGCATGTAAAAAAAAAAAAAAAAAGAAGAAGTAGAAACGCAAAGCAGAAAATGACTGAGTTTGGAGTATGGCACCAAAGTAAGAAAGCAGAAGTATACTAGAGTTTGCAGTGAGTACCTCCCTAATACTTCCTCTCCACTTTTCCAAGCTTTGGGTCCATGATTGCTCAACAATTTGTTTGGCTTTGTATGTTAACTCTCTTTTCAGTCACCAGGTTCCAGGTGTCATCAGGATGCCGGCCAGACTTCCCTGGATTGAAGACACCACCAATGTGTCCTGGAGCTCAGCTTCCCCAGAGACCCATCCTACTAGGGAAAGAGAGAGGCAGACTGGGAGTATGGACCGACCAGTCAACGCCCATGTTCAGCGAGGAAGCAATTAAAGAAGCCAGACCTTCTACCTTCTGCAACCCTCAATGACCCTGGGTCCATGCTCCCAGAGGGATAGAGAATGGGAAAGCTATCGGGGGAGGGGGTGGGATATGGAGATTGGGCGGTGGGAATTGTGTGGAGTTGTACCCCTCCTACCCTATGGTTTTCTTAATTAATCCTTTCTTAAATTAAAAAAAAAAAATTAAAAAAAAAGAAACTAGGACTTCAGAGCCTCAGGCATGAAAGCCATTTGCTTAACCATGATGCTATCTTGCCCATCCATTTATTTATTTATTTAAATATTTATTTATTTAATGAGGGTGGTAATGGTTTATAGTACAGTTGTTGACACATTGGTACAAAAATAATAATAATAATAATAATAATAATAATAATAATAATAAAGAACTTCATTGGGGCCCTTGACAGGGAATCCTGGGATTCCCGTATAGATATGATGGGCCTAAACCTCTAACAGATCCCTCTCTCCACCACCATCACTGGTCATCTCCATCAGGAACTCCATCATAAACCCTCTTGTGGGCTTCTATAGGAACTTGCCCTCAGCGTAGAACAACAGTGGTAGAAATTGCCCCACTCTCCACAGGGGAGGCTGGGTCAACATACTCAAGGAAGACTGGTCCTGACATGAGTGCAGCCTAAAATGTTCTAGCTGTGAACATGGAATGTGAGCTCAGACTTACAGGGATGCAGAAGTCACACAGGCTCCTGTGCTGAATGTGAATAGACATGAGCCCTAGGTCAGACCAATGGAGTTTACAGTTAATGGTATTTAGATAGTATTTAAACACTAGAGAAAGACAAAAACAGGCTGGGGTTATGAATCGACCTGTCAACACCCATGTCCAGCGGAGAAGCCATGACAGAAGCCAGACCTTATACCTTTTGCACCCCATAAAGATCTTTGGTCCATACTCCCAGAGGGGTAAATAGGGAGACTCCTGTGGTCCAGGAAGTGGCGCAGCGAATAAAGCACCGACTCTCAAGTGTGAGGTCCTGAGTCCAATCCCTGGCAGTACATGTGTCAGAGTGATGTCTGGTTCTTTCTCTCTCTCTCTCCTACCTTTTTCATAAACAAACAAACAAATAAAATCCTTAAAAATAAATAAATAGGGTCTGGGTGGTGGCACACCTGGTTAAGTGTGCATGCTTCAATTTGCCTGGGTCAAGCCCCCAGTCCCTACCTGCAGGGGGAAGCTTTGTGAGTGGTAAAGCAGTGCTGCAGGTGTCTCTCTGTCTCTCTCCCTCTCTATTTCTCCTTCCCCTCTTTATTTCTAGCTATCTTTACCCAGTAAATAAAGATAATTAATAATAAATAAACAGGGAGTCAGACTGTAGCACAGTTAAGCACACATGGCACGAAACGCAAGGACCGGAATAAATAAGTTTATAAGATAGGGAGAGAGACAGTTCCAGCTCCCGGCTCCCCACCTGCAGGGCAGTTGCTTCACAAGCGGTGAAGCAGGTCTGCAGGTGTCTCTGTCTCTCTGCCTTCCCCTCCTCTCTCCGTTTCTCTCTGTTCTATCCAACAATGACATCATTAACAACAATAACTACAACAACAATAAACAACAAGGGCAACAAAAAGGGAAAATAAATAAAATAAATAAAAAATATTTAAAACAGGGGAGTCAGGCTGTAGCGCATCGGGTTAAGCGCAGGTGGCGCAAAGCACAAGGACCGGCCTAAGGATCCCAGTTTGAACCCCGGCTCCCCACCTGCAGGGGAGTCGCTTCACAGGCGGTGAAGCAGGTCTGCAGGTGTCTATCTTTCTCTCCTCCTCTCTGTCTTCCCCTCCTCTCTCCATTTCTCTCTGTCCTACCCAACAACGACAACAACAATAATAACTACAACAGTAAAACAACAAGGGCAACAAAACGGAATAAATAAAATAAATATTTAAAAAATAAAAAAAATTAAAACAATAATAAATAAATAAATAGTCTGAGGAGACAGCATCATGGTTCTGCAAGACTTTCAGACCTGAGGCTCTAAGGTCCTAAGTTCAATCCCTGGTATCACCATATGCCAGAGCTGAGCAGTGCTCTGGTCTCTCTCTTTCTCTGTGTGTATCTTACTCTCTGTATCTCTCATTTTCCCACGCTCCCTGTAGGAGAAGGAACTGAGATGGAATATAAAGCTTGGCCAGTGCAGGTTCCCAGAGATATCTCAGTCAGTCAGTTAGTGGGTGAGAGTGCTGTTACTTCTCCCAGTGAACACATGAACATTAGGAAAAAATGACAGGCACCTTGCTGTGCAATCAGCAGTCAGAATAAGTGACAGGTTACCTAGCACTCATGTAAAGTCTTTCAGCGCTGTTATTCAGGAAGCCACAGAACCCTACAGAGAATTTGTGGACAGGTTACAAGAAGCTGTCAGTAGACAAGTAGACAATAAAGAAGCAGCCAGAATTCTAATTAAGTGATTAGCCTGTGATAATGCAAACCAAGATTGTAAAGGAATTCTTGGGCCACTTAAGGATTTAGATTTTTTTAAATTAATTTTTAATTTTTTGTAATTTTATTTATTTTCCCTTTTGTTGCCCTTGTTATTGCTGTTGTAGTTATTACTGTTGTTGTTACTGATGTCATTGTTGTTGGATAGGACAGAGAAACGGAGAGAGGAGGGGAAGACAGAGAGGGGGAGAGAAAGAGACACCTGCAGACCTGCTTCACTGCCTGTGAAGCGACTCCCCTGCAGGTGGGGAGCCGGGGGCTCGAACCAGGATCCTTATGCTGATCCTTGTGCTTTGCACCACCTGCACTTAACCCGCTGCACTACCACCCCCTATTTATTTTATTTTTGAGAGAGATGCAGAGAGAGAGAGAGAGAGAGAAAGAAACACCAGAGCACTGCTCAGCTCTGGTTCATGGTGGTGCAGGGGATTGAACCAGGGATTTAGGAGCCTCAGGCATGACAGTCTGTGCATAACCATTAGGCTGTCTCCCCCGCCCTAAGGATCTAGATTTAAGTGTTGCTTAGATGATAAAAGCATGTACTGAGGTACAGACTCAAACCCATAAAGTACATGTTATCATGTTATGACTGCTGCATTTAATCAGGCCACATATGTGGCGGGCTCAGTACAGCCCATGCAAAAATAAGGTGTTTTTTTTTTTTAACTTTATTTTTTTTTTAAACCGGAGCATTACTGGTTTATGGTGGTGTGGGGGATTGAACCTAGGACTTTAGCGCCTCAGGCACGAGTCTGTTTTTGCATAGCCATCATGCTATCTACCTCCACCCAACAAGGTTTGTTTTAATTGTAATAATTCTTCTTCTAGCGTTTGCCCTTCTTCGGCAGCCGGTCAACAGCGTCAGGTTGAGCCTGATGTAAAGTTTCGAGACCTCCTTTGAATCTGGAGAGGTGGCAGTCGTTGACTATGTGGGTCATAGTCTGTCTGGAGCCGCAGGGGCAGTTCGGGTCGTCTCTGGCTCCCCAGCGATGGAACATAGCGGCGCACCGGTCATGGCCTGTTTGATAGCGATTGAGGAGGGCCCGATCATAACGTGCTAGGTCAAAGCCGGGTTGACGCTTGCAGGGGACTGTGATGAGGTGTTTGTTCTTGACCTCAGCTGACTGCCAGCTCTGTTTCCAAGAGTCTGGAACAGAGAAGTTCAGTGTAGGCGTAGGGGACCAGACTGGGTGACGACGAGACATCAAGCGTTGGACAGGGTGGGCGAAGATATCCGCGTATATTGGCAGGTCCGGTCGAGCGTAGACGTGGGAAATGAACTTAGATGATGCCGCATCCCGACGGATATCTGGCGGGGCGATGTTGCTAAAAACTGGCAGCCATGGAACTGGGGTGGAACGGATGGTTCCAGAAATTATCCTCATGGAGGAATATAATTTGGAATCGACCAAGTGGACATGGGGGCTACGGAACCATCCTGGGGCACAGTATTCTGCAGTGGAATAGCATAATGCCAGAGATGATGATCGTAGTGTGGAAGCGCTCGCGCCCCATGAGGAGCTGGCCAGTCTTGCAATGATGTTATTCCTTGCACCCACCTTTGCTGCAGTTTTTATGAAATGTTCGTGAAATGACAGAGTGCAGTCGAGAGTAAGGCCAAGATAGACTGGCTGGGCTTCATGCCGGATTCTCGTACCGCCAAGCTGCACATTAAGCTCACGCGAGGCTGAGGCATTGTAATAATGAAGGCCATTTACGAAAAAAATTACAAAGTGAATCTCGAATGTTATCTGGAGATGACAGATATTCCAAACCTCCCTTAACCAAATGCACACTCTGTAAAAGAGGCTTTCACTGGGCAATCCACTGTCCATCCAGAACTTATGCAGGAGATAATTCTCTGCCAGATAACAATAAGCAGGGCTTATTGTTAAGAGGGCTGTTGGATGACTCTGAAGGATAGCCACTTACTACAGGCATGAATCATAATGGATTGCTTAACTGTGTCACTGCATGAATCATAATGGATTGCTTAACTGTGTCACTTATGTCTTTAACCTTCTAGTTTCTCTACGGAGAAGTGATTTATTTGAATATAAGCTATATATATATATGTATGTATTGACTCATTTATCCTAAAGCCATTGTTGATTGTGGTATGCTGTCATACACACTTGTGTCTTTTAACCAAAAGTGAAAGAATACAAACTGTATCCACCAGTGTTTGGTGTCCTCTCCCCATAGCTTTTTCTTTTTAATTGTTTTATTTTTTTTTAAATTGGGGGATTAATGTTTTACATTCAACAGTAAGTACAATAGTTTGTACATGCATAACATTCCCCATTTTCCCATATAACAACACAACCCTGACTAGGTCCTCTGAATCCTTCCTGGACCTGTATTCTCCCCACCCACCCAACCCAGAGTCTTTTACTTTGGTGCAATACGCCAATTCCATTTCAGGTTCTACTTGTGTTTTTTTTTTTTTTTTTTTTTTTTGCGTTTCTACTTATTTTTTTTTTTTACATGCATAACATTCCCCAGATTCCCATTTAACAATACAACCCCCACTATTTCATTCATCATTTTTCATGGACCTGTATTCTCCCCACCTACCCACCCACCCCAGAGTCTTTTACTTTGGTGCAATACGCCAATTCCATTTCAGGTTCTACTTGTGTTTTCTTTTCTGATCTTGTTTTTCAACTTGTGCCTGAGAGTGAGATCATCCCATATTCATCCTTCTGTTTCTGACTTATTTCACTCAACATGATTTTTTCAAGGTCCATCCAAGATCGGCTGAAAATGGTGGTCACCATTTTTTACAGCAGGTCTGCAGGTGTCTATCTTTCCTCCTTTCTGTCTTCCCGTCCTCTCTCAATTTCTCTCTGTCCTATCCAACAACAACAAAAGCAATAACAATAATGATAAACAACAAGGGCATCAAAAGGGGAAAAAATAGCCTCCAGGAGCAGTGGATTCGTAGTGCAGGCATCGAGCCCCAGCAATAACCCTGGAGGCAAAAATAAATAAATAAATAAATAAATGTTAGTAGTCCCCATTTAATAACATCCTACAGTGACCAACATAATACTAACTTATTAGGGATTAGATAATTGTTCTAAATGCTTTAAATTTGTCAAATCACAGAAATCTGAATCATTGTATATATAGACCACAACTTGCTCAGCCACTCATCTGTTGTTGGACACCTGGGTTGCTTCCAGGTTTTGGCTATTACAAATTATGCTGCTAAGAACATATGTGTACACAGATCTTTTTGGATGGATGTGTTGGGTTCCTTAGGATCTATCCCCAGGAGAGGAATTGCAGGATCATAGGGTAGGTCCATGTCTAGCCTTCTGAGAGTTCTCCAGACTGTTCTCCACAGAGGTTGGACCAACTGACATTCCCACCAGCAGTGCAGGAGGGTTCCTTTGACCCCACAACCTCTCCAGCATTTGCTGATGTTCCCTTTTCTGATGTATGACATTCTCACAGGAGTGAAGTGGTATCTCTTTGTTGTCTTTATTTACATTTCTCTGACAATCAGAGACTTGGAGCATTTTTTCATGTATTTCTTGGCCTTTTGGATCTCTTCTGTGGTGAATATTCTGTCCAAGTCCTCCCCCCATTTTTGGATGGAGTTATCTGTTGTCTTGTTGTTGAGTTTGGCAAGCTCTTTATATATGTTGGTTATTAAACTCTTGTCTGATGTATGGCATGTAAAGATCTTCTCCCATTCTGTGAGGGGTCTCTTGGTTTGGGTAGTGGTTTCTTTAGCTGTGCAGAAGCTTTTTAATTTGATGTAGTCCCATAGGTTTATACTTGCCTTAGTCTTCTTTGTAATTGGATTCGTTTCATTGAAGATGTCTTCAAAATTTATGCGGAAAAGAGTTCTGCCAATATTTTCTTCTAAGTATCTGATAGTTTGTGGTCTAACATCCAAGTCCTTGATGCACTTGGAATTTACTTTTGTATTTGGTGAAATACAGTGGTTCAGTTCCATTCTTCTGCATGTTTCAACCCATTGTTTCCAACACCATTTGTTGAAGAGACTCTGCTTTCCCCATTTAATAGTCTGAGCCCCTTTGTCAAAGATTAGATGTCCATAGGTGTGGGGGCTCACTTCTGGGCTCTCATTCTATTCCACTGGTCAGTGTGTCTATTCATGTTCCAGTACCAAGCAGTTTTGATGACAATGGCCCTATAATACAGTTTGAGATCTGGGAGTGTGATGCCTCCGGTTCTGTTCTTTTTTCTCAAAATTGTTTTGGCAATTCTAGGTCTCTTCTGGTTCCAGATAAACATTTGTGGCATTTGTTCTATTCTCCTAAAAAATGTGGTTGGGATCTTGATGGGGATAGCATTAAATTTGTATATGGCTCTGGGTAGTATATTCATTTTGATGATGTTAATTCTACCAACCCATGAACATGGAATATCTTTCCACTTCTTTGTGTCTTTTTCTTTTTTTTTTAAATATTTATTTATTTGTTTATTTATGTATTTATTTTCCCTTTTGTTGCCCTTGTTGTTTTTCTGTTGTTGTAGTTATTGTTGTTATTGATGTCGTTGTTGTTGGGTAGGACAGAGAGAAATGGAGAGAGGAGGGGGAGAGAAAGATAGACACCTGCAGACCTGCTTCACCACCTGTGAAACGACTCCCCTGCAGGTGGGGAGTCGGGGGCTGGAACTGGGATACTTGCGCTGGTCCTTGAGCTTTGTGCCACGTGCGCTTAACCCACTGCGCCACCGCCAGACTCCCCTTTGTGTCTTTTTCAATTTCCTTGAGTAGTGACTCATAATTTTCAGTATACAAGTCTTTCAGTTCTTTTTTTTTTTTTTTTTTTTTTTTTTTTGCTGCAAAAAGCTTTACTTTTTTTTCCATCTGGTCCAAGGCTTGGAGAGAGGGTTCCAGAGTGGCTGCAGGGAGAGGCTCCGCATGAAGCTTCGCACACGAGGCTGGGGGGGTGGGTGCTCCCTAGTCTCCTAGTCATGCTTGAGGGTAAGTCTCTTGAAGAGATACTCGCCCACCCCGCCCTGGGCGCCCTCCAGTCTGCGGAGGTTCGTGAGGTGGTCGCTCATCTTCTTGATGATTTTCACCTCTTTTTCTAAGAAATGGCTCTCCAGGAAATCACAGATATGGGGATCTGTGCGGGCAGAGCCCAGGGCATGCAGATCCAGAAGGGCCTGGTTCAGGTTTTTCTCCAAGACTAAGGCAGCTTCCATGGCATCCTGCGTTTTACCCCACTCATCTTGTGATGGCTTCTGAATATCCTGGAAGAGGGTGTGCCCGCTGCGCTGTTTTTGCATCTTCAAGAGCCATTCCGCCCTCTCACGAATCTCGTGGGCCAATTCCCGGAAGAAGTGGCTCACGCCCTCGTCATGGTCGAAATAGAAGCCCAGAGAGAGGTATGTGTAGGAGGTCCGCATGTGCAAGTTGACCAGGTGATTGACTCGGCCTCCACCTCCGAGAAGTAGTTCCAACGGATCTGGGAGCTCATGGCTGGCCGGCAGTAAGGAGGTAGGCTCAAAAAGTGGTTTTGGTTGGTTCCAGAAGAAGATGGTACAACAGATGGCTCTGCAGATTGCGACTGGAAAAAAGGTTGGAGGGTGGTAGGAGGCTGGTAGTAGGGGCGTCCCCGGGTTTGTTCCGTCCAAACACTGTTGAAGCAAGAAACAGATCCACGGGACCACCGATTGCACTAGCAGTCTTTCACTTCTTTGGTTAGGTTTACTCCTAGATATTTTATTGTTTTTGTTGCTATAGTAAAAGGCATTGATTTCTGGATTTCAATTTCATCTAGCTTAGTGTTTGCATAGAGGAATGCCACTGACTTTTGAATGTTAATTTTGTAGCCTGACACCTTACTGTATTGCCTGATGATTTCCAAAAGCTTCTTGCTGGATTCCTTAGGTTTTTCTGTGTATACTATCATGTCATCTGCAAATAGGGAGAGTTTGACTTCTTCTCTTCCAATCTGTATCCCTTTAATTCCTTTCTCCTGCCTGATTGCTATGGCAAGAACTTCCAACACTATGTTGAATAGTAATGGTGATAGTGGGCAGCCCTGTCTAGTACCTGATCTGAGGGGAAATGCTTCCAGTTTTTCACCATTGAGTATGATGCTGGCTGTAGGTATGCTATATATATAGACTCCACTATCTTCAGGAATTTTCCATCTATTCCCATTTTTTTTTCTGTTTAATCCTCACCTGGTTTTTTTTTTTTTTTAATAATTTACTATTCCCTTTTTTTGTAGTGTTTTGATCATAAAGGGATATTGTATTTTGTCAAAGGCTTTCTCTACATCTATTGATATGACCATGTGGTTTTTGGTCTTGCTTTTGTTGATGTGGTGGATCACATTGATTGATTTACGTATATTAAACCAACCTTGCATGCCTGGGATAAACCCTACCTGGTCATGATGAAAAATCTTTTTAATATACTGCTGTATCCGGTTGGCTAGAATTTTGTTCAATATTTTTGCATCTATGTTCATCAGAGATACTGGTCTGTAGTTTTCTTTTTTGGTTGTGTCCCTGTCTGCTTTTGGTATCAGAGTGATGTTAGCTTCATAGAAGCTGGCAGGGAGTATTCCAGTGTCTTCAATCTTCTGGAAGACTTTTAAAAGTAGAGGTATTAGTTCTTCTTTGAAGGTTTTGTAGAATTCATTTGTAAAACCATCTGGTCCAGGACTTTTATTTTGGGGGAGATTTTTGATAACTGTTTCAATTTCATTAGCTGTGATGGGCCTGTTCATGTTATCCACTTCCTCTTTACTTAGTTTTGGAAGTTGGTAGGTATCTAGGAAATCGTCCATTTCTTCCAGGTTCTCTAGCTTGATGGCATATAGTTGTTCATAGAAGCCTCGCATGATATGTTGAATTTCTGTGGTGTCTGTTGTGATACCTCCTCTTTCATTTAGTACCCGATTTATTTGGCCTTCTCCTTTTTTTTGTTTTGTGAGTCTGGCTAAAGGTTTGTTGATTTTGTTCACTCTTTCAAAGAACCAACATTTACTTTTGTTGATCTTTTGTATGGTTTTCTTATTCTCAATGTTATTTATTTCTGCCCTAACTTTAGTAATTTTTGTCCTTCTGGTTGCTTTAGGGTTCCTTTGTTCTTCTACTTCTAGGTCTTTAAGATGTTCAATCAGGCTGTTTATTTGTGCTTTTTCTTGTTTCCTAGTGTGTGCTTGTATAGCTATGAACTTATGAACTTCCCTCTCAGTACTGCCTTAGCTGTGTCCCAAATATTTTGATAGCTTGTGTCTCAATTTTCATTGAAGTCTTGAAACATTTTGATTTCTTCCTTGATTTCCTCTTTGACCCAGAGGTTGTTAAGAAGTGTACTGTTGAGCTTCCACATTTTGGGACTATTACTAATCTTTTATTGATTGTTAAGTGTTAGTTTCATTCCACTGTGGTCTGAGAAGATGCTTGGGATGATTTCAATGCTCTTGAATTGGCTGATGCTGTCTTTGTGGCCTAACATATGGTCTATCCTTGAGAATGACCCATGTGGATTTGAGTAAAATGTGTATTCCAGTTTCTTGGGATGAATGACTCAGAAAATGTCCAATAGTTCTAGTTTATCTATCTCTTCATTTAGCTCCCTTATGTCTTTATTGATTTTCTGCCTGGACAATCTGTCAAGTTGAGAGAGTGGGGTGTTGAAGTCCCATACTATGACTTTGTTGCTGTTAATATATTGCTGTAGCTCTTTCAGTAGACAACGTTTGATGTATTTAGATGGCTTCTCATTGGGTGCATAGATGTCAATAATTATTAAGTCCTCTTGATTGATTGATCCTCTGAGCATTAAGTAGTGTCCATTCCTATCTTTTTAAATCTTATCTATTTTAAAGTCTATCGTGTCAGATATGAGATTAGCTGTTCCTGCCCTTTTTTGTGGGCCACTGGCTTGAATGATAGTTTTCCATCCTTTCACTTTAAGTCTGTGTTTGTCTTGTTGAGTTAGGTGAGTTTCCTGTAGACAGCATATTGTTGGGTTGTGTTTTCTGATCCATCTTCCTACTCTGTGTCTTTTAATAGGTGAATTCAGGCCATTGACATTTATTTATATCAAAGATTGAAGATATTTTAATGCCATTCTTGTAGAGTTTTAGAGTGTTCTGTATATGTCCTATTTATGATGGTCTGTTTATAGAAGACCTTTCAGAACTTCTTTCAGGGCAGGCTTGGTGATAGTTGATTCCTTCAACTGTTGCTTGTCTGAGAAGGTTTTGATGCCTCCATATAGTCTGAATGACAGTATAGCAGGATATAGTAGTCTTCGTTGAAAGCTTGAAAGGCTTTCAACCAAGCACTCGATAGATATCTTGCCATTCTCTTCTGGCCTGTAGTGTTTGTGTGGAGAAGTCTGCTGCTAATCTTATGGGTTTTCCTTTGTAGGTGACTCTTTGTTTGTCTCTTGCAACCTTCAGGATCCTTTCTTTTTCCTTATTCCTTTCCATTCTAAATATGATGTGTCTTGGTGTCTTTAAGTCTGGGTTAATTCTGTTTGGGACCCTCTGGGCTTCTTGAGTCTTTATGTCTTTGTTGTTGTCTAGACTAGAGAAGTTTTCAGCTATTATGGCCTGAAGAATGCTTTCTTCCTCTCCCTTTCTTCCTCTGGCAAGCCAATAATGCGTATATTGTTTCTTTTGAAGTCATCCCATAGGTCTCTGTTGTTGTCTTCAGCATCTCTTAATCTCTTTTTGAGATCTCTTACTTCTTTTTTAGTTGTCTCTAATTCATCCTTGACCTTGCTAATTCTGTCTTCAGCCTCATTGATTCTATTCCCTCTGCCCTCTACAGTTTTCTGGAGTTCATCTATTTTGTTTCCCTGTTCTGATACTGTTTTAGCTTGTTCAGCTAGTCATGTTCTTAGCTCAGCTATTTCAGCTTTCAGCTCTCTAATAACCTTGAGATAGTTAGTGTTTTCTTCCAGAGTCTCATTTGTTGTTCCTTTTGGGGGGCTTTTAGCTGGACTGTTGTCCTGGCTAGTTTCTCCAATATTTCTTCTTGTTGGTTTACCCATTTTATATATTATGTTATGAGTTCCCTCTCTTAGTACTTTTCTTTTTTTTTAATTTTTTTTTAATATTTATTTTATTTATTTATTCCCTTTTGTTGCCCTTGTTGTTTTATTGTTGTAGTTATTATTGTTGTTGTCGTTGTTGGATAGGACAGAGAGAAATGGAGAGAGGAGGGGTAGACAGAGAGGAGGAGAGAAAGATAGACACCTGCAGACCTGCTTCACCGCCTGTGAAGCGACTCCCCTGCAGGTGGGGAGCCGGGGTTCGAACTGGGATCCTTATGCCGGTCCTTGTGCTTTGCGCCACCTGCGCTTAACCCGCTGCGCTACAGCCCGACTCCCTCTTAGTACTTTTCAAATTACTGATCACTATTTCCTGGATTGACTTGTGTCTAAGTAAGGTAAGTAAAGGGTTCACACTGGTGGAAGTTAACAGTTGTTTCAATAGCATTTTAATCCCTGAGTTGGAGCTCAGTGATTTAAAAGCCTCTTTTTTTATTTTTCTTTTTCTTCCCTGTAGGCTATGGGAGCCTGAGGGCTTCTAACTATAAGTAGGCTTCTTAACTTAACCACTGACTCCTGACCAAGAGATAAGGCAGGGTGTGGCAGAGATAGTCCGGTGGTTATGCAAAGAGACTTTCACAGCCCCACAGCTATGCCACCGAGATATAGGTCTCCTTGAATTTCCTGGTTTGATCTCTGTCCCCCAGTGTCCCTCCCTGCCGCTGCTCCAGATCCTGAGGGCAGTAGCAGTGGCGACTCAGGGTTGCACTTGGTGAGTCTCCAGGGAGTCCTCTCCTCCCTTCAGCTGTCCCCTTATTGGTGTAACAGACTGGAAGTGGTGTCTCAATTGATAGACCGTCGGACTGTTATCAGCCACTTAGTCTCTCCCTAGGCTCCTCTCTTGTCACCAGCCAAGTGTGTTTGCACTCACCAGTGATTTGGTGGGTTCCTGTAGTCATTCTAGTCTTGTCTTGTTGAGTCCCAGGTGGTATCCTTTGGCATTCCTAGTTGATCCAGGAGAGACGCTTTTTTTTTTTTTTAAGATTTTATTTATTTATTTATTTATTCATTTTTGTTGCCCTTGTTGTTTCATTGTTGTAGTTATTGTTGTTGGTGGTGGATAGGAGAGAGAGAAATAGAGAGAGGAGGGGAAGACAGAGAGGGAGAGAGAAAGATAGACACCTGCAGACCTGCTTCACCGCCTGTGAAGCGACTCCCCTGCAGGTGGGGAGCCGGGGGCTTGAACTGGGATCCTTATGCTGGTCCTTGCGCTTTGCACCACGTGCACTTAACCTGCTGCGCTACCGCCTGACTCCCTCCCCATAGCTTTTACGGATGTTTTTCCTCTGTGCTCTAGTTAACCTCTCTAGTGTTCAAGCACATTCTAGTATTGGTACTGACCATGCAGGACAAATTAAAATTTGTCATTTGCCCTATGGCACCTGAGCTACGTAGTATAATCCCTATACCCTATTTACAAAGACCATCTGTGATCCTGCTAGGATGAGGGTGCATGCTGATCAGCTATTTATTCCCAGTCCTTCTTTTACCTAAGTGCTAAGCTCTAGTTCAATGACTGGATATTACTCTGGTATAGCAGGAGCCATTGTTCCTTTATGCCTAGAAAATGGCATGACTCCTCCCCCCTTTATGGGTGCGAGAACTCAGTGGACTTTTTTTCTTTTTTAATTTTTTTTTTTTAACCAGAGCACTGCTCAGCTCTGGCTTATGGTGGTGCAGGGGATTGAACCTGGAACTTTGGAGCCTCAGGCATGAGAGTATCTTTGCATAACCATTATGCTGTCTCCCCCGCCCTCAGTGGACTTTTTAACGTTGATTCTGAAAAATGGATATTTCCCACATCCCTCCGTTTGCTAAGTTGAAATTTATTCCTATCTCTGTGGACACTGTCATAGGCCTTATATATGCCACCTGTCACACAGAAGGCAACCCATGTTTGTGAACACTGTCTCTGCCTTTGCTGCTGAGGTATTCCTTATTACACTGACTACAACCCTAAATATATTTCTAGATTAAGGTTTATTTCTTCTAAACATGCATTTTGCATGCCTTACTACCCCGCTAGATGGGTACTTGTGGAACGCCACATGTACCCTTAAAGGGGGTCATGAACAGAATACAGAGAGCTTTATATATGTTAAGTTTTGTACTGCATAATTCTAATCAGATAGCTGCTAAATGTTACTTTTCTCAACAGAGCTATTCCTTTTCTAGCAGATGCCTCCTGATTTGTCTAGTCTTTGTGATTGACGTCAATACAATTACTAACAAGGCATAGGGTATGTTTGTTCTAGTTTCTCATTCACAGGTCCTGTTTGGACCCATTCTGAACAGTTAAACCCCTCTCATCTGCGAACTCCTCACATGAGCTGACACATGGATTGCAGCCGTCCAACACCCTGCATATGCCACGATTGCCACCCAGGAGCCACTTGAACTTGGGGACACCTCTGTAAGTCTCTGTGATGGACTGTTTCTGGGTCTATTAAAGATACTAGATAACAGGTCTTCCAGCTAACAGGGACTTATCTGATACCCAGTTATTGCACCCACACTCTGAGGGGTGAAAGCAGAGCTTGCAGGGGTAACCCTTGCATCACTGAAGATTTGCTTATTTCTCCTGTGCTTATACAGACTGTACATCTTGTCCATGTCTATAATCAGAAGTGGGGAATTGTTGTGACCCTAACATGAGTTTGGGACTATTAGCATATGAATGATGTCAGCTTGAGGAGGTGCAACTGAGAAGGGAATGTATAAAAAGCACAGACTTGGAGCAGGTCACTCTTTTTGGCTGCTGCTTCTCCTGGTCAGAAGCATCTCGGTGGAGGTGCTCCATGTATGGCTACTTCTCCTGGGAACTGAACACGTGTGATTCTGCTAGCCAGTAAACTCTTTGAGACTCTTCCAGCCATGAGCAACCTATACTTCAGCTGATAACTGTTTGTTTATTGCCTCCATGGCTACCTCTGGGGCTCAGTGACTGCACTTCTAATCCCCTGCTCCTGGAGGCTTTTTTTTCCTTTTGTTGCCCTTGTTGTTTATTGTTGTTGTTGCTATTATTATCATTGTTGTTATTGCTGTCATAGTTGGATAGGACAGAGAGAAATGGAGAGAGGAGGGGAAGACAAAGATGGGGGAGAGAGAGATAGACACCTGCAGGCCTGCTTCATCACCTGTGAAGCGACTCCCCTGCAGGTAGGGAGCCGGGGGCTCGACCCAGATCCTTACGCCAGTCTGTGCACCATGTGCATTTAACCTGCTGCGCTACCACCCAGCTCCTTTTAATTGTTTATCTTATGGGACTAAACTTTTGATAACTATACTCAGACTTTAGGACCTAGCATACTCTTAATCCCTGATGATAACTGTTTTGTGTATCTACATATATGTCCCATGCTTTTCTAATGCCCTAATAAACCTTGTACTGTTTAAACCCATTCCCAGCTCTCCGCTGTGAATCCTTTTATGTGCCAAAGCCCTAAAGCTTTCCCCCCTTGTTGGTTAAATTACAACAGTCTAGCTAGCTATTTCTCAGTCCCCTGATGAGCTGTCTAGACCCACTCTCTACAAACTGCAATCACACATAAATCGTTTCCGAATCCTATTGATTCGGAACAACAACGATGCAGGCTCTGATGCAGAAGGTGGGGGCTGAGAGCCTGCCCTTTCAGCAAAGTCCAACAGATGCCTCAGCTCTGCAGAGCACACTGTTAGCAGCAAGGCTGTAAAGCGACTTGCCTCACTGAGGCTGCTACTTGGTCAATAGCATGAGGTGAGGAGGAAGGAAAAGGCAGGTCTGCTTGCAAAACTCAAGCCACAAGGAAGTGGCAGAGACGTCACCTTGACAAGGCAGCTCCCACTGCCAGCTATGATCTGTCTGACTCTGTGTGGCTGCAGAGACTGTTCTTCCTGGTGGTTTGTGAAGATTTATTTACCGTGAACTGAGGAGATAGCATAGTGGTTCTGCACAGGACTTACATGCCTGAGGCATTAAAAATCCCAGGTTTTTTGAGCCCTTGGCTCCCCACCTGCAGGGGGGTCGCGTCACAAGCGGTGAAGCAGGTCTGCAGATGTCTTTCTCTCCCCCTCCTCTCTTCATTTCTCTCTGTCCTATCCAACAACAATGACGTCAACAACAATAATAATAACCACAAAAACGGTTAAAAAATAACCAAGGCAACAAAAGGGGGGGGGGGACCTCCAGGAGCAGTGGATTCGTGGTGGAGGCAAAAAAAAAAAAAAAAAAAAAAAAAAGCCAGGTTCAATCCCCAGCACCATAGTAAGCCAAAGCTGAGCAGTGCTCTGGTAAAAACAACTTTTCTGGGGCTAGGTGATGGCGCACCTGGTTGAGTAAACATATTGCACTTCATAAGGACCTGAGTTCAAGCCCCTAGTTCCCACCTGCAGGAGGAAGCTTCTTCACAAATGGTGAAGCAGTGCTGCAGGTGTCTCTCTTCCTCTGTCTCCCCCTTCCCTCTAATAAAGATACTTTAAAAAATTTTTTAAAAGGAAAGGAAAAGGGTAGTCAGGCGGTAGCTCAGCAGGTTAAATGTAGGTGGCTCAAAACACAAGGACAGGTGTAAGGATCCCGGTTCGAGCCCCCAACTCCCCACCTGTGGGGGGGGTCACTTCACAGGAGGTGAAGCAGGTCTGCAGGTGTCTGTCTTTTTCTTCCCCATCTCTCTCCATTTCTCTCTGTCCTATCCAACAACAATGACATCAATAACAACAACAATAATAACTACAACAATAAAACAACAAGGGCAACAAAAGGGAATAAATAAATATTTTTTAAAAAAAGAAAGAAAGAAAAGGAAAAGGGGAAAGCTTTTTTATAGAAAGTACTTTTCTAGGGGCTGGGTGGTGGCGCACCTAGTTAAGTGCACATGTTATAGTACACAAGGACCCAGGTTCAAACCCCGGGTCCCCACCTGCAGGGGAGAAGCTTCACGAGTGGTGAAGCAGTGTTGCAGGTGTTTCTCTATCTCTCTCCCTCTCTATCATCCCCTCCCCCTCTCAATTTCTGGCTGTCTCTAGCTAATAAATAAATAAATTTTTTTTTTTAATTAAGAAAAAGTACTTTTCTTAGAGTAGCTTGTTAAGATAGTTCAGTAGGTAAGGTGCATGCATGTGTGAGGTTCTGGGTTTGACCCCCAGCACGAGGGGGAGCTTTATGGATGGGAGAGTAGTGTTTTGAGATTGAGTTTGAGAGAGGGAAAGAGAGAGCAGGGCTAGGGTAGATAGCATAATGGTTATGTAAAGAGCCTCTCATACCTGAGGCTCCAAAGTCCCAGGTTCAATCCCCCACACCACCATAAGCCAGAGCTAAGCAGTGCTCTGGTTTAAAAAAGAAAATTAATTAAAAAGGAGGAGAGAGAGAGAGAGAGAGAGAAAGTCAGGGTGCCTCTCCCGTTCATATGGTGCTGGGGATTAAGCAGGAGCCTCAGGCATGTAAGTCTTGTGCTCAGCCAGCTGAGCTATTTGTCCTTGTGACAGAGAGGCACACTGATGTCTTGCCTCCTCTCTCTCTCTTTAGCTCAGCAGGCAGAGAAAAGGGTTTATTATTTATTTATTGTTTGGCTTGAGACAGAGCAATTGAGGGAGAGAGAGACAAAGAGGGAGAGAGACAGAGAGATACCTGCAGCCCTGCTTCACCACTCATGAAGCTTTCCCTCTGCAGATTCCTGTGTCTTGCTCCCCCCTCTTCATTTATTAAAAATATGTACTTATTTATTTATGAGAACGATAGGAGGAGAGAGAGAAAGAACCAGACATCACTCTGGTACATGTGCTGCCGGGGATTCAACTCAGGACCTCATGCTTTATCCACTGTGCCACCTCCCGGACCACCCTCCTTCATTTTTTAAATTGCCACCAGTGTTATCACTGGAACTCAGCACCTATAGGATGAATGCTGAACTCCTGGTAGTCTTTTATTTGATAAGACAGAGATAAATTGAGAGGGAAGGGAGAGAGAGAGGAGAGAGAGAGCTTGTGGCCCTGTCTTACATGGTGTGCATGGTGATGTGTACACTTAGCTGGGTGCGTCATGGCCCAACCCCTATCACAGTCTTAAAAAAAAAAAAAAAAAAACAGGGAGTTGGGCAGTAGCGCAGCGGGTTAAACGCACGTGGCGCAAAGCACAAGGACAAGCATAAGGATCCTGGTTCGAACCCCTGGCTCCCCACCTGCAGAGGAGTCACTTCATAAGTGGTGAAGCAGGTCTGCAGGTGTCTGTCTTTCTCTCCTCCTCTCTGTCTTCCCCTCCTCTCTCCATTTCTCTCTGTCCTATCCAACTACAATGACATCAGTAACAACAATAATAACTACAACAATAAAACAACAAAGGCAACAAAAGGGAAAATAAATATTTCAAAAAAAAACAAACTTTTTTTTTTTTTTTTTACTAAAACACTGCTCAGTTCTGGCTTATGGTGGGGCTGGAGATTGAATCTAGGACCTCAGAGCTTCAGGCCTGAAAGGCTTTTCCATAACCATTATGCTACTGTCTCCCCAGACCCCCCCAAAACAATTTATTAATGAGAAAGAGAAAATCAGAGCATCACTCTGTCACATGTGATTCTAGGGGCTGAACTTGGGACCTCATGCTTGAGAACCGAGTGATTTATCCACTGCGCCCCATCCTGAGCTGTTCTGTCCCTCTAGCTCTAAAAATCCACAGTAAGGATTGAGTCAGGGAGGCAACTCAGCAGAACCACATGTGTGGGAGGCTCTGGATTCATTCCTCCAACACCACACAAAAGAAGACATTCTAGTGGCCTGGGAAGTGGCTCAGTGGCTACAGAGTCGGCCCTAAGACCTTAAAGTCCCAGGGGCTAAGCGGTGGCGCACCTGGTTAAGTGCGTAGTTACAATGCACAAAAACCCAGGTTCACACTCCTGGTCCCCACCTGCAGGGGGGAAGCTTCACAAGAAAGTGAAGCAGTGCTGCAGGTGTCTCTGTCTTTCTGCCTACTTGCCCCTTCCCACTCAGTTTCTCTCTGCTTCTATCCAATAAATAAATAAAATATTGAAAACAAAACAAAATATGAGGTCCTAAATTCATTCCAGGGCATTGCATGTGCCAGTGTTATGCTCTGGTTCTGTGTCTGTCTGTGTCTCTATCATTAGTTAAGAGAGAGAGAGAGAGAGAGAGAAGCGCCAGGTGGTGGCGCACCTGGTTAAGGGCACACATTACAGTGTGCAAGGATCTGGGTTCAAGCCCCTGGTCCCCATCTGCAGAGGGAAAGCTTCGTGACTGGTGAAGCAGGGCTGCAGGTGTCTCTCTGTCTCTCTCTATCACCCCTTTCCCTCTTGATTTCTGGATGGCTGTCTCTATCAAATAAATAAAGATATAAAATAATTTTAAAGGGGAGGCAGAAAAGAAAGCCACTTTCAGAAGTCAGGCGGTAGTGCAGCTGATTAAGCGCACATGGCTCGAAGGGCAAAGACTGGCATAAGGATCCCAGTTCAAAACCCAGGCTCCCTCCCTACAGGAGGGTTGCTTTACAAGCCTGAAGCAGGTCTGCAGGTGTCTGTCTTTCTCTCCCCTTCTCTGTTTTCTCCTCTCTCCATTTCTCTCTGGCCTATCCAACAACAACAACAGCAATGGCAACAATAAACACAATAGGGCAACAAAATGGGGAAAGTGGCCTTCAGGAGCAGTGGATTTGTAGTGGAGGCACCCTAGAGGCAGAAAGAAAAAAAAAAAAGAGGGGGGGATTGGATGGTAGCTCAGCCAGTTTAGTGCATGGCACAAAGCACACGGACTGGCTTAAGGATCCGGGTTCCAGCCCTGCAGGCGAGTCGCTTCACAGGTGGTGAAGCAAGTCTGCAGGTATCTCTCTTTCTCCCTCTCTGTCTTCCCCTCCTCTCTCCATTTCTCTCTGTCCTATCCAACAACAATGGCATCAATAACAACAATAATAACCACAACAATGACAAAAAACAACAAGGGCAACAAAAGGGAAAAAATAGCCTCCAGGAGCAGTGGATTAGAAGTGCAGGCACCCAGCCCTAGCAATAACCCTGGAGGCAAAAAAAAAAAAAAAGAAAAGAAAAAATGGGAAAGAAGTAGAAACGCAAAGCAGAAATTGACTGAGTTTGGAGTATGGCACCAAAGTAAGAAAGCAGAAGTACACTAGAGTTTGCAGTGAGTACCTCCCTAATACTTCCTCTCCACTTTTCCAAGCTTTGGGTCCATGATTGCTCAACAATTTGTTTGGCTTTGTATGTTAACTCTCTTTTCAGTCACCAGGTTCCAGGTGTCATCAGGATGCCAGCCAGACTTCCCTGGATTGAAGACCCCACCAATGTGTCCTGGAGCTCAGCTTCCCCAGAGACCCACCCTACTAGGGAAAGAGAGAGGCAGACTGGGAGTATGGACCGACCAGTCAACACCCATGTTCAGCGGGGAAGCAATTACAGAAGCCAGACCTTCTACCTTCTGCAACCCACAATGACCCTGGGTCCATGCTCCCAGAGGGATAGAGAATGGGAAAGCTATCGGGGGAGGGGGTGGGATATGGAGATTGGGCGGTGGGAACTGTGTGGAGTTGTACCCCTCCTACCCTATGGTTTTCTTAATTAATCCTTTCTTAAATAAAAAAAAAAAAAAAGAAAAGAAAAAATGGGAAAGAAAAGAAAGTCATTCTTACTCATCTATGCCCATCAGACTCTGTGTGTGTGTGTGTGTGTGTGTGTGTGTGACGGGATCAGCCAGCCAGGGGCGCCTCCATCTACAGCCCCTGGCCCCCTCCCAGGCCTCCTGAACAGGGCCTTGGAATCTGCATCCACACCAAGTGTCGTCATCCCTAGCCCCTTCTACAGGGAATCTGCTGGGAATTTCGTGGCCCACTCCTGGGGCCCCTGGAGCACCCGGCAGGGGCGGGAAGCGGGGAATTCCTCGCCTAGGTGGTGGGTGCAGGGAGAAGCGCCCCGCCAGAGTCCTACCGATGAGCATGGTGACCAGGTTGGCAGCCGCATACTTCTCGATCTCATGGATCCAGTGGGGCACCGACTCGAAGGTGCAGCGCCGCGTCAGGTCATAGGCGATGATGGCGGCGTGGGCGCTGCGGTAGTAGCTCTGCGTGATGGTGCGGAAGCGCTCCTGGCCTGCGGTGTCCCACACCTGCATCTGCACAAGGGAGGGGGGGCTCGTAAGGCGACCTCTTGACAGCTGGGAACAGGCTACTGTGTCATCTGAATAAATATAGGGGGTCTGGTTAAGAAAAAAAAAAAGACTAAAAGGATGGGGGTGAGGGGAGATAGCATAATGGTTATGCAAAGAGACTCATGCCTGAGGCTCCAAAGTCCTAGGTTCAACCCTCCACACCACCATAAGCCAGAGCTGAGCAGTGCTCTGGTTAAAATAAATTAAAAAATTAAAGATATATATAGGGGGGCGGGTCATGGCACACCAGATTAAGTGCACACAGGACCTGTGCAAGGATTTGGGTTTGAGCCCCCACAGGGACACTTTACAAGTGGTAAAGCAGGCCTGCAGGTATCTCTTTCTTTCTCCCTCTCTGTCTACCCCCCAATTTCTCTCTGTCCTATTTAATAAAGTGGGGGGGGGATGAGGGGGGTAGGTAGCTTTTTTTTTTTTTTTTTGCCTCCAGGGTTATTGCTGGGGCTTGGTGCCTGCACCACGAATCCACTGCTCTTGGAGGCTATTTTTTCCCCTTTTGTTGCTCTTGTTTTTTTGTTGTTGTGATTATTATTGTTGTTTTTAATGTTGTCATTGTTGGATAGGACAGAGAGAAATGGAGAGAGGAGGGGAAGATAGAGGGGGGAGAGGAAGAAAGACACCTGCAGACTTGCTTCACCACTTGTGAAGCGACCCCCTGAAGTGGAGAGCCAGGGCTCGAACCAGGATCCTGATGCCAGTCCGAGAGCTTTGTGTCATGTGTGTTTAACCACTGCGCTACCGCCTGACCCCTAGCATAATGGTTTTGCAAAGAGACTCTTTAAAAAAAAATTATTTCCTTTTGTTGTACTTGTTGTTTTATTGTTGTTGTTACTGGATAGGACAGAGAGAAATGGAGAGAGGAGGGGAAGACAGAGAGGGGGAGAGAAAGACACCTGCAGACCAGCTTCACCGCCTATGAATCCACTCCCCTCAGGTGGGGAGCCGGGGGCTCGAACCAGGATCTTTATGCAGGTCCTTGCGCTTTGTGCCACCTGCGCTTAACCCGCTGCCCTACTGCCCGACTCCCGCAAAGTGACTCTTATGCTAGAGACACTAAAGTCCCATGTTCAGTTCCTCACATCACTATAAGCCAGAGCTAGGGCTGAACAGTGCTCTGGTAAAGAAAAGAAATGAGGGAACTGGGCGGTGGCGCAGTGGGTTAAGCGCGCATGGCGCAAAGCATACTGACTGGCATCAGGATCCTGGTTTGAGCCCCAGCTACCCACCTACAGAGAAGTCATTTCACAAGCGGTGAAGCAGGTCAGCAGGTGTCTATCTTTCTCTCCCCATCTCTGTCTTCCTCTCCTCTCTCCATTTCTCTCTGTCCTATCCAACAACAACAACAATAATAACAATGGCGATAAGCAAGGGCAACAAAAAAGAAAAAATAGAAAAGAAAATAAATGAAAAAAATTGAGGGAAGCTTTGGTGCTGTTCTCTCTTTTCTCTTTCTCTCTCTCTCTCCTTCCTTATCTCTTTGCTATCTTTGTTTTTTCAATATGTTTTTATTTATTTCCTTTTGTTGCCCTTGTTGTTTTATTGTTGTAGTTATTATTGCTGTTATTGTTGGATAGGACAGAGAGAAATGGAGAGAGGAGGGGAAGACAGAGAAGGAAGAGAAAGAGACTTGCAGACCTGCTTCACCGCCTGTGAAGGGCCTCCCCTGCAGGTGGGGAGCCGGAGGCTTGAACGGGGATCCTTACGTTGGTCCTTGCGCTTTGTGCCATGTGCGCTTAACCCGCTGTGCTACCGTCAGTGGGGCTGGGTTGTGGCAAACCCAGGTAAGTGCACATACTACAATGTGCAAGGAGCCTCAGAAGGACCCGGGTTCAAATCCCCACTCCCCAATTACAAAGGGGACACTTCACTAGCAGTGAAAGCAGTCAGCAGGTGTCTATTTCTCTCTCTCTCTCCCTCTCTCCCTTTCTGTCTCCACCTCCTCTCTCATTTTCTCTCCATCCTAACAAATAAAATAGGAAAGAAAAGAATGACTACTAGAAGTGGTGGGTTTGTAGTATTGACTTTGAGCTCCAGTGATAACCCTGGAGGCAAAAACAAAACAAAACGCCTTGCGAAGAGTGGGCTGTACCCACTGAGCCCTCTGCTGGCTGCCAGAAGTTCTCTTCACTGCTACTCAGACTTAATTGGCATCCCAAACAAGATCCAGTCATTCCATTTCATCAGCCTTTGCACTCTTTGTAATCGGGGATCGGGTGGTGGTGCCCCGGGTTAAGTGCACATAGTATGAACTCTGTAATCAAACGACTAAAAGACAGTATCTTGCATTTATCATCACAATCTGTTCCTTAATCATGAGTGACGACTGATGTCTCTGTACACGTTTTAAGGGGGCACTTATAAAATTTGTCAAGTAGCAGTTTGGGCCAATTTGAATTATCAGCTTTTTGTATTTGGTTGTTGGCCTTCTCAGCTCCTTATCAGGGCTTGTATGACATTAAGGAACTTAGTGGAGCCAGGTAGCGGGCTGTGCACTGTTTGAGTGAACAGGTTCCTTTGCACAAGGACCTGAGTTCAAGCCCCCAGCCTCCACCTGCAGTGGGAAGCTTCAGGAAAGGTGAAGCTGGTCTGTAGGTATCTCTGTTTCTCTCTCTCTCTCTTTGTAAAAATACTTTTATATATTTACTATTGGATAGAGATAGAGGGAAATTAAGGGGGGGGAGGTAGAGAGGGAGAGAGACATCTGCAGCCCTGCTTCACCACTCGTGAAGCTTTCCCCCTGCAGGTGGGGATGGGGGCTTGAACCTGAGTCCTTGTGCACTGTAATGTGCACACTTAACCAGGTATGCCACCGCCTGGCCCGTTTCTCTCTCCCTCTCTATCTTCTATTTCCCTTTCAACTTCTCTTGGTCTCTATCCAATAAAATAAAAATAAATAAAATATTTTTTAAAAAGAAAAGAAAAGAAATTAGCCAAGTGGATAAAGTACTGGACTCAAGCACAAGGTCCTGAGTTAGGTCCCTGGGGTTGCATGTACCAGATTGATGCTCTTATTCTCTCTCTGGTTCATGAAACAAAATAAATCTTAAAAAAAAAAAAAGGCATTGCAAAGGGTATGCTTCAAAAACAATGAAGCAGGTCTGCAGGTGTCTATTTTTCTCCCTCCCGTCTCAATTTCTCTCTGTCCTGTCAAATAAAATAGAAAGAAAAAAAGAAGCAAAACAAAAGGAAAAAAATGGCCACTGGAAGTGGTAGATTCCTAGTGCTAGCACTTGTTATAGTGGTAACCCTGGTTGCAATAATAAATAAATAGATAGCATTAGGGAGTCGAGCAGTAGCACAGCGGGTTAAGCGCAGGTGGCGCAAAGTCCAAGGACCGGAGTAAGGATCCTTGTTCGAGCCCCTGGCTCCCTACCTGCAGGGAAGTCGCTTCACAAGCGGTGAAGCAGGTCAGCAGGTGTCTTTCTCTCCCCCTCTCTGTCTTCCCCTCCTCTCTCCATTTCTCTCTGTCCTATCCAACAACGATGACAACAATAATAACTATAACAATAAAACAATGGCAACAAAAGGGAATAAAAAATATTTTTAATGGCATTAAATATTAATCACTTATCAAATCCTCAGTCTGCAATTTTTTTTTTTAAGATTTATTTATGAAAGATAGAGAGGCCTGGGGAGACATCAGAATAGTTCCGCAAATGACTTTCATGTCTGAGGCTCTGAGGTCCCAGGTTTAATCCCCAGCACCACCATGATCCAGAACTGAGCAGGGCTCTGGAGTCTCTTTCTTCCTCTCTTACTTCCTCACACCCCTTTTTAAAATTTCTTTATTGGGGGATTAATGTTTTAGAGTTGACAATAAATACGATAGTTTGTACATGCATAACATTTCTCAGTTTTCCACATAACAATGCAAACACCACTAGGTCCTCTGTCATCATGTTCCAGGACCTGAACCCTGCCCCCAACCCACCCCAGAGTCTTTTTTTTTTTTTTTTAAGATTTTATTTATTTATTCATGAAGAAGATAGGAGGAGAGAGAAAGAACCAGACATCGGCCTGGTACATGTATTGCCGGGGATTGAACTCAGAACTTCATGCTTGAGAATCCAAGGCTTTATCCACTGCACCACCTTCTGGACCACCCCAGAGTCTTTTACTCTGGTGCAATACACCAACTCCAGTCCAAGTTCTGCTTAGTGTTTCCCCATCAGATCTTGGTTTTTAACTTCTGCCTATGAGTGAGATCATCCCATATTCATCCTTCTGTTTCTGATTTATCTCATCATGATTTCTTCAAACTCCATCCAACATGGGCTCTCTCTTTTTCTCATTCTTTCTTTCTCTCTGTTTCTCTTTCTCCTTAAAATAAATAAATAAACAGATATATAAATAAATAAAATATTTTTAAAAAGAAAGGAAAGGGGGACTGGGTGGTTCAGCAGGTTAAGTGCACAGTGCACACACACTTAGACTAAGTCCCCGCTCCTCAGCTTCAGGCGGGATGCTGCAGTTGTCTCTCTTTCTTTTTCTTTCTCCCTTTCTATCTTTCTCTCCCCTCTCAATTTCTCTCTGTCCTATCAAATAAAGGGGGAAAAAAAAAAGGGAATAAATGGCTGCTAGGAGCAGTGGATTTGTCGTGCCCGCACCAAACCCCAGCTACGACCCTGGTGGTAGAAAGAGAGAGAGACAGAGAGAGAGAATGAGAGTGAGAATCATTGTGGCACATGTGATGTCAGGGATCGACTGCTAACTCAGGACCTCATGCGTGACAGTCCAACACTTTACCCACCACACCACCTCCTGGACTGTAAGTATTTCTTTTCACATCCTCGTTTATCTTTTCACTTTGCATAGGGATATTAGACTCTGCAGAAATCTAACCTCTGAATAGTTACAGAGAGGTGTATAACTCTGACCCTTATATAGATTGAGCAATATTTTTCTTTATGATTTCCCCCCATGTGCACTTTTCCCATGCCTTCTCCTCTTCTGGTACTTGAGTAATTTTTCTTTCTTTTTTTTTGTTGTTAGGGACAGAGAGAATTGGGGATGGAGATACAGAGAGAGAGAGGGCAGAAAGACCCCTACAGACCCGCTTCATCACTCGTGAAGCTTTCCTCCTGCAGGTGGGGGTCAGGGGCTTGAACCTGAGTCTTTGCACATGGTGACCTGTGCTTGGCCCCTGTGATTTCATATTTTAATTTAAAAAAATATTTATTTATTCCCTTTGTTATTATTGTTGTTGTTGATGTCATTGTTGGATAGGACAAAGAGAAATGGAGAGGGGGAGAGAAAGACACCTGCTTCACCGCCTGTGATGTGACTCCCCTGCAGGTGGGGAGCTGGGGGCTTGAACTTGGATCCTTACGCTGGGTCCTTGCGCTTTGCACCACGTGCGCTTAACCTGCTGTGCTACCGTCCGACTCTCAATTTCATATTTTAAAAGACTGATGTATTTAGCTGTGAGGCGGGGGAAGAGGAGGGAAAGAAAATGTGAGCCAGAGCATTACTCAGGCCTGTGGAGTGGTAGAGATGCAAGCCCTGTGCCCTCTCATGTTGGTCTCTAACCCTTGTTCTCTTGGGTGGGCATGCGTCTCTGTGAGGAGGGACTCCGACCCAGAGAGCCGGGCTGACCAGGGCCCCTCTGACCTTGACTTTCTTGCCGTCAATGTCCAAGGAGCGCACGGTGAAGTCCACACCGATGGTGTTCTGCTGGTTCTCCGTGTAGACCCCAGATTTGAAGTGCTGCACCACACAAGTCTTGCCCACATTGGAGTCGCCAATGAGGATGACCTTGAACAAATAGTCGAAGTTCTCGTCCTCTGCACGGGCAGAGCTGGAGAAGTACATGGCTCTCCGGAACAGGCCTAAGGAGAGAGGGAGGGACTCAGTCTCCTCAGAATACTGTGCCCCAGTATGGTTCCGTAGCCCCCATGTCCACTTGGTCGATTCCAAATTATATTCCTCCATGAGGATAATTTCTGGAACCATCCGTTCCACCCCGGTTCCATGGCTGCCAGTTCTTAGCAACATCGCCCCGCCAGATATTCGTCAGGATGCGGCATCATCTAAGTTCATTTCCCACGTCTACGCTCGACCGGACCTGCCAATATACGCGGATATCTTCGCCCACCCTGTCCAACGCTTGACGTCTCGTCACCCAATCTGGTCCCCTACGCCTACACTGAACTTCTCTGTTCCAGACTCTTGGAAACAGCTGGCAATCAGCTGAGGTCAAGAACAAACACCTCATCACAGACCCCTGCAAGCGTCAACCCGGCTTTGACCTAGCACGTTATGACTGGGCCCTCTTCCATCGCTATCAAACAGGCCATGGCCGGTGCGCCGCTATGTCCCATCGCTGGGGAGCCAGAGACGACCCGAACTGCCCCTGCGGCTCCAGACAGACTATGACCCACATAGTCAACGACTGCCACCTCTCCAGATTCAAAGGAGGTCTCGAAACTTTACATCAGGCTCAACCTGACGCTGTTGACTGGCTACGGAAGAAGGGCAAACGCTAGAAGATGAAGTCTCCTCAGTCAGCCACCCCTGACCCGGGGGTGGCTGGGGCATTGGCACTGTGTGTGTACATCCTCAGAATGAAGAGGTTCTTTTGTGATAAATTATTTATTTTGGATAGAGAACTGCAGCATTGTTTCATAGCATGTGAAGCTTTCCTCCTGCAGGTGGCGGCAATGGGTCTTGAACCCAGTTCCTTGTACATGGTAATATGTATACTCAACTAGGTAAGTCACAGGTCCCAAGGTCTTTTTTTTTTTTTTTTTTTAACCAGAGCACTACTCAGCTCTGCCTTATAGTAGTGCAGGGGATTGAACCTGGGACTTTGGAGCCTCAGGCATGAGAGTCACTTTGTATAACTATTATGCTATCTACCCCTGCCCTCAAGGCCCTTTTTTAAAAAGGCTTTTTGGGTGGGGGTAGATAGCATAATGGTTATGCAAAGCAACTCTCATGCCTGAGGCTCCAAAGTCCCAGGTTCAATTCTCCTACACCACCATAAGCCAGAGCTGAAATGTGCTCTGATAAACAAAGACTTTTTTTTTTCTTCTAGCAAAGCAGGTAGTCACCTGTCTGTGTGCAAAACCCTGGGTTTGAGTCTTGGCACCATGTAGGAGCACAAAGTCACCAGGGAAAGCTCAAGTTCCATGGACGTAGCACAGCATCTTTGTCTCTTTTTGTGTCTCTGAAACAAAAGGAATGAAAAAGTAGACAGGAATGAAGGAACTATGCATATAATAAATAAATAAATGGTTGAGAGATGGCTCACCCAATGAATGGACCACATACCTCAGCGTTCACAAGGATCTGGGTTTGAGCCCTGGCACCACACGGAAGCACCATGGACAGCACGGGTGGGGGGGACTCCATGGACGGTGGGACAGGGCTGATGATCTCCACTTCTTTCCCTCTCTCTCTCCCCCCCCGCCCCCCCCCCCCCCGCTTTTTGCTTGTGCATAGCAATGTGTAAGTTCTGGGTGCACCACGCCTGGCCTCTAATTAGTATTTAAGTGCACACATGGTGCAGATAGAAGTGCCTGTTCTGGGAGTCGGGCTGTAGTTCAGCAGGCTAAGCGCAGGTGGCGCAAAGCACAAGGACCGGCACAAGGACCGGCATAAGGATCCTGGTTCGAACCCCGGCTCCCCACCTGCAGGGGAGTCACTTCACAGGCGGTGAAGCAGGTCTACAGGTGTCTATCTTTCTCTCCTCCTCTCTGTCTTCCCCTCCCTCTCTCCATTTCTCTCTGTCCTATCCAACAACGACAACAACAATACTAACTACAACAATAAAACAACAAGGGCAACAAAAGGGAATAAATAAATAAAATAAAATAAAGAAGAAGTGCCTGTTCTGGGGACAGCAGATCTGGTCATCAGTCAGCTGTTGCTCACTGGGAACGTCATTCCCACCACCAGCACTTCTGCTTCAGGAGGCACCTATGTGGGCTTGGGTAGTGATGTGTCCGGTTGAGTGCACACATCACCATGTCAAGGGCCTGGCTTCAAGCCTCCACCCCTCACCTGAAGAAGGGAAGCTTCAGGTGGTGACGCAGTGCTGCAGGTGTCTCTCATCCTCTCTACCTCTCACCCTCTATAAACGGCTGCAGGGGGTGAGCGGTTGGTTGTGTAGCACCCATTTGAGCAAGGCGCATGTTACAGTGCGCAAGGACTTGGGTTCAAGCCCCCAGTCCTCACCTGAAGGGGGGCACACTCCCCAAGCGATGAAGCAGGTCTGTAGGTCTCTCTCTTTAATAATTTTTTTCTCTTTAATATTTTTTAACATTTATTATTGGGTAGAGACAGAGAGAAATGGAGGAGGGGAGAGGCAGAGAGGGAGACAGAAAAATACCTGCAGCTCCACTTCACCACTCATGAAGCTTTCCCCCTGCAGGTGAGGACCAGGGGCTTGAACCGGGGTCCTTGTGCGCTGTAATGTGTGTGCTTAACCAGGTATAGCAACACCTGGCCCCCTAGGTAGGTATCTCTCTCTTTACCTCTCCCTCCCCTCTCAATTTCTCTATCAAATAAATAAATAGCTATCAGGAACAATGGAGCCATGCAGGCAGTGAGCCCCAGCAGTAAACCCTGTGTGTGGGGGGGAGACACGGATACCTCCTAAAAACCCATTTTTGCATGTGCAGCTCTAAGAGGGTCTAATGACCCCTCTCTGGGGGCTTCCTTCCCTTTCCAGCTGTGAGGCCAGGACCAGCAAATGCAGTAAGCCCAGATGTTTGAGGAAGGGAAATATCCCCTCGAGGCAACTGTCCCTGTGTCCTTTCACCCTGCTACTCAGCTGATGATGTCAGGTGTCTTTGTTCAAAGTCTCAGATAAAGACAGGAAACTGACTGCAGTGGGTGATGAGTCTTTTCTTCTTTCATCCAGAGCATTGCTCAGCTCTGGTAGTGCCAAGGATTGAACCTGGGACCTTGCAGCCTCAGACCTGAAAGTCTTGTTGCCTAACCATTAAGCCCCCCCCCCACACACACACACAGGGCTAAAGGATCCAGCTCAGCATAGACACAGCCAAACAACCTCTTTTACTTTTTTTTCTTTCACATTTTATTCACTGATTGATTGGCTAGAGACAGAGAGAAATTGAGAAGGAAGGGGGAATACTAAGAGAGACAGAGACCCTTGCAGCACTGCTTCACGGCTCGTGAAGGTTCCTCCCTTCCCGTGGGGAATGGGGGCTTGATCCCAGGTCCTTGTGCACTTTAACATGTAGACTCAACTGGATGAGCCACCGCCCAGCACTTCCTCAACCCGCCCCCGGTTTTTCTTTTTTTAAACTTCTACACTCAGACTTTCCATATAAAGAAAACCACTCTGGTGTGTGATCCTGGTAACCTGAGTTGAAACCTTATAGCAGGGCGCCGCCCCCACCCTCCAGGAAATCCCCCTCCAGCCTTCCTGCCCCCCCAGGAGGAAGGAGTTAAGTCCTCGGGTGCCTTCCTCCCCATCCTCTCACCCTCACCTTCCCGCTCACCTGCAGTACCTTCTCATCCCCAAACCTCCTGCCTAACAGGAAACTGGAGTCTTGTCCCCCAGGTGACAAATGGGGAACCTGAGGAAGCAGGAAGCGAAAGGAAGGCACTTGCCCGCCCTCCCATGCCCTCACCCCTCATGGGCCGAGCTGCAGGCAAGGTCACAGGCAGTCTGTCCACCCCACCCCCAGCAAAAGCTGCCTAACAAAATGACCAGCCCAGCCACAGACAAGCTCAGCCAATCAGAGGAGCCACCCACCCTGCACCTTCTTCCCACTTACCTGCAGGGATGCAGCCTTCACCCCTACTTCTCCTGCCCCCCCCTTATCTAGCAGGTGAATGGGGGGGGTGCTTAAAGGTGGGAGCAGCCCTGGCTGTTGGATCTTTCGTTTTGTGGCCTTCAATAATTTGTTTTTGAGGAGCTTCTGGAAGGAAGTGCTCTAAGAGAGGAAAAAAATAACTCAGAGAACCTTCATTCTGTCTGCTTTCTTCCTGCTACGAAGGAAAAAAAAAAACAAACAAACAAAAAAACGTACAGGAAGGAGATCAAAACATTTCCAAGTGGGAAGAGACCTCCACCTGCCGGGAGAGGCAGAAAGCTAAGGAGGTTCCTTATCACCTCAAGTCCAGAACAGTCGGAGACATACTCACTCGCACCTCCACCCCCTGCCTGATTTTCCTCTGCTGTCAACTTCCGGTGCCCTATCTTGTAACCTGAGCTGTACTTTCTCATTTCCTGGGGACACAGTCAGTCCTCTCTGCAGGGGAGAAGGAAGCCAGTGGGCAGCTAAGCCCCAGGCTAGCATGCAATGGGCGAAAAGAACTGACCTTTGTAGCTGGGGGCCCAGGCCTATGGAGTCACGGCAACCTGTATTTTCCTTTAATTTATTTACTGGGCAGAGACAGAAGGAAATCCAGAGGGAAGGGGGAGACAAAGAGGGAGAGAAGAAGAGAGGCACCTCCAACACTATTTCATTGTCAAGTTTTCCCCCTGAAAGTGGGAACTGGGGACTTGAACCCAGACACACACACTCACTCCATTAAAAAAAATTATATATATATGTATAATAAGTATAATAAATGAGAGCAAGATGGGGGAAGAATGAAAGAAAGAACAAGAGAGGGGACTGGGCAGTGGCACACCAGGTTAAGTGCACAGAGTTCGCGAAGTGCAAGGACCCGTGTAAGGATCTCAGTTTGAGCCCTGAGCTCCCCACCTGCAGGGGGGTCACTTCACAAGTGGTGAAACAGGTCTGCCAGTCTTTCTCTCTCTCTCTTACCTTCTTCTCTCAATTTCTCTCTGTCCTATCCAATAAAACAGGGAAACAAATGGCCACCAGGAGCAGTGGGTTTGTAGGACAGCTCCTGAGCTCCAGTGCTAACCTGGAGGCAAAAAAAAAAAAAAAAAAAAAAAAAAAAAATCCGGCACGTTGTAGTGCCAGGGATTGAACTTGCAAACTCATGCTTCAGAGTCCAGTGCTTTAGCCACCATGCCACCTCCTGAGTTGCTTAGCCTTTTTTTTTTTTTAATTCCTGCTGCACTGCTGCCCAACTTCTGGTGGCCATCTTTTAATTATTATTATTACATTGTTGTTGTTGCTGCTGGATAGGACGGAGATAATTGGTGAGAGGAGGGGAAGACAGAGAGGGGGAGAGAAAGACACCTGCAAACCTACTTCAACGCTTACGAAGCGACCCCCTGCAGGTGGGGAGCCAGGGGTTCTACTGGGATCCTTACGCAGATCTTTGTGCTTTGCACTAATTGCACTTAACCCAGTGCGCTACTGCACGCCTCCCCCTCTCAGCTTAATTTTTCTATAAAAGCTGAGAACTGAAAACTAGACCTCTAACAGATCCTTTTCTCTACTGTCACTGGTCACTTTGATGAGGAACATTATAAGCCCTTTTGCAGGCCTCTCCAGGACCTTGCTCTCACTGTAGAGTAGCAATCATAGGGACTGCCCCACTGGGCCAGCCTACTCAGCCACTCAAGGAAAACTGGTCCTGGAATGAGTGCAGCCTAGAATGTTCCCAGCTGTGACCATGGACTGTGAATTCAGTCTGACAGGAACTCAAGAGATTCTAAAGGCTCCTGTGCTATCTGTGAATGGATGTGGACACTGGGTCAGGTTGATGCGGTAAACGGTTCATTGTATTTATATATTTTCTTTAAGTTTGGGAGCTACTCTCTGCCTTAATCTGGCTTTCCAGTTCTATTCTGAATTCTGACACCTTCTTCCCAGACAAAATTTCTAGTCTTTCTCCATACTAGCTATTAAGCTCAAGCAAGAAACGTTCAGGACTGATGAAATAGGAAAGTAGTTATGCAAAAAAGACTTAAAAAAAATTCTTTATTGGGGAATTAATGTTTTATATTCAACAGTAAATACAATTGTTTGTACATGCATAACATTCCCCAGTTTCCCATTTAACAATACAACCCCCACTAGGTCCTCTGAATCCTTCTTGGAACTGTACTCTCCCCACCCACCCACCCCAGAGTCTTTTACTTTGGTGCAATACACTAATTCCAGTTCAGGTTCTACTTGTGTTTTCTCTTCTGATCTTGTTTTTCAACTTCTGCCTGAGAGTGAGATCATCCCATATTCATCCTTCTGTTTCTGACTTATTTCACTCAACATGAATTTTTCAAGCTCCATCCAAGATTAGCTGAAAACGGTGAAGTCATCATTTTTTACAGCTGAGTAGTATTCCATTATGTATACAGACCACAACTTGCTCAGCCACTCATTTGTTGTTGGACACCTGGGTTGCTTCCAGATTTTGGCTATTACAAATTGTGCTGCCAAGAACATATGTGTACACAGATCTTTCTGGATGGATATGTTGGGTTCCTTTGGATCTATCCCCAAGAGAGGAATTGCAGGATCATAGGGTAGGTCCATATCTAGCCTTCTGAGAGTTCTCCAGACTGTTCTCCACAGAGGTTGGACCAATTGACATTCCCACCAGCAGTGCAGGAGGGTTCCTTTGACCCCACACCCTATCCAGCATTTGCCACTGTTACCTTTTCTGATGTATGACATTCTCAAGGGAGTGAAGTGGTATCTCATTGTTGTCTTTATTTGCATTTCTCTGACAATCAGAGACTTGGAGCATTTTTTCATGTGTTTCTTGGCCTTTTGGATCTCTTCTGTGGTGAATACTCTGTCCAAGTCCTCCCCCCATTTTTGGATGGGGTTATTTGTTGTCTTGTTGTTGAGATTTGCAAGTTCTTTATACATTCTGGTTATTAGCCTCTTGTCTGATGTATGGCATGTAAAGATCTTCTCCCATTCTGTGAGGGGTCTCTTGGTTTGGGTAGTGGTTTCTTTTGCTGTGAAGAAGCTTTTTAATTTGATGTAGTCCCATAGGTTTATGCTTGTCTTAGTCTTCTTTGTAATTGGATTCGTTTCATTGAAGATGTCTTTAAAATTTATGTGGAAAAGAGTTCTGCCAATATTTTCCTCTAAGTATCTGATAGTTTGTGGTCTAACATCCAAGTCCTTGATCCACTTGGAATTTACTTTTGTATTTGGTGAAATATAGTGGTTCAGTTTCATTCTTCTGCATGTTTCAACCCATTTTTTTCCAACACCATTTGTTGAAGAGAGCAAAAAAGACTTTTATGCTGGGAGTCGGGCAGTAGCACAGTGGATTAAGTGCACGTGGTGAAAAGCACAAGGACTGGTATAAGGATCCCAGTTTGAGCCCCAGATCCCCACCTGCAAGGGAGTCACTTCAGTCGAACTTGAACCTGGGATCTTAGAACTTTAGGCATGAAAGTCTTTTTTTAAAAAAATATTTATTTTCCCTTTTGGTGCTCTTGTTTTAATTATTGTAGTTATTATTGTTTTATTTATTATTATTATTATTTTTAACCAGAGCACTGTTCAGCTCTGGCTTATGGTGGCGCGGGGGATTGAACCTGGGACTTTGGAGCCTCAGGCATGAGTGTCTATTTGCATAATCATTATGCTTTCTACCCTCCGCCCACAGTTATTATTGTTTTTGTTATTGATGTTGTCATTGTTGGATAGGACAGAGAGAAATGGAGAGAGAAGGGGAAGACAGAGAGGAGGAGAGAGAGACAGACACTTGCAGACTTGCTTCACCGCCTGTGAAGCGACCCTCCTGCAGGTGGGGAGCCAGGGGCTCGAATTGAGATCCTTACACTGGTCCTTGCAATTCGTGTCTTGTGCGCTTAACCTACTGCGCTACTGCCCGGCTCCCTAAAATTATTTTTATTTCAGTGAGAGAAAAAGATAGAGATAAAGATAGAGAGAGGGAGAGAGAGAGAATATCCAGAGCACTGTTCAACTCTGACTTGTGGTGGTGTAAGGGGTTGAACCTGGGACTTTGGAGCCTCAGGTATGAGAGCTGTTTTTGCATATCCATCATGCTGTTTCCCCTACCCTTTTTTCACCCCCCAGCCCTCCACCCCCCACTTATAGATAGAGACAGAAAGGTATAGCAAGAGAGAGGAAGGGAGATTGGGAGAGAGAAAGGGCAGGGGGGGGGGTTGAGGGGAGAGCACAGTACTGAAGCTTCGTTCAATGGGGCAAGACCCAGGAGACAGCAAGGCTTGAACTTAGATCACTCACATGGCAAAGCAGTACACTATCCAGGTGAGCTAGTTGGCCGCCACTTCCCCCACCCCCAAGCCCCACCTGTCTCACTTCTTTAAGAGTTGCTTCACTACAATAAAACAACAAGGGCAACAAAAGGGAATAAATAAATAAAATAAAATATTAAAAAAAAAAAAAGAAACCACTACCCAAACCATGAGACCCCTCACAGAATGGGAGAAGATCTTTACATGCCATACATCAGATAAGAGTTTAATAACCAACATATATAAAGAGCTTGCCAGACTCAACAACAAGACAACAAATAACCCCATCCAAAAATGGGGGGAGGACTTGGACAGAATATTCACCACAGAAGAGATCCAAAAGGCCGAGAAACACATGAAAAAATGCTCCAAGTCTCTGATTGTCAGAGAAATGCAAATCAAGACAACAATGAGATATCACTTCACTCCTGTGAGAATGTCATACATCAGAAAAGGTAACAGCAGCAAATGCTGGAGAGGGTGTGGGGTCAAAGGAACCCTCCTGCACTGCTGGTGGGAATGTAAATTGGTCCAACCTCTGTGGAGAACAGTCTGGAGAACTCTAGGAAGGCTAGAAATGGACCTACCCTATGACCCTGCAATTCCCCTCCTGGGGATATATCCTAAGGAACCCAACACATCCATCCAAAAAGATCTGTGTACACATATGTTCTTGGCAGCACAATTTGTAATAGCCAAAACCTGGAAGCAACCCAGGTGTCCAACAACAGATGAGTGGCTGAGCAAGTTGTGGTATATATACACAATGGAATGCTACTCAGCTGTAAAAAATGGTGTCTTCATCGTTTTCAACCGATCTTGGATGGACCTTGAAAAAATTATGTTGAGTGAAATAAGTCAGAAACAGAAGGATGAATATGGGATGATCTCACTCTCAGGCCGAAGTTGAAAGACAAGATTAGAAAAGAAAACACAAGTCGAACCTGAAATGGAATTGGAGTATTGCACCAAAGTAAAAGACTCTGGGGTGGGTGGGTGGATGGGGAGAATACAGGTCCATGAAAGATGATGAATGACATAGTGGGGGTTGTGTTGTTAAATGGGAATCTGGGGAATGTTATGCATGTACAAACTATTGTATTTACTGTTGAATGTAAAACATTAATTCCCCAATAAAGAAATAAATTATTTAAAAAAAAAAAAAAGAGTTGCTTCACTGTCCCTTTCAAATCAATATTTACCTTTGTAATGGCAAAAGCACCTTTCCTTGGTCTCACCTTCAGGAACTTTCCCTCCAGGACCTGGGTATCACTTTCTTTTCTTTTCTTTTTTTTTATTATCTTTACTTATTTGAGAGAGACAGCCAGAAATTGAGAGGGTAGGGGAGATAGAGAGGGAGAGAGAAAGAGAGACACCTGCTGCACTGCTTCACCACTTGCAAAGCTTTCCCTCTGCAGGTGGGGACTGGGGGCTCGAACCCAGGTCCTTGAGCACTGTAACATGTGCGCTCAACCAGGTGCGCCACCACCTGGTCCCCTGAATATCACTTTCTAAAATATAAACACCATGGTGGAATCTCCAAGCCCAAGCTACCTATGTCACCACCACCCTTTTATTTCCTGCTGGAGGGGGAAAAAAATCTGATTTATTCTAGGTGACTTGCTTGATTTGCAAAACAGTTTCCTGTCCTGAAGATATGAGAAGTTAGTTTGTTCTCTGGCTAGAAGTTCATTTTTTGCTCTGGATTCACAAACACAGTTACCAAGATGATGTCAGGACTCAGCAAAGTGTGACAATGGCTCTTTCAAGTCTTCTGGTTGGAGAATCCCTGACAGCAGCTCTGTCTTGAGAACCAGCTTCTGATGGGTGATGTCTGCCTGACTAGAGAAGGGGGAGGCCCCTTTGCAATCTCAGCAAATCACCTGCAATGCAGCCCCATCCCACCCCATGCTAAGGCGACTTTCCTTCTGCGCAATAATTGTGATAAGGTCTTCCTGGGCTGGGAGACAGTTTTGTTAAAAAAAAAAAAAAAAAAAAAATCTCCCCATAACAACTGAAAGGCAGTCCTGAAGTTGGGGGGAGGACACAGCATGATGGTTCTGCAAAAGACTTTCTTGCCTGATGCTCTGAGGTCCCAGGTTCAATCCCCAGCACTCCCAGAAGCCAGAGCTGAGCAGTGCTCTGGTATCTCTATTATCTCTTTTTATCATTAATAACAATAACATAAAGATCTTTAAAAGAGAGCGACAAAGCATTTCTTCAGAGCTGTGTGTTACAAGGCTGTCTTTCTGCTAGAAACTGCCAGGAGCTCCACACTGATGTATTTGTCTGGTTGCGTGGGTGGGGTGCAGGACAGTGAGTGGTACTGGGCGCGCCTGCATGGCCACCTGCACTGGACTCATTCAAACACAAAACCTAAAGCTCGGGAGTCGGGCTGTAGCGCAGCGGGTTAAGCGTAGGTGGCGCAAAGCACAGGGACCAGTGTAAGGACACCGGTTCGAACCCCGGCTCCCCACCTGCAGGGGAGTCGCTTCACAGGCGGTGAAGCAGGTCTGCAGGTGTCTATCTTTCTCTCCCCCTCTCTGTCTTCCCCTCCTCTCTCCATTTCTCTCTGTCCTATCCAACAACAATAATGACAACAATAATAACTACAACAATAAAACAACAAGGGCAACAAAAGGGAATAAATAAAATAAATATTAAACAAAAAACAAAAAAACCCCTAAAGCTCATTCTCTCGCGGCAGGTCTGCAGGACGTTCACTTTCCGCAAATACAGAAAAACAGAATAAAGGTGCAGGATGGGAGGTGATCTACACAGCACGGGCTCCCCAGATGCAGTCTCATCTCTCCCTGGCAGGGTCTCCCCTATCTAACTTACCTGGCCGATGTCTCCCGAGTCTAGCAGAAGGTTTCTAGGATGTCCGGAACTGCCCCGGGACGCAGCCCCCTCCCTCCCATGGATTCCCGCCCCGCCGTCCCGCAGATGCTGCCGCCTGACTGGACTACAACTCCCAGCATGCCCAGGGCGCCGGGTCACGTGTGTGCCGGAAACCGCGGCCACGGCTCCGGGCTGAGGTGGCGGCGGGGGCGACGGGCGGTGGAGCTGCAGGGCGCGGTGGAGCTGCAGGGCGCGGTGGAGCTGCAGGGCGCGGTGGAGCGGCGCTGCGGGCGCGGCCATTCCTGCGGGCCTGGGGTGCGCGCGGCGCTGCGCGGGGTCCGGCCGGGGAGGGGCGGGCGCGGACCTGGGGGCAGGGGCCTCGGAGCTCCCGGGGGGCGCGGGTGGGTGTGGCGCGGGGCCTGCCTGCTGCGACCCGGGATCTGCGCGGCCTGGGGCGGCCCGGGGTGATGCGGGGAGCCAGGCCGCCGGGGCTTTGTGCACGGTCGGGGTTCGAGGCTCAGGCCCGCGGAGGATGCTTTGCGGGCTGAAGGCCAGGGAGGCTTTGGGGACACCTGCCCCGAGGCCGGAGCGGGGGCTTGGGGGCTGGGAGTCGGGCGCAGCTGGGCTTTGCACTTGACCGTGGTTCCCGCGGAGGAGTTGGGCGGGGGGGGGCTTTTTATTTCTTTTTTTTTTTCCCCTTCCTCAGTCCCTCTGGATCCTTATTTGAGGAATGACATCTGTTTAGTGTCAGTCGGGACCGGGGCATCAGGGGTTTGGCGTTTCCTGAAATAATATTGTAGGGGTGAGCTCAAGGCAACTTTATTTAAGGTTTTGTTTTATTTGTTTTTAGTGAGTGAGATGCAGAAAGTAAAAGAATAACTCAGCTCTGGCTTCTGGTGGTGCTGGGGATTGAACCTGGGATCTCAGAACCTCAGGCATGAAAGTTTTTTTTTTTTTTTTTTTTTGTGGCAGAACCATTATATAGTCTCCCCAGCTCCTCAGGGCAACTTTTACTGACTCCTTCCATAGAGAGAAGAGTGGTCTGCCAGGGTGAGCAATATCTGATTGTCATCATTAAAAAAAAAAAAAAATATATATATATATATAAAAATAATTGAGTGAACCGGATCTTTATTCTGGCACGAGCCATAATAGGAATCAAACTCAGTAGTCCACACTTCTGAATCTGGGTCTCTTCCCTTTGATTGACATCTCTTTTCCCCCTTCCTTCCATCCTTCTTAGATTTATTTATTTGTTAATACTTTTTATTATCTTTATTGGATAGACATAGCCAGAAATTGAGATGTAGGGGAGATAGAGAGGGAAAGAGAGAGAGACACCTGCAGACCTGCGTCACCACTTGCAAAGTTTTCCCCGTGCAGGTGGGGATCAGGGGCTCACACCTAGGTTCTTGAGCACTGTAACATATGCGCTCAACCAGGTGCGCCACCACCCGGTCCCAGATTTATTTATTTATTTTTTAAAAGATTTTATTTATTTATTAATGAGAAACATAGGAGGAGAGAAAGAGCGAGGCATCTCTCTGGTACATGTGCTGCTGGGGATTGAACTCAGGACCTCATGCTTGAGAGTGCGATGCTTTATTCACTGCGCCACCTCCCAGACCACAGATTTATTATTTTTTTTATGAGTGATGGAGTGCGGGAAACCCAGGGCACAGCTCCATTCTGTCACAGTTGGCACCCACTGCCGCAGTCCTGTCTATATTCTGCCCTTTGATGCCCCCCGCCCCTCACCCCCCCAGGCCACAGCCACCTGCCTTCTTTTTCAGCCTCTTGGCACTTAAATTGTTGTTTTTTTTTTTTTTTTGTCTTTTATTGTCACCTGACTAGATCAGATCTCAGCCCGGGTTGCTGGTGCCAGGGATCGAACCTGGAACCTCTTATGTGAGAGTCCCGTGTGCTCCCGTCTGCTGCTGGCTCGCTGTGCCGAGAGGACTCTGCTGTGCACCTGGGTGAGCTTCCCGGGGGGCTGGGTGCCGAGAACTTGCTACAGGCTGAGGCTGAGCCATCTGATGAGTGGAGGGTCTGGCTTGGATTTCCACATTTTATGGGCCACAGGTGACTTCAGATGGCCTCGCTCTTCAGTTGTACTTTGACTTCCAGTCTCACAAAGTGACCCTGAAAGGACGCGTCCGTAAAATCAAGGTCAGGGCCAGGCGGGCACCTGCCAGGATCCGGGGCCGTGCTCCCTGCGGCAGGCTCTGGCTTGTCCCTTGGCAGGAACGGTTGTGACCTGTCACAGCGGTCACCACTGACCTGAAGGTAAAGCCCTTTCTTTGTCTAGGAAACGATTTCTGTCTTCAAAGCCAGTTGTCTTTGGAAGATGTTCAGAACTGGTGGGAAGCATGTGGTTTGGGGCACCCTGGTGTAAGAGGAGTGGTTTTTACCAGATAAATGCTGGGTACGCCGCGTCTGTGGTGATGAAACTATTGAGGAAGAATGAAACATTACAGGAAGGCTTGAGAAGTGAATGGGAGGATTTGTGCGGTGCAGGCAGAGGGCTTCTAGTGAGGTCATGTGAGATGAAAAGAACCTCCGTCCCGGCTGAGGGACAGCATGCTGGCTCTGCAAAAGACTTTATGCCCCCAGGTCCTGGGTTCAGTCCAGAAGCCAGAGTTGAGCAGTTCTCTGGAAAGAAAAGTGACAAATAAAACCTGTGTGCAGGGCACTAGGTGCTAGATTATTTTTTAAAAGATTTTATTTATTTATGGGAAAGATAGGAGAGAGAGAAAGAACCAGATATCATTCTGGTGCATCTGCCAGAGATTGAACTCTGGACCTCATGCCTGAGAATCCAATGCTTTATCCATTGCACCACCTCCTGGACCACTCTTACTTTAAAAAAAAAAAAAAAAAAAAAAGAAATATATATATATATATAATATTTATTCCCTTTTGTTGCCCTTGTTTTATTGTTGTAGTTATTATTATTGTTGGTATTGATGTAGTTGTTGTTGGATAGGACAGAGAGAAATGGAGAGAGGAGGGGAAGACAGAGAGGGGGAGAGAAAGAGAGACACCTGCAGATCTGCTTCACCGCCTGTGAAGCGACTCCCCTGCAGGTGGGGAGCCAGGGGCTCGAACCGGGATCCTTAAGCCAGTCCTTGCACTTTGCGCCACCTGCGCTTAACCCGCTGCGCCACAGCCCGACTCCCAAGGGAACCTGTTTTTCATTTGATTCTTTCTCTAATTTGATCTTAACCAAAAGGCCAAGAAGCTATTCTTCCTCTAATTTGAAAGTGTGATGTTTCTTTTCCTATTCTTTTTTTTCTTCCTCCGTTCCTTCCTTCCTCCATTCCTTCCTTCCTCCCTTCCTTCCTTCCTCCCTTCCTTCCTTCCTTCCTTCCTTTCACCAGAGCACTGCTCAGCTCTAGCTTAAGGTAGTGTGGGGGGTTGAACCTGGGATTTCAGAGCATCAGGCATGAGAGTTTCTTTGCATAGCCATTATGCTATTTATCCCTGGCCCCCCTGCCCGAAAGTGTGATGTTTCCAACTGCCTCTTAGCATTTTTTTATATTTTAGCCTTCCCTGTGATACAGCATGGAGTGCAGGGTCAGGTTTGGATTCAAATGTTTGCTTCACCTTTTTTTAATTTTTATTTATTTTTATTTATTTTATTTTATTTTTTTCTTATTTTTTTCCTTTCTTTTTTAACACCTTTTTTTTTTTTTAAGATTGATTATTTAGTGAGAGAGAAAGTGAGAGTGTATATATAGGTGAGGTGCTTTACCTGGAGTGTGTACATTCTGCAAGGGTGCCAAAGAAACTCACCCGTGGGGCACTAATGGATTTTAAAATTCTGGATCATTTATTTATTTACATACACGAGATCACTGCTGAGCTCTGACTTGTGGTGGTGCCAGGGAGTGAACCTGGAACCTTGGAACCGTAGTCATAGAAGCCATTTGTATAGCCACTGTGCTATCTCCCCAGCCCCATCCATGGTACTCTGACATGGCGATGGGGGTCGGGCCCAGGGCTAACGTGTTGTCAGGCTTGTGCTTTACCACTGAGCTGCCTCCTGGCCCCAAGGAAGCATTTTAAGCAGAGTGCCAGCTCTTGTGTGTCATGAGATTCTTGGCTGAGGTGGGGTGGGGACAGAGAGAATGAAGCCTGTGGGGGCCCTGCCTATGGCCCTGGTGGCAGGACAGGAGGGCCTGGCTGCTCCAGCCCCTGTTTGCTTCCCGCTGCCCCGGCTGTTGTAGAGTGCTTCTACAGGTCGTATTGTCAGCTAATTTTATTTCTCTCTTTATTTATTTTTGCCTCTAGGGATGTCACTGGGGCTCTGTGCCAGCACTATGAATCTGCTGCTCCTGGTGGCCATTTTTTTCTGTTTTATTGGACAAGGCAGACAGAAATTGGGGGGGGGGAGATAGACACCTGCAGATCTGCTTCACTGCTTATGAAGCAACACCCTTGCAGGCGGGGAGCAGGGAATTGAACTAGGATCCTTGCACTTTTTTTTCCCTTTTGTTGCCCTTGTTGTTTATCATTATTATTACTATTGCTGTCATTACTGTTGAACAGGACAGAGAAAAATCCAGAGAGGAGGGGAAGACAGAGAAGGGGAGAGAAAGACACCTACAGACCTGCTTCACTGCTTGTGTAGTGACCCCCCCCCCCCCCCCCCCCCCCCCCCCCCCCCCCCCCCGCCTTAAAGCCAGCCTCCCTGCTCTGCGTACATAATCATTGTTTTGCCTGAAAGATCCCCACCACGTTAGCCCCTCAGGGTATTGCTAATTCAGTTAAAACCATCGCAACAGTTGCTAAGGACACTTCCACCTTCCCAGCATGCCTTTTGCCTCTCTTCACCCCTTTTCCTAACCATTTCCGTTTCCAACTTGCCACTTGCGTCTTTACCCTATAAATCCCGCTGCTGTTCCGGTTTCGCTCTCTCTTTCTCTTGACCCAGAGCAGACCTGGAGAAGGGCTGGTGGGCATAGTGGGAGGCGGCCATTTTGCTAGCTCCACGTGGCCTAAACTGCTGTGCCCACACCCAACCCTGGGGCATCCTCATGAATAAAGCATTGCATCCCTCTCCACCACAAGTTCCTGGTCTCTTCTCTCTTCCCCGCACAACGTAACCCGACACCCCCCCCCCATGTGGGAGCCGGAGGCTCGAACTGGGATCCTTATGCTGGTCCTTGAGCTTTGTGGCTTGTGCGCTTAACCCACTGCGCTACCACTTTTTTTTATTTTAGGTTTTATTTATTAAAAAGATAGGAGAGAAAGAACCAGTTATCACTCTGGTACATGTGCCGCTGGGGATTGAACTCAGGACCTCATGCTTGAGAGTCCAGTGCTTTGTCCACTGTGCTACCTCCCGGATTGGACTTTGTATTATGTTTGCTTAACCTGGTGCACCACTGCCCGGCCCCCTCTTGTCAGCTAATTTTCTTTCTTTCTTTCTTTGTTTTTTGCCTCCAGGGTTATTTGCTGGGGCTCTGTGCTGGCACTACGAATCCACTGCTCTTGGAGGCGATTTTTCCCATTTTTGTTGCCCTTGTTGTGGTTGTTATAGCTGTTATTGTTGGGTAGGACAGAGTCTGTTGGCGGTGTGGAGGGTTCGCTGGCTGTCCTGTGTCTTGGGCCCAGTGGGAGTGTGAGCTCTCACAAAGCCCTGGCACCAGAAGGGAGGAGTGAAGTGGGACCTCTAGAGGTTGAGAAAGCCAAACCAAGGGGAAGTGTAGGCAGCGTGGCTGTGCCCTTTGAGGTTTGCGGTTTTGAATCTACAAAGTGGAACCAGCCCACTCTTGTGATTTCTTCTTCTACTTTTTAAAAATTTTGATCCACCAGGGAGAAAGTAGAGAGTGGAAATAAAGGTCCTGAAGACAGCACAGTGGATAAGGTGTTGCACTCCCAAGCTCAAGGTCCTGAGTTCAGCCCCTGGCATTGCATGTGCAGGAGAGATGCTCTGGTGTTCTCTCTCTGTCTCCCCTTATTAATAAATAACTACATTGTCCAAGGGGCTGGGGCCTGCAGGGGGCAGAGCGGTTTGAGGAGAAAGAGTAGGTAGTCAAGGAACCCTCACTATTTCACTTTAATAATAGTTTTTGTTTTTGAGGCAGCCTGGGTTTACATGCCTATAAGGGTTTCACAAGTAGTCTTTCCTCAAAATGTGTTACCTCACCCCGTCCCAGTCACCAGTATGCCTCCACCAAAGTCCATTGGAGAACACCCCCTTCTCCGCCTCCCAACCTTTTGTCAACCACCTCAGCTCTGCTGTTGAATTCACAGTCTCTTAATCTCTGTCAGGATTTGCTCATTTTCTTGGCTCTGATTGTACACCACCCAGGGGAAGAGGTCATTCTGTGTGTTTCATTTCCTTTGTCTCCCGTTTCTGGACCAATGTCTCACGAAGAGGAGGTTTTGTTGGCCATGTCATAGGGAAGGCCGTCTTATATTTAGCCCTGCTAGTACAGTGGGGAGCATTACACCCCCCAGAAAGTTCCATGTAGTGGTCCCGGAGGTGGCACAATGGATAGGGCATTGGACTGTCAAGCAGGAGGTCCCAAGTTCAATCCCTGGCAGCACATGTACCAGAGTGATGTCTTTTTCTTTCTTTCTTTCTGTCCTCCTATCTTTCTCATTAATAAGTAAATACGGACCCAGAAAGTTTTGTTACAAACCAAAGGGCTTTGGGAGCCTGAGCGTTCTTTGAAGAGGAGGACGTGGCTAAATGTTCTGGATCCCTTTCAGTGGCAAGGATTCTGTGTTCAGTGAGGCCTGTGTTCAGTGTGTGTGTTTGTAAAGATGTAATTATTTATTAGTGAGAAAGAGGGAGAGAGAACCAGAGCATCATTCTGGCACATGTGCTGCCAGGGATCGAACTCAGGACAGGGGTTTAACCCTGCACCACCTCTTGGGCCGCTGAGTTATTTTGGCCACCAGGGCTGCTGCTCCACTGTCATTTCCCAGTAGCCATTTCCTTTTTCTTTCTTTTTTTTTTAAAATTTTATCTTTATTTATTTATTGGATAAATAAATAAATCAGCCAGAAATTGAGAAGGAAGGGGTATTGTTAAAATGTTAAGATGGAGATGGAGAGAGACGGAGAGACACCTGCAGCCCTGCTTCACCACTTGTAAAGCTTTCCCCCTGCAGGTGGGGACTACGGGTTTGAACCCGGGTCCTTGTGCACTGTAACATGTGAGCTCAAACAGGTGCACCACCACCCGGCCCTTCTTTTTCTTTTTGTTTTCTTCTTCACAGAGAAAGGAGAGGCACCCGCAGCACTATGTAAAGCTTCCCCCTGCAGGTGGGGACTGGCAGCTTGAACCCAGATCCCTGTGCAAGATAACACGTTGCTGTTCAACCAGGAGCGCCACCACCCAGCCCCTACTGCTGATTTTTTAAATGATAGTTTTTGTTCTTACAGGCTTCATATTCAGTGTACACTGGCTGAGGAGAAAAACAAACAAACAAACAAAAAGGAATGACAAGCGACTGTGAATTCAACAGCACAAAAATGCATCTTGGGGGTCAGGCGGTGGCGCACCTGGTGGAGCACGCATCAGTGCACAAAGACCCAGGTTCAATCCCCTGGCCCCCACCTGCAGAAGGAAAGCTTTTTGAGTGGTGAAGCAGGGCTGCAGGTGACTCTCTGTCTCTCTCCCTATCACCCCCTTTCCCTCTCAATTTCTGTCTTTCTCTATCCAATAAATAAATAAAGATAATTTAAAAAAAAAGAAAATGCCATTCAAAAGCATTAAAAAGAATGAATCTCGTCTATATCCATGATGGCAGAATTCCCACATCCCTAAACAATGCAGGTCCAGTGTATACTTAGAGCAGGGAAGAAAAGGCCTGAGAAAGGGAGTGCTTGACAGATTCCGACAGAAGCTGCCTGCCAGCACAAGGGTCATTATTAGTAGCTATTACAATTACACAGGACCAGTTGTCGGATAGCATTCATTTCCAATGGCTTCCTGCCAACAACAGGTGAACATTTAGGGTTGTTTGCTCATGGTTCTCACTAGGCCTCTCCTCCCCCACCCCTACAGCGAAGGAGAAGGGGGCTTAGTTAGAGGCTGAATGCAGATAGGCTCCATTTGGAAGTCAGGTAAAAACGGAGCGTGGTGATGTCACTGAAGCCCACAGCAATTTGCGGAGACGGTGAGATCCCAAGCTGTTGGACTGTACATTTCTGGAAGGTTTTGTCTGAGAAGTCACAGGCTCTGCCAGTCCCTGCCCTTCCCACAGGAGCTCTCTCTAGCACCGCAGCTGTGAATGTGCTCAGCACAGAGTCACGGCTTGCAGTGGTGGGTGAAAACTTCGCCTGGGCTCATAGGTAACATAGGGGCTGGAGGTCATATCCGCAGCGAGACTAACAGCTCTGGCTTTGTACCTTCCTGGATTTACAGACAGAAAGGCTGTTTACACAGTGGGTGGGCCTGCGCTATACTTGAGGTCACAGGGACTGGGCTGGGCGAGAGCTCCCTGTGAGTGTAATTTATAGTCTTGCTTGGCTCATAATTGAAAAAAAAAAAAAGGTTTGTTTTTACTAGAGGACGTGGGCTTTTGAGTGAGCATCTCAGCCTGCAAGCTTGGGTTAGTCTGCTGGGCTGTAGCTTGTGAGAGCAGGCTGGCTGGTGGCTGTTCAGGGCAGCACAGCCTGGAGGGCAAAGCCCCCTCTCACTGTGATGTCAGGAGCTTTAGAGTTTATGTCTTACTCTCGTAGGTGTGTTCATTGTCATCTTCCAATGCTCGGGATGTTTTCTCTCCTGATAATGAGAGTCTATACTTATAGGTTTTTTTTTTTTTAATTAAATTTTTTAAATATTCCCTTTTGTTGCCCTTGTCTTATTTTATTTTTTAAAACTTTTTTATTATCTTTACTTATTTATTGGATAGAGAAAGCTAGAAATCGACAGGGTAGAGGGAGATAGGGAGAGATACAGAGAGACACCTACAGCCCTGCCTCACCACTTGTGAAGCTTCCCCCTGCAGGTGGGGACCCTTGTTTTATTGTGGTTGTTATTGATGTGATTGTTATTGGATAGGACAGAGAGAAATGGAAAGAGGAGGGGAAGACAGAGAGGGGGAGAGAAAGACAGACATCTGCAGACCTACTTCACCGCCTGTGAAGCAACTGCCCTGCAGGTGGGGAGTTGTGGCCTCCAACTGGGATCCTTACACTGGTCCTTGCGCTTTGCGCCACGTGTGCTTAACAAGCTGCAGTACCTCCCGGTTTTTGTTTGTTTATTGAGAGAGAGAGAGAGAGAGAGAGAGAGTGTGTGTGTGTGTGTGTGTGTAACAGTTCTCAGCACTGTGGCTTCCTTCAGAGGATCACACACCTGGCAAAGCTACAGACTATCCAGGTGAGCTGTTTTCCTGATTCATGTCCATTGTTTTTTGTTGGGCTAGCCTGAGGGTGTTTCTTCCTGGGCACGTGCTCTCTGGGTTGGAGAGAAGTCTGTTGGAGCCAACCTGGGCTGTTGCCTACTCAGCGGCGCGGGAGAGAAACCAGGAACTCTTGTGGCTGAGCTGGAATGCAATGCCATGCTGGCTTTATTTATCTGCATTTGTACTCTCCAGGAAGGAAGTAGGGTGTAAAAACAGGGTGTGACAAGGTGAGGGGGCGGAGAGAAAGGAGAGTTTGAACCAGTGGGATTAAACCAGTGCCCTGCTGGCAGGGCGTGTCTCAGGTAACAGTGATTATGTAAATAGACCACAGCTTTAAGCAGGGGGGAGCTGGCATACTGCTCAACAGTTTTTTTCATTATTTATTGATTGATTTAATAATGATTGGCAAGCCCATTGGATAAGAGGGGTACAATTCCACACAGTCCTCACCGCCAGAGTTCTGCATCCCACCCCCTCCATTGGAAGCTTCCCTATTCTTTATCCCTCTGGGAGGATGGACCCAGGATCATTGTGTGACGCAGAAGGTGGAAGTTCTGCTTTCTGTAATTGCTTCCCCGCTAGACATGGGCATTGACAGGTCAATTCATACCTGCAGCCTGTTTCTGTCTTTCCCTAGTGGGACAGGGCTCTAGGAAAGTGGGGTTCCAGGACACACTGGTGAGGTGGTCTGCCCAGGGAAGTCAGGTCCGCGTCGCGGTAGGGTAGCAGCTGCAGACTGGTGGGGTTTTGCTTCCTTTGGCCTTTAGCTCCTTGTGGCTGTTATAGAACCAGAGATGATGTTCCACTGTGCTTCCTCTTTGTCTCCTCCTCCATCGTCTTCTGCAGCCCTGGAAATCCTGTTCCCTCTTAGAATTCCCAGGATTTTAATCCGTTTTTTTTGGAGAATCTGTCTAGTTGCTGTCTTCAGGCACCATCTTGACCCTTGCCCCTATCATTTTTTTTTTAATTAAAAAACTTCTTTTTTTTTCTTTATTGCCTCTAGGGTTATTGCTGGGCCTTGGTTATGAATCCACTGCTGCTGGTGGCTTTTTTTTTTTTAAATAGACTAGGACTGAGAGAAATTGAGAGAGATGGGGAAGATAGAGAGAGGGAGAGAGATAGACACCTGCTTGTGAAGCGACCCCCCCTGCAGGTTGGGGAGCCAGGGGCTTGAACTAGGATCCTTGTGCTTAGTACTATGTCCACTTAAGCTGGTGTACTACCTCCCAGCCCCCATGTCCTTGGTTCTTGGGGACCCTGGCCACACTGCTTCCTGTGATGCTGTGCTGACTTTTGCTCCTGGCCGTTGAGGGTTCAGAAACAGCTAGACCTGAGGTTGCACTGAGAACAATTTTTTAATATTTTATTTTTGAGAGAGATGAAGGAGAGAGGTAGAGAGAGAGAAATCAACCAGAGCACTGCTCAGCTCTGGCTTATGGTGGTGCAGGGGATTGGAGCCCCAGGCATGAGAGTCTCTTTGCATAACCATTGTACTATCTCTCCTACCCCAAGAGCAATTTTTTTTTATTTTTTATTTTATTACGTGCAGATATTTCCTTGCCTTGGAGAACACTCCTCATGATGTCAGTCAGGTTGGGGTTCTTATGTACTTACTGACAGAAAGAGAACCAGAATGTCACTCTGGCACTTGCGATGTGGGCGATCAAACTCAGAACCTCACACTCCCAAGTCCAGCACAGTAGCCGCCATGCCACCTCCCAAGCCACTGAGATCACAGTTCTCAATTGTGTTCAATAGCCATTTCACTTCTACTGAATTGTCCAGGTTTTTTTTTTTTCCCTGTCAGAATTAGTGGTTTTCTTGCTAGTGTGTATGTATGCTCCTCTATTGGTATAAAAATCTTGTCAGTGATCTTTTTTTCTTTCAACTTTTTGGTGTCTGGGATTGAGCTACATCCATGTGGGACTTTTGCTGTGCTGCTGAGCTGCACCCCTGGTCAAGGATTTCTTTAAGGGCTTCTCTTTTCCTGTGATTGATTTTGCAAGCTCTCATGCCACGTTCTCTGGCTCTTAGTTTGAATAGTTCTGTCTGGGGAGAAGGGGCCTGTTGGGGTAATGGCGGTGGTGTGCTTCTGTCTTTCCAGGAAGAGGAGATGACGTAAACCAGTCACGCTCTAGCCTTCAAAGTCCGAGGCAGGCAGGCGGGTGGAGGGACATGGCCTGGCCGCGCCTTTCCCAGAGGGGACCTCTGCTCTCCCGCTTCAGCCATCACCACGTCGTCGTGTTCCTGCTCACCTTCTTCAGGTCAGCAGGCGCTCAAACCACCCCTTGTCGTTGTCACTTTTAAAACAGAACAGGTGGTGCCAAGCACAAGGACCGGCGTAAGGATCCCGGTTCGAGGCTCCGGTTCCCCACCAGCAGGGGAGTCGCTTCACAAGTGGTGAAGCAGGTCTGCAGGTGTCTGTCTTTCTCTCCCCCTCTCTGTCTTCCCCTCCTCTCTCCATTTCTCTGTCCTATCCAACAGCAACAATATCAATAACAACAATAAAAAACAAGGGCAACAAAAGGGAATAAATAAATATTAAAAAAAAAAATAAAACAGACAGAATACAGTTCCAGGGACTTGACCAAGAGTCTCACAGATTTGCACACCACTGAATGGTCTCCTTGACCCAGGCTTTTAAAATTGTATGTTCTGCCCTGGCCACTGGCACAGCTGGTTAAGCACGCACATTACCGTGTTCAGGGACTCTGGTTCAAGCCCCCAGTCTACACCTGCGGGAGGGGGGGGAGCTTCAAGAGTGGTAAAGTAGCAGTACAGGTCTCTCTCTCTCTATCTATCTATCTTCCATTCCCTCTCAGTTCTCTTCACTTTTATCCAATAAGTAGTAAATAAATAAAATATTAACAAACAAAAAAAAGAGAGAGAGGAGAGTGGGAGACATAGGAGAAGTACCCCAGCACTACACACCTGTGGAGCTGCCCTTGGAGCTGGAAATTGAATAAACAAAACTGTTTATGGCTTTCCCCTTTTTATGCTTGTCTCGCCCCCGTCTCTCATACCAGAGCACTGCTCGGCTCTGGTTTATGGTGGTGCAGGAGAGTGAACCTGGGACTTGGGAGCCTCAGGGATGAGAGTCACTGCATAACCATTGTGCTTTCTGCCCCACTCACTCTGTTCTCTTTGTAGCTATTCGTTGCTCCACGCCTCAAGGAAAACCTTCAGCAATGTCAAAGTCAGCATCTCTAAGCAGTGGACCCCCAGTGCTGAGAACACATCCTACGAGCTGCCTGAGGAGGTGAGCCCAGATTAGAGCTGGTGTATAGTAGTTAAGAAAATAAAATATTGTAAATTAACTTAAAAAAGGGATTGGTGGGGGCTGCTTATGGCATGTGAAAGGATTCACAGTGGGAGCTGGGAACTGGTTTAAACAATACACGGTTTATTAGGGTGAAATAGGTAAAGGCAAATTAAGCACTCGTCATCAAGAGTTAAAGAGTATGCTAGGCCTATAAGGGCTGAGTATAGTTATCAAAAGTTTAGTCCTGTAAGATAAACAATTATCAGCTCTGGTAAAGGTTGCTCATGGCTGTAGAGGGGTCTAAAAGTTTACCAGCTAGCAGAGTCACATGTGTTCAGTTCCCAGAAGAAATAGCCATGCTGGGATACCTGGCGCACCTCCGCCGAGATGCCTCTCACCAGGAAAAGAAACTGCAGCCAAAGAGACCAGTGTGCTCAGAGTCCCTTGCTTTTATACACTCCCTTCTCTGAAGCACCTCCTCAGGGTGATGTCATTTGTGTGCTAATAGTCCCGAACTCCTGTTGGGGTCACCACAGTAAAAGACTTTGTGTGGGCTTTGGCTGGGGTTTAAACAAATAGGGGTTATATAGGTACTTAAAAACTGGCAGCAAAATGGCCAAAGGGGCAAAGACTGGCTAGTCATGATGGTGGGAAGCTAGGAGTCTTTTTCTTTCTTCTGCCAGAGCACTGTTCAGTTCTGGTTTGTGGTGGTGTGGGGGATTGAACCTGGGACTTCAGAGCCTCAGGCATGAGAGTCTCTTTCTATAACCATTATACTATCTACCCTCTGTCCACCATGAATCTTAAAGCTAGTTACCAGGTCCAGGGGAAGCGACATGACCCATCTCAGGGAGAAAGGGAGCAGGAACAGAGAGCAGTTTCCACCAGACAACTGCTTAAATGACTTCCTACACACCCACGTCCCTTGTGGGTTTCTGTAAGTCCATTGTATGCCTGTCAGGCTAAAGTCAGCTGTATGCTAATCACGATCATGTTCCAACACTGGCAGGATTGGAAAGGGAGCTTTGGAGTCAGGTAGACAGCTCTCCAGGTAAGCCATGTACCTTCCTATGTGCACCGCCCAGGCTCCAGCCCTGGCACCCCTGGGGTGGTGTTGTGGCACTGTGGGACGCTCTGCTGCTGTGTGTGGTGTCTCTCCTTCTGTCTTGCTCTCTGAATAAAAAAGCGACCTGGGAGAAGTGAAATCTTTGCACACGTGTGAGGTCTCAGCTCCCGCCTTTAAATTATTTTTCATTAAGTGTTTTGGGACTGAGGAGATAGCACTCTCAGTAACACAGCAGACTGTCGTGGCTGAAACACTGAGCCCCCAGGTTCAATCCCTGGCACCACCATAAGCCAGAGCTGAGCAATGCTGTGGTGAAAACAAATACTGTTTGGATTGGGGAAATAGCTTAGCTGGTAGAGTGTAGGACTTGCAGGCTAGTTCACTCCTTCAGTGTCATACAGTGTCATACATGGCTTCTTTCCCTCTCATATGAATCAATCAAGTCTCTCCCTCCCTCTCTCTCTCCCTCCCTCTCCTCTTTCTTTCTCAGTTTAAATAATAAAAACAATCTTTAAAAAAAAAAACAACAGGAGAGAAAAGTTTCCTTGGTTCAGAAGGTGGATCAAGCTGGGGCTTGGTGCCTGCACTACATCCACTGCTATTTTTTCCCTTTTGTTGCCATTGTTGTTTATTGTTGTTATTGCTGTCGTTATTGGATAGAACAGAGAGAAATGGACAGAGGAGAGAAAGACAGAGAGGGAGAGAGAAAGATAGACACCTGCAGACCTGCTTCACCGCCTATGAAGGGACTCCCCTGCAGGTGAGGAGCTGGGGGGTCGAACTGGGATCCCTACGCCGGTCCTTGTGCCTTGCACCACATGCTGCTCTATCACCCAACTCCCCCCCAATTTTTTTATATTTATTTATTTTCCCTTTTGTTGCCCTTGTTTTATTGTTGTAGTTATTATTGTTGTCCTTATTGGATAGGACAGAGAGAAATGGAGAGAGGAAGGAAAGACAGAGAGGGGGAGAGAAAGATAGACACCTGCAGACCTGCTTCACCTCCTGTGAAGAGAACCCCTGCAGGTGGGGAGCTGGGGGCTCGAACTGGGATCCTTATGCTGGTCCTTGCACTTGGCGCCACCTGCGCTTAACCCACTGCGCTACCGCCCGACTCCCAGCCACATCATTTCTAAGAAATGACACGTGCTATACTAGTAATATGTCTTACAATTCACATAAGTTTACTCAAAATATGTGACAAAAAATTAAATAGAGTGTGAACGTGCTAGAGAAGAGGAAGTCTGGCCCCAAAGATCATCAGAGAAGTTATTTGCTCCAAGATCAATGAAAGGAACTGAGCAACATGTGCTGAGTTCAAGCCACGTAAGCGAGATATGAACCAAAGAAACAACTGGAAAGTAAGCACTGAGACAGGAAGCTATTCAGTATACCGGGGACACAATTTAGGGGCAAAAGGTTAGCAGAAGCTGGGAGGAAAACTATGGTATAAGTGGTGTTTTATCTGAAATGGAGGGAAAGGCATCACTTGACAGGCAAGAAGGGGAGGGAGTCAGGCAGTAGCATAGCGGTTTGAGCGCAGGTGGCGCAAAGCGTAAGGACCAGTTAGGATCCCGGTTCGAGTCTCCGGCTTCCCACCTGCAGGGTAGTCACTTCACGGGCGGTGAAGCAGGTCTGCAGGCATCTCTCTGTCTCTCTTCCTCTCTACCTCCCCCTTCTCTTTCAATTTCTATCTCTATCCAATAACAAATAAAACAAATTAAAAATAAAAAGACATGTCTTTAAAAAAAAAAAAAAGAAAAAGAAAAGGAGATAGCATCCTGGCGAATTGGAGCCGAGCCTCCCAGGAGAAGAGAGGAATGTGCTGACAGGGCAGCCTAGGCAGAACTGCCCAGCCCGGGACAGAGAAATCCGCCAGTGGGAAGGCTACAGCGCGCCTGAACAAGGGCGGGCACTGGAAGCCAGCAGAAGGGTTCAGACTGCCTGCCCCTGGAGACACCGAGTCACTTCAGAGTCCCAGGGAGCGGACTTGAATGCTTAAGACCTTGAGTTCACTTTTCAGCACAGCATATATAGGAGTGATGGACACCTTGATTCCCTCTCTCTACTAAATAATCAAACTTTAAAAAATAAAATGACTGGAGTTGGGGGGTAGTGCAGCGGGTTAAGCATACATGCCACAAAATGCAAGGACCACCGTAAGGATCCCAGTTCGAGCCCCCGGTTCCCCACCTGCAGGGGGGTTCCTTCACAGGTGGTGAAGCAGGTCTGCAGGTGTCTATCTTTCTCTCCCCCTCTCTACCTTCTCCTCCTCTACCTCCTTCTCCATTTCTCTCTGTCCTATCCAACAACGACGACATCAGTAGCAACAACAATAATAACTACAACAACAAGGGCAACAAAAGGGAATAAATAAATAAATATTAAAAGAAAAAAAAAGAAATGATGTGGCTTAGTGGCCTGGGAGGTGGTGAAGTGGTTGAAATATTGAACACTCAAGTATAAGGCCCTTGGTTTGATTCTTGTCATTGCATGTGCCAGAGTAATGCTCTGGTTCCCTCCCTCTCTCCTTAACATATATATATATATTTATAGGAGCTGGACAGTAGTGCATCTGGTTGTGCACACACGTTACAATGCACAGGGACCTGGGTTCAAGCACCCAGCCCCCTACGTGCAGGGGAGACCTATACAACTACTGAAGCAGTGCTGTAGGCATCTCTCTCTCTCTCCCTGTCTCCCACTTCTCTCTGTCTCTTATAGCAACATGTGCTGAGTTCAAACCATGTAAGCGAGATAAGAACAAAGGAAACAACTGGATAATTCCAGCCCTGCACTGTTCCCTGCTGTAAACCTGTCACATTACTAGTGACTTTTGCCTTTAATGTTTACTTACTTTCCTTCCTGTTCAAACAGCTTTTGCCCCTGTGTGTTTCCAGCCCCTAGATTGTGCTGTTCGGGTCAATTAGAGGGCGTGCTCGGACTTATCCTGGAGACCGTGGTGTTTCTGGAGCTGCCCTCATGGGGGTGGTGCTGACTCTCAGCCTTTTCTTTTCTTTTCTTTTCTCTTCTTTTCTTTTTAATATTTTACTTATTTATTAATGAGAAAGATAGGAGGGGAAAAAGAGAAAAAAGAAAAAAAAGAAAAAGAGATATCACTCCGGTAATTGTGCTGCTGGGGTTTGAACTCAGGACCTCATGCTTGAGAGTGCCATGCCATACCCACTGTGCCACCTCCCGGACCACTCTTAGTCCTTTCTTTATTCTCTCAGCTCAGGCCTTTTCCTCCTCTAGGTCTGCTGCTAGGCTGGAGTGGCCAAAGATTGGGGACCTTCACTTCTGTGCTTTTGGATCTGAGACCACTTGCACACTAGCTGCTCTCAGCCTCCCTGTGCATAGTGGGGCAGCTTCTTGAGAACCAGAAGTATTGGCAAACCAGCTTGGCACTGACCAGAGCATTGCACTGCTCTGGCTTATGGTGGTTTGGGGGATTCAGCCTGGGGCCTGGGAGCCTCAGGCATGAGAATGTTTGCATAACCATTACACTATCTCCCCTACCCACATCTTCTACTTTATCTTGACACTTTGTTCTTTGGCATCTGCTTTTTAAAAAAATTTTTTTAACATTTTATTTATTTATTTCCCCTTTTGTTGCCATTGTTGTTTAACATTGTTGTGGTTATTGATGTCGTTGTTGTTGGATAGGACAGAAAGAAATGGAGAGAGGAGGGGAAGACAGAGAGGAGGCGAGAAACAATAGACACCTGCAGACCTGCTTCACCGCTTGTGAAGCCACTCCCCTGCAGGTGGGGAGCCGGGGGCTCAAACTGGGATCCTTTAAGCAGGTCCTTGCATTTTGTGCCACGTGTGCTTAACACCACTGTGCTACCACCCGACTCCCGGCATCTGCTTTTTTTTTTTTTTTAAAGATTTTATTACATATGTGAGTTTCACATGAGATACACACAGAAACCAGAGCCACACTCTGGAATATGAGGTGCTGGGGACTGAACCAGCAACCTCAGCTATGCAACATGATCCATTCAAGTATGTGAGGAGGGCTTGCCTTTCACAGATACATAGTGACAAGGGAGAAGTATTTCTTTAGTCGCTTTTCAGGTAATGGGGACAGTATTCTCCTCCCTCAGGATTCCACAAGTGTCAGTTACTTAATGGTCAGCTGCAATAAGGAGTCTGAAATAGCAGCCACTTTTTATTATTTTTATTATTAATTTTTTTTTTGATAGGATAGAGACAGTCAGAAATCGAAAGGGAAGGGGGAGATAGGGAGAGAGACAGAGAGGCACCTGCAGCCCTGCTTCACCATCTCAAAGCTTTCTCCCTACGGGTGGGGGCTGCGCGCTTGAACCTGGGTCCCTGTACATTGTAACATGCGCTTAACCAGGTATGCCACTAACTGGTCCCCTACATTTTTAAAAATATATATTCACCTGCTTTATTTTTTAAAATATTTATTTATTCCCTTTTGTTGCCCTTGTTTTATTGTTACAGTTATTGTTGTTGTTATTGATGTCGTTGGATAGGACAGAGAGAAATGGAGAGAGGAGGGGAAGACAGAGGGGGAGAGAAAGATAGACACCTGCAGACCTGCTTCGCCGCCTGCGAAGCGACTCCCCTGCTGGTGGGGAGCCGGGGGCTTGAACCGGGATCCTTACAGTTGTCCTAGTTGTCCTTGTGCTTTGCGCCACATGTGCTTAACCCACTGCGCTACCTCCCGACTCCCCACCTGTTTTATTTTAATTTAATTTTTTAAATTTATTTTTCCCTTTTGTTGCCCTTGTTGTTTTATTATTGTAGTTATTATTGTTGTTATTGATGTCATTGTAGTTGGATAGGACAGAGAGAAATGGAGAGAGGAGGGGAAGACAGAGGGGGAGAGAAAGATAGACAGCTGCAGACCTGCTTCACCGCTTGTGAAGAGACCCCCCCTGCAGGTGGGGAGCCGGGGGCTTGAACCAGGATCCTTATGCTTGTGCTTTGCACCACGTGAACTTAACCCGCTGCGCTACCGCCCAACTCCCCACCTGCTTTATTTTTTATTGAGAGAGTACAGAGAAAGGGAGAGAGAGACAGACAGGAGCACTGCTCAGCTTTGGTTTATGGTGGTGCTGGGGAGTGAACATGGGACCTTGGAGCCTCGGGCATGGAAGTCTTTTGCCATAACCACTATGCTATCTCCTCCACACCCAGGATGATTTACTTTTTGTTTATTTATTTATCTACTTTACCAGAGCACTACTTAGCTCTGGGATATGGTGGAGTGGGGGATTGAACCTGGGACATCAGAGCCTCAGGCTTGACAGTCTCTTGGCAAAACCATTATACTATCTACTCCCGCACTCAAGATGATCTTTTAAGCAACCAAATGAAATCTAAATCTTTATTTATTTATTTATTTATTGGATAGAGACTGTCAGAAATCAAGAGGGAAGGGGGAGATAGAGAGGGAGAGAGACAGAGTGACACCTACAGTCCTGCATCACCACTTGCAAAGCTTCCCCCCTGCAGGTGGGGACCAGGGGGCTGCTTGAAATTGGGTCCTTATGCATGGTAATACGTGCGCTCAACCAGGTATGCCACCACCCGGCCCTGAAGTCTAACTCTTTATTTATTTAGAAAAGTTTTAATTATCTTTTATTGGCTAGTCAGTCAGAAATCGAGAGGGGAGGGGAGGGAGAGACAGAGAAAGACCTGCTGTACTGCTTCACCACTGCAAAGTCTCCCCCACCCCTGGCAGGTGGGAAGTGGGAGCTTGAACCTGGGTCCTTGCACTTGGTAGTGTGCGTGCTTAGCCACCACCTGGCCTCCCCATGAAATCTGTTTTTTTAATGAAATATTTATTTATTCACATGTGTGAGAGAAAACCAAATACATATGATGCCAGGAATCAAATTCAAGACTTCATGCTTGCAAGTCACCTCCTGCGCCACGGAAATTGAGGGCTTTTTTTTCTTTCTTTTTCTTTTCTTTGATTTTTAATTTTGGATAGAAACAAGAGAAGTTAAGAGGGATGGGGGAGATCGACAGGGAGTAAGAGACAGAGATACCTGCAGCACTGCTTCACCACTCAAGAAGCTTCCACCTTGCAGGTGGAAACCAGTGGCTTGAACCTGGGTCCTTGCACAATGTAAGGTGTGCGATCAACCAGATGCGTCACCACCCAGCCTCATGGTTTTTTGTTTGTTTTTTTTGTTTGTTTTTTAAATTGGTATTAACGGTTTGCAGTCAATAGTAACATTTCTCAGTTTTCCATGTAACAGTTCAACCCCCTCTAGATCCTCCTCTGCCATCATGTTCTGGGACCTGACACCCCACCCCAAGCTTTTACTTTATTTTTTTATTTTACTTTTTAAATTTCCTTATTGGGGAATTAATGTTTTGTATTCAACAGTACATACAATAGTTTGTATACCAAGCTTTTACTTTAATGCAATACATCAAACCTAGTCCGAGTTCTGCTTTGCGTTTTCTTATTTTTCAGCTTCTCTTTATTATTATTACTAGTGATTTAATAATGATTGACAAGCTTGTGGGATAAGAGGGGCACCATGCACACAACTTCTCCTACCTGCATGCCATATCCCACCCCCTCCACTGGAAGCTTGCTCATTCTTTATCCCTCTGTGAGTATAGACCAAAGATCTCTATGGGGTGCAGAAGGTCAGAGGTCTGGCTTCTGTAATGGCTTCTCCACTGGGTAAGGGTGTTGACAGATTGACTCATACCCCCCAGCCTGCCTCTACCTTTCCCTAGTGGAGTAGAGCTCCGGAGAGGTGGGGTTCCAGGACACACTGGTGGGCTATCCCATATTCATCCTTCTCTTTTTGACTTACCTTACTTAACATGATTCCTTCCAGTCCCATCCAAGATGAGGATTTTGCTTGTTTGTTTGTTCATTTGTTTGTCTTTGTTTTGCCTTTAGGGTCATCACTGGGGCTCGGTGCCTGCACCACAAATCCGCTGTTCCTGGCGGCCATTTTTCCCCATTGTTCTTGTTGTTGGATAGGACAGAGAGAAACGGAGAGGAGAGGGGAATAGAAAGACATCTGCAGACCTGCTTCACCACTTGCAAAGTGACCCCCCCCCGCAGGTGGGGAGCTGGGGGCTTGAACCGGGATCCTCACACAGGTCCTTGCGCTTTGTACTAAGTGTGCTTAACCCGATGTGCCACTGCCTGATCCCATTTTTTTTTTACATTTACATTTGTTTATTTATTTTCCCTTTTGTTGCCCTTGTTGTTTTTTAATTGTTGTTGTAGTTATTATTGTTTTTATTAATATCATCGTTGTTAGGACAGAGAATTGGAGAGAGGAAGGGAAAACAGAGAGGGGGAGAGAAAGATAGACACCTGCAGACCTGCTTCATCACCTATGAAGCAAATCCCCTGCAGGTGGGGAGCCGGGGGCTCAAACTAGGATCTTTACGCTGGTTCTTGCCCTTCGCACCACCTGTGCTTAACCTGCTGCACTATCGCCTGCCTCCCTTGTTTTTTTTACAGTTGGTGTATCTGCTTCAGTTTACTCCAAGGTCTGGAGCTTTGCCAACCTCTGCCTGTGCACTAGGATAGAGCAGCCTTTCTGTGTGAATATAGTCCTGACCCTGTGGGTGTCCTAGTCTCTGCCTCCCAGGTGTCTGTGAGCGTGGGCAGAGGTACGGTGGGGGGGGGGGGGGCGGCGTCTGAGGGGAAGTGCCGACTTGGCCACCAGGTGACATGTCCTCGTGTCTCTCTGCAGATCTGGAGCAGCAACTATCTATTCCCCAGCGCAGAGGAGGCCACCCTGTTCTTGGGGACCCTGGACACCATCTTCCTCTTCTCCTATGCTGTGGTGAGCTCTAGCTTCCTAGGGTTTACGTTAAGGAAAGGTGTGAGAGGAGCCCATCCTTAGCCTTAAGGAGTTTGTAAGGGATTTTGGACCTGTTGACGATAGAGTTGAGTATTTGTTGAAACTCTGTGTGTGTGTGTGTGTGTCCCTTCTATCCTGCGGCCCACCACCTATCTATCTACTCAGCCCTCTCCTCCACCACTCCCTCTCATCTACCCACCCACTCACCAGTCATGCCAGCCTTCCATTCCTCCGCCCATCCATTCACATACCGTTCATTCATCCACCCACCCATTCACCCACTCCTCTTTATCTTTTTACCCACCTACCTACCCATCCACCTATCCATCCATCCCCCATTACCTACCTACTCACCCATCCGTCTATCAATCCACCTTTTCATCCACTGACAGAACCGATGGGCTTCCTGAGCGCTTAGTGTGCACCACCCAGCATGCATTGTGTGCTCAGAGGGGCTCCTGAGTGAGTAGCAGGTGTGGAGATCGAGGGCAAGGAGGGCAGAGAGGTGACGCTGAGCTGCCTTAGCTAGAGTCTGGGAAGGTGATGGAGCAGCGAGCTTAGGCTGGAACACTTGGGGGCTGTGTGGCCTGGAGCCCCCAGGCCTGCGAGGGCAGAAGCTGTGCCTGAGCCCATCTCCTGGGATAGGGCAGCTCTGCTCCAGCTGGGTGTGACTGATTGTGAGCTTTGGGGCTGGCAGTGGAGACAACTGGAACCCATCCTGGGGTGGGATGCAGTCTGACCAGTTCCCCAGCACCTGATTTCCTATATGGAAAATGGGTCCAGTTACCAAAAAAAAATTACGTATGAATTTTGAGGTGATAGGAAACACGGGAGTCATTCCTGGTGTTTGTTTAGCAGCTATTAGAATACCTTGTTTACTTCTGACCAGAATGGCCTCAGCTCTGTCTCTCAGTGATGCTGGGAACAGAAACTGGAATCTCTTACATGTAGGTCTGGTGCGCTGTCTGCTGATGCACTGTTTCCCTGATGGAAAATCTCTTCAGAGTAGAAATTCAGAGAGAGAGTTGGAGCCAGTCTCAGGCCACTCAGCCCAGCTTCGTAACTCCAGTGTTTTCTGTACAGAACCCCTGTGCTTGGTTCTCATCTTTGGCTGAGCTCTCCTCCAGTGCTTCTCTTTCAGTCTCTTTTTGAGAATTTTTCAGGAGGGGGGTAGTTTTTGAAGGAGCTGCTGGGGATTGAACCCAGTCCCTCACACATGGAAAGCATACTCTCTACCACTAAGCTACAACCCTGCCAGTGTGTGATCTTTATGCCGTTCTGGGATTTCATGCCTGCAGGACTCCACTGCTTCTGGCAGACTCTTCTTTTTTCCTCCTTTCCTTCCTTCCTTCCTTCCTTCCTTCCTTCCTTCCTTCCTTCCTCTTTCCTTCCTTCCTGTCTTTTTTTTTTAAATTTTTTATTTAAGAAAGGATTAATGAACAAAAATATAAGGTAGGAGGGGTACAACCCTTCCTGTCTTTTTATGTGGGGGATAGAGAGACAGAGAAAGGATGAAAGACACCACAGTGCTGCTCCACACAGAGAAGCTTCCCTGGTGTCACGCTCCCATGTGGTGTCTGGGACCTTGAGTCATGGCTGGTTCCCACATGGTGAAGTGCTGCTGCCTGAGGAGGCCATCTCTTGGCCCTCATAGCCTTTCTTTTTTACATTTAGCTTTCTCTTCAGTGGAGTTGTGATTTTGACAGCTCTCTACAGGATTCTGTTGATCTAGGAGAGAAAAGATAGGTGCTCACAGTTGTGTTTGGTGTCTGTTTCTTTCCGTGACTCCCCCTCCACCCCAGCCACTTTGCAAGCATTTGGAGCAACACAGAATAAACTGTTCCCCTCGTCTGAAATATAATTGAGTCCGATATGGCCTAAGGCCATGGGAATGACTTGAGAGGTGAAGAGGAGGTAGAGAGGGAGAGAAACAGATACCTGCAGACAGACCTGCTTCACCAGTCACAAAGCTTTCTCTCTGTATGTGGGGACCAGGGCCTTGAACCTGGGTCCTTGTGCATTGAGTGTGTGTGCTTAATCGGGTGTGCTACCACCTGGCCCCTGAATTTTTTTTTTTTTTTAAATGACTGGTTTTAGATAGGTAGGGAGTCAAGTGGAACCCAGGTTTGGGATGACATCCATGTCCTGGTGTTGACAGAACAGAGTTTAGGGCTGAGTGGTTCTGCACCCAGCTGAGCACACGCATTATCATATGCAATGGCCTGAGTTCAAGCCCTGGGTGTCTACCTGCAGGGGGGAAGCTTCATGAGCAGTGAAGCAGGTCTGCAGGTGTCTCTGTTTCTTTCCCTCTCTATCTCCTCTTCACCTCTTTCTCTCTCTCTCTGTCCTATCAAATAAGTAAATTTGAAAGCAATGCTGAAGCCCCGTGTCAGTTCATGAAGCATTTGGAAAACTTAACAGCTGGTCAGGCCAGAGAGCAGTTCACTTTAAGGACACCTGGAGTTTGTCAGCCTCACTGGCTTTGCTGTGCCTCTCACTCAGGCGACTTTGTCCTCAGAGGTGTGAGGCTGGCGCTTTTTCTCTCCAGGGCCTTTTCATCAGCGGCATCGTGGGAGACCGGCTGAACCTGCGGTGGGTGCTGTCATTCGGCATGTGCTCGTCGGCCGTGGTGGTAAGTGCTGGGGGTCCGCCAGGTGTTTAGAATCCAAGTGTGCCAGCTAAGAGAGCAAAAGAAGGTGTTCCTTCTCCCGTTTCTTGGGTGCCTGTTTTGGTTAGGAGCGGCTTTTGTTGAAGAACTTTTTTTTTGTTTTAATCTGGGCTGGAGTGACACCAGAATGGTCAATGCAACAGATTCTCAGGCTTGAGGTGCTAGAGCTGAGCAGTCCTTTGGTCAAGAGAACAGGGAGTCGGGCGGTGGCACAGCGGGTTAAGCGCACATGGCACGAAGCGCAAGGACCATCATAAGGATCCTGGTTCGAGCCCCTGGCTCCTCACCTGTAGGGGAGTCGCTTCACAGGCGGTGAAGCAGGTCTGCAGGTGTCTATCTTCCTCTCCCCCTTTCTGTCTTCCCCTCCCCTCTCCATTTCTCTCTGTCCTGTCTAACAACGACGACATCAGTATCAACAATAATCACCACCACAACAGTAAAAAACAACAGGGGCAACATAAAAGGAAAATAATATATATATGAGAGAATGAAAAAGGGGGAAAAATAGAAAACTTTTTTAGTGGTAGGTGATATGGCAGTTCGAGTTCTGATCATAAATGCATGAGGTCCCCAGTTCAGTTCCCAGCATTGCATGTGTCAGAGCGATGTTCTGGCTCTCTCTATCATTAGAGAATAAACACATCTTTTAATGTATATATGAAGCATTTATTCTTTATCCCTCTGGGAGTATGGACCCAAGGCCATTGTGGGATGCAGAAGGTGGAAGGTCTGGCTTCTGTGTAATTGCTTCCCCGTTGAACATGGGTGTTGACTGGTCGATCCATACTCCCAACTTTTGTTTCTCTTTCCCTAGTGAGGAAGGGCTCTGGGGAAGCAGAGCTCCAGGACACATTGGTGGATTGTCTGCCCAGGGAAGTCCAGTTAGCATCATGGTAGCACTGGAACCTGGTGACTGAAAACAGAGTTAACATATAGAGCCAAACAAATTGTTGACTAATCATGAACCTAAAGGCAAGAATATTGCAGATGAAGATTTGAGGTAGCTTTTGGAAATAGGTAGTAGGTCTATTTTAGGTATATTCTAAAGAGCCCTTGACTATACTAGTTTTTTGCCTGAGCCTGACCTCTGATATGCAGGTGGACCCAAGTTATTGTCTGGGGAGATGATGTCATGGCTGGAAGGTTTGTTTTTTTTGCCTTCGGGGTTATTGCTGGGCTCGGTGCCTGCACCACCACGAATCCACTGCTCCTGGAGGCCATTTCTTCCTTTGGTTACCCTGGTTGTTTTATTGTTGTTGTGGTTATTGTTATCGTTGCCATTGATGTCATTGTTTTTGGATAGGACAGAGAGAAATGGAGAGAGGAGGGAAAGACAGAAGGGGAGAGAAAGATAGACACCTGCAGACCTGCTTCACTGCCTGTGAAGCGCCTCCCCCGCAGGTGGGGAGCCGGGGGCTTGAACTGGGATCCTTATACTGGTCCTTTGCGCCATGTGTACTTAACCTGCTGTGCTACCGCCTGACCCCCGGCTGCTTGTTTTTTGATGTGCTAGGGAATGCTCAAGGAAATGCAATTGCAGTGAGTAGCTTCCCGGGCTTGATTTTTATTCTTTAGAGGCAAAGAGGGAGAGCTAGTGAATGAGTGAGAGGAGGGAGCCTGCTGCACCGCTCCACCATCCGTGGAGTTTGTCCAGTGCTATCCATGGTGCCTCAGTCAGGGAAAGATGTGCCCTCCACAGGGGGAGCTGTGGCCCCTGGGTGTTTGTCTCCTCACGAAGAAGGCCCAGCGTGGTGGGCCAACCTTTCCTGAGCCATCTTGGCACCTGACGTGTCCGTTGCTTCCCCCCAGGTGTTCGTGTTTGGCACGCTGACCGAGTGGCTGCGCTTGTACAGCACGGCGTTGTACTGCTGCCTGTGGATCGCCAACGGCCTGCTGCAGTCCACGGGCTGGCCCTGCGTGGTCGCCGTCATGGGCAATTGGTTTGGGAAAGCCGGGTACGTGCACCCCCTTCCCCCCAAGGCATTTTCAGACCTGATTGTTCAGAGGTGACACAGCTGCCAGGTGAACCTGGATTCTTCCCACATCTGCCCGTGGTGAGAGCTCAGCTCACGTGTGCTGGGTCTTGCATGTGGTTCAAGGTCTGCCCTGGTGCTGCACATGCCGGAGCTGAGTGCGCAGTGGTCTCTCTCTCATAAATATAATTTAAATTATTATTTAAATTAAATTATTATAATTTAAATTACAGGTGGTGAAGCAGGTCTGTAGGTGTCTGTCTTTTTCTCTTCCCCTCTCTGTCTTCCCCTCCTCTCTCAGTTTCTCTCTGTCCTATCCAGCAGCAACAACAATAGCTGCAACAACAGTAATAACAGCAACAACGACAGCAATGGGAAAAAGATGGCTGCCAGGAGCAATGGATTTGTAGTGCAGGCACCAAGCCCCAGCAGTAACCCTGGAGGCGAAAAAAAAAAAATCTTAATCTAGAATGTTGATTCTTTGTTGTGTGAGCCTGTGCCGTGTGGGCAGTTTTGTAGGAGAGCTGTCCCAGAATTCCCTCTGATTCTGTTTGTTGTCTTCTGCCTCCCCCCCTCAGACGAGGTGTTATCTTTGGTCTCTGGAGTGCCTGTGCCTCTGTGGGCAATATTCTGGGTGCCTGCTTGGCTTCTTCTGTTCTGCAGTATGGTTATGAGGTAAGTCTTTCTCGATTTTTCTTGAGTGTAAAGTTAAATCTCACCTTTTGAGAGAAAAACACTTTTGAGTGAGGCAGGCTTGTATTAAGGTGGGCAGATTTGAGGGGCTCTGCCAGTGGGTAGAGCACATGCTTTACCCTGTCAGAGGTCCTGCGTTCACCCCCTGCTCCGCACAGGAGAACCATGGGTAGCTCCAAAGGGCTTTTCATGGATGGTGGAATAGTCCCTTTGCGTGTCTTTCCCTCTCCCTTTCTTTCAAGAATATAGACTATAAAAAGGATTGGGATGGTCCAGGAAGTGGTGCACTGTATACAGTGTTGGACTGTCAAGCATGAAGTCCTGAATTCAGTGCCCTCTTCACATGTGCTGAAGTGATGCAGTGATCCTCCTACCACTTCATAAATAAATAAATACTAAAAAATGAACTAAATAAAAATAGGATTGGTTTGAGTGACCAGGAAGTGGTCTAACAGGTACAACGCTCAACTTGCACACCAGAAGTCTCATGTTCGATCCCTGGTGCTGCATGTGCCAGAGTGATACTCTAATAATCACTCTCATTGATAAATGTATTTTAAAATTTCTTTATTGGGGGATTAATGTTTTACAGTTGACAGTAAATACAATAGTTTGTACATGCATAACATCTCCCAGGTTTCCACATAACACTTCAACCCACTAGGTCCTCCTCTTCCCATGTTGAACCCTCCCCCCACCCCAGAGTCTTTTACTTTGGTGCAATACACCAACTCCAGTCCAAGTTCTGCTTAGAGTTTTCCCTTCTGATCTTGCTTTTCAGTTTTCTTTCTGTGAGTGAGATCATCCCATACTCATCCTTCTGTTTCTGACTTATTTCACTTAACATGAATTTTTCAAGCTCCATCCAAGATGGGCTGAAAACGGTGAAATCACCATTTTTAATAGCTGAGTAGTATTCCATTGTGTATATAGACCACAACTTGCTTAGCCACTCATCTGTTGTTGAACACCTGAGTTGCTTCCAGGTTTTGGCTATTACAAATTGTGCTGCTATGAGCATAGGCGTACACAAATCTTTTTGGATGAGTATATTTTGTTCCTTAGGATATATTCCCAGGAGAGGAATTGCAGGGTCATAGGGTAGGTCCATTTCTAGCCTTCTGAGAGTTCTCCAGACTGCTCTCCACAGGGTTTGACCAGTTGACATTCCTACCAGCAGTGTAAGAGGGTCCCCTTGTCCCCACAACCTCTCCAGCATTAGCTATTGTTACCTTTTCTGGCATAAGGCATTCTCACAGGAGTGAAGTGGTATCTCATTGTTGTCTTTATTTGCATTTCTCTGACAATGACTTGGAGCATTTTTTCATATGTTTCTCAGCCTTTTGGCTTCCTTCTGTGGTGAATATTCTGTTCATGTCCTCTCTCCATTTTTGGGTGGGGTCATTTGTTTTCTTGTTGCTGAGTTTGGCGAGCTCTTTCTATCTATATTTTGGTTTTTAGCCTCTAGTTTGATATATGGCATGTAAAGATCTTCTTCCATTCTATTTGGGTGGTGGTTTTTTTTTTGCTGTGCAGAAGCTTTTCAATTTGATGTTGTTCCGTTGGTTTATTTTTGATTTAGTCTTCTTTGTAATTGGATTTGTTTCATTGAAGATGTCTTTAAAATTTATGCAGAAAAGAGTTCTGCCAATATTTTCCTCTAAATATTTGATAGTTTCTGGTCTAACATCCAAGGGGTGTTGAAATCTCCTACTATGACTGTGTTGCTGTTAATATATTGTTGTAGCCCTTTCAGTAGATGTTTGATGTATTTAGATGGCCTCTCATTGGGCACGTAGATGAATAATCGCTAAGACCTCTTGGTTGACTGATCCTAAATTTTCTTTTTTAAATTTTTTTAAAAATTTATTTCTTTATTGGGGAATTAATGTTTTATATTCAATAGTAAATACAATAGTTTGTACATGCATAACATTCCCCAGTTTCCCATTTAACAATACAACCCCCACTATGTCATTTATCATCCTTCATGGACCGGTATTCTCCCCACCCACCCACCCCAGAGTCTTTTACTTTGGTGCGATATGCCAATTCCATTTCAGGTTCTACTTGTGTTTTCTTTTCTGATCTTGTTTTCTTTCTTTTTACATTTATTTATTTATTTTCCCTTTTGTTGCCCTTGTTGTTTATCGTTGTTGTTGTTACTGATGTCATCGTTGTTGGATAGGACAGAGAGAAATGGAGAGAGGAGGGGAAGACAGAGAGGTGGAAAGAAAGACACCTGCGGACCTGCTTCACCACCTGTGAAGCGACTCCCCTGCAGGTGGAGAGCCGGGGGCTCGAACCGGGATCCTTATGTCAATCTTTGTGCTTTGTGCCACCTGCGCTTAACCCACTGAGCTACGCCCGACTCCCCCTGATCTTGTTTTTCAACTTCTGCCTGAGAGTGAGATCATCCCATATTCATCCTTCTGTTTCTGACTTAATTCACTCAACATGAGTTTTTCAAGGTCCATCCAAGATTGGCTGAAAACAGTGAAGTCACCATTTTTTACAGCTGAGTAGTATTCCATTGTGTATATATACCACAACTTGCTCAGCCACTCTCTTTTTAAAATTTTTTTAATCTTTATTTATTTATGGGATAGATATAGCCAGAAATTAAGTGGAAGGGGGAGGTAGAGAGAGACAGAGAGACACCTGCAGCACTACACCACTCGTGAAGCTTTCCCCCTGCAGGTGGGGACCAGGGGCATGAACCCAGGTCTTTATGCACTGTAACATGTGCGCTTAACCAGGTGCGCCACCACCCAGCTCCAAATTTTATTTTAAGGTCTATCATGTCAGATTGAGAATATTTGTTCCTGATGAATACATTCTTTTTTTTTTTTTAGGATTAGAGGGTGGGGTAGAAAGCATAAAGGTTATGCAAAGATGCTTTCCTACCTGAGGCTCTAAGGTTTCAGGTTCAATCTCCTGTTCCACTATAAGGCAGAACTGAGCAGTGCTCTGGTAAAAATGAATAAGTAATAAAATAAAATAAAAGTGGGTTGGATCTTATACCCATCCAAGATCCTGCTTCATTCTCTGGGACCACATCAAAAATAAATAAAAGCAGGCAAACTCTTGATAAGCTCAAACCTATAAAAATTCTTTATGGGGGAAATAATATTTACATAAGTCCAAAGACTGACTTATCAGTTGGGGGAACGAATTTGTAACTGTGTGACACGTACAGAATGAATCTCCCTAATATGTGTGTGAGTGTGTGTATATATATGTGTATATATATAATCAGCAGTAAGACACAGACGATAGGATAAAGGATTTGGGGCAGGGGTAGATAGCATAATGGTTATGCAAAGAGACTCTCGTGCCTGGGACTCCGAAGTCCCAGGTTCAGTCCCGTGCACCACAATAAGCCAGAGCTGTGCAGTGCTCTGGTGTTTATCTCTGTGTCTTTCTCTCTCTCTGAATCTCTCTCAAAAATAAATAAAATACTTAAAAAAAAAAAAGAAAAGACAAAGGATTTGAAGGTGTTCCTGAGAAGGAAATGGCAGTGACATCTCATTTGAAGAGAAATCCTACGTGAATAACATTTCATTCACCCAGCAAATATTACTGAGCTCCCTCCTCTAAGTGGCCCTGGGCTGCAGGGGTGGGGGGGCCTGGAGCTCTGGCTCGAAGTGAGCAGAGCCGGCCTCTGGGGGTCAGTGTTAGCCGGGGGCAGGGCCAGGCAGATTGAAGCTGCTCTGAGAAAAACAAGGGAGGAAGAGGGGGAGGAGGTGGGAACTACACTTATCAGATTGGGCAGGATCCAGTTAGATAACTGCTTGTGTTGACGAGGAAGTGCCCAAAAGGCCTGTGATCAGGAGAGGCGGCTGACCCTGCAAGGGGTTGGCATGGGGCTCATCTCAATTCCTGAAGCCTGGGGTCTGAGTCCTGATGTTTCATATAACGTAACAGTACTCTGGTTTTTTTGCTCTTTTTAAATATTTTATCTATCTATCTATCTATCTATCTATCTATCTATCTATCTACCTACCTACCTATTTATTTAGTTCAGATGGAAAGAGAAATTGAGAGGAAGGGTAAGGTAGGGAGAAAGACACCAGCATCCCTTCACCATTTGTGTGTGAAGCTTCTCCCTAGGACTCCCATAGATGGGGACTGAGGCTTGAACCCGGGTCCTTGAGCATTTTAACAGGTGCTCTCTACCAGGTGTACCACCGCTCAGCCCCTGCTCTAGTCTTTTATAAAATAACTTTTTTTTTCTTTCCCCCACCAGGGTCATTACTGGGATTTGGTGCCTGCACAGTGAATCTACTGTTCTTAGTGGCTTTTGTCTTTTCTTTCTTTTTTTTTTTTCACAGTTTTTTAAAAAAATAATTTATTTATTTATTCCCTCTTGTTGCCCTTGTTTTATTGTCGTAGTTATTATTATTGTTGTTGTTACTGATGTCATTGTTGGATAGGACAGAGAGAAATGAAGAGAAGACAGAGAGGGGGAGAGAAAGACACCTGCAGACCTGCTTCACTGCTTGTGCAGCGACTCCCCTGCAGGTGGGGAGCCGGGGGTTTGAACCAGGATCCTTCCACCGGTCCTTGTGCTTTGCGCCACATGCGCTTAACCTGCTGCGCCACTGCCTGACTCCTTTTTTGTTTTCTTTTCTTTCTCTCTCTCTCTCTTTCTTCCTCTTTGTTGGTCTGCTTCTAAATTCTGCTTCTAAGACCCCTTCTGTTGCATTGCTTAACGCCGTGGTCTATTTACATAATCATTGTTTTGTTCACACTGGTTTAATCCCCACTGGTTCATGCTCTCTCTCCACTCTGCCCCTCTCCTAGTCACATCCTGTTTTCCACTGTTTAATCCCCACTGGTTCCCGGGCTTTTTCCTTCTCCCCACCCCCTGTCCTACCAACATCCTCTTCCAATATCCTCTTCGGACCTGACACTTCCGCCTCAGGAGATATAAAGGACAGGGTTTTCGAATGAAGGAAGATTAGATTAGAGAGCTTTCACTGCATTCCTCATCAATAAAGACTGAACTGCGTCCCACTCAGCCAAGAGTCCCTGGTCATCTCTCTCCCGCCTGCGAAGCTAGACTGGCACTCTTTCTTTTTATGTGATAAACTCAGAGAAGTTGAGAGGGGAGGGAGGGAGAGAGAACGGTACCTGCAGCACTGCTTCACCACTCGTGAGGTTTGACTGGGGGCTGGGTCCTTGTACATAGTAGTGTGTGCACTCAACCAGATGCACCGCCACACAGCTCCATAAAATAACTCTTAAATAAGAGAAACAGGTTGCAAAGCTGTGCTGAGGGCTGCCATTCGTGGCAGGTGAGAATCCTACCACTGAACCACCACCGCCTAGCCACTTATGTAAAGTGAAGAATGAAAGAACATATATTTGTACGGCCGCATATGTTGCCCTTTGTGGGGAGTGGGAGAGAGACCAAAGCACCTAAGCTCCCTCGTGGTGGTGTGGCTCCAGCATGGCTTCAGCGCTCAGCAGGGCCGGCACTCTGCCCGGTGAGCTGTCTCCAGCCTTCCTCGTCTGTGCCTAAACCTCTGAAAGGAAAAATCCAAGGCAGCGCGATCTGTTAGGAACCTCAAGCCTGCGGTGTGGATGAAGGGGCGGAGGGACAGCTTGTACAGCAGATGCTCTACTTTCTGGTGCCTGGCACCTGGGACTGTCTTTTCTGCTCAGAAGCTGAATAATTGAAAGTCCACTTCTCTTCTTGGGAGCAGGTAAATTTTTAAAGAGTTCACCGAGTGTTTGGTCCCTGAGGCCTCTTGGTCTATTTCAGGTCAGCTGCTCCGAGTGCTGGCCTATATTCACAGCCCCAGGCCTCGCCGCTCCGCGCCTGCCTCCTGCTGACGGGCTCAGATGGGAATTGGGGCTTCTCCTATGGGCTCCCAGACTTGACTTTGGGAAACAGCTCTTGAGTTTTTGTCACTGATGTGTTCAAGTTACCACTGTCAGCTCACATCAAGTTCTGTTCTCAACTCAATCAAAGCCAGCTCTGTCCCCCTGCAGGTTTGGACCAGGGGCGTGAACCTGGGTCCTTGCACATGGTAATGTGTGTTCACCCGGCTGTGCCAATGCCCAGTTGCTTTTTTTTTAAAAAATGTGTGAATGAACCAAGGACCTTGGGCATGAACAGTACCACTGCCCCTCACCTTTACTTTATTATTCTATATGCTTGGAGAGTAGGGAAAGGAGAGACAGAGGTGAGAAGGTAAGTGACCCCAGAGCTGTGTTCCATCATCCCAGGAGTTCCCTTGGTGCTGACCACGTGGGTCTCGGCTTTGAACTCGGGTCCTCCCACACACTAAGACACCCTCTACCTGCTAAGTCATCTCTGAGCCCTGTGAGACTTAAAAAAATATTTGTTGCTGTTGTTTTGTCCTCACTGAGGTTTCACTGCTCTGGGTTGACTTTTTCAGTTAGAGACAGATGGAGAGAGGGGGGGAGGGAGGAAGGAGGGAAGGAGTGGGAGAGAGAGAAAGGGAGAGAGAGAGAGAGAGAGAGAGAGAGAGAGAGAGAGAGAACAAGAACACAGCAGCACAGCTTCCTCTAGTGCAATTGGGGTTGGGCTCAGACACGGGTTGTGTGCATGACAAAGCAGGTGTGCGACTCAGGTGAACTGTCCTGCCAGCCCCTTTCAAAATATCTTTTAAAATGTTATTATGTGGGGGCCGGGCAATGGCACACCTTGCTAAGCACACACATTACAATGCATAAGGACCTAAGTCTAAGAGCCTGGTCCCCACCTGCAGGGGGGAAAGCTTACAAGTGGTGAAGCAGGGCTGCAGGTGTCTCTCTGTCTCTCCCCATCCCCTTTCAGTTTTTCTCTGTCTTTATCTAATAATAAATAAAATAAAAAGTTATTTTATGAGGGGGAGACTGAAGCACTACTGTACTCTGGCATATGGCAGTGCTAGGGATGAAACCTAGGACCTGGGAGGCCTTAGGCCACATGTCTTGGGCTCTGATACCGAGCTGTCTCCCTGGCCCTGCCTCCCACCGTTCTGTGTAATGAGAAATCCCTCAGGCAGAGGCTGTGTGGTGAAAGGAATGAGATTTTCAGAGCTTGTCCTGATTTTAACAGTTTCCACTCAGTGCCTAGGAGACTTTAATGACCATTGCTTAAAAGGATTTATTTATTTATTAGTGAAAGAGAAGGAAGAGGAGGAGGAGGAAGAGGAGGAGGAGGGAAAGAAAGAACCAGAGCATCACTCCGGCACACGATGCTGGGGATCAAACTTAGGACTTCGTGCTTGAGAGTCCAATACTTGATCCACTTTACTGCCTCCTGGGCTACAACAACCAATTAAAAAAAAAAGATTTTGGGAGTCGGGCTGTCCCCACCTGCAGGGGAGTCACTTCACAAGCGGTGAAGCAGGTCTGCAAGTGTCTGTCTTTCTCTCCCCCTCTCTGTCTTCCCCCAGCTCTCTCCATTTCTCTCTGTCCTATCCAACAACGACGACAATAATAACTACAATAATGGGGGTCGGGCGGTGGCGCAGTGGGTTAAGCGCATGTGGCGCAAAGCGCAGGGACCGGCGTAAGGATCCCGGTTCGAGCCCCCGGCTCCCCACCTGCAGGGGAATCGCTTCACAGGCGGTGAAGCAGGTCTGCAGGTGTCTATCTTTCTCTCCCCTTCTCTGTCTTCCCCTCCTCTCTCCATTTCTCTCTGTCCTATCCAACAACGAATTGCATCAACAAGGGCAATAATAATAACCACAATGAAGTTACAACAAGGGCAACAAAAGGGGGGAAAAAATGGCCTCCAGGAGCGGTGGATTCATGGTGCAGGCACCGAGCCCAGCAATAACCCTGGAGGAGGGGAAAAAAAAAAAACTACAATAATAAAACAACAAGGACAACAAAAGGGAATAAATAAATAAATAAATAAATATAAAAAAAGATTTTATTTATTAACATGAGAGAGAAAGTGAGAGAGAAAGAGAACACCACAACATCACTTTGACACAAGCAATACCAGGGATCGAACTCAGGAACTCATGCTTAAATGTTCATAGCTCTGGTTACTGCACTACCTCCTGGGTCATGGCCTGAACTGTTCTATCTTCTGCCAACCTCACAGGCTCATTAGAGAGAAACGTATGAGGAAACAGAGACCACACCCTTAGCTCTGTGACCAGCATAAGCTCAGTGCTCATTTCCTTCCCGATCTGACCTCCGCCTCCCCCACACCCCGAGGAGATCTAGTCACTGTCCCCTCTCTCCTGCAGTACGCCTTCCTGGTGACAGCGGCCGTGCAGTTTGCGGGTGGGATCATCATCTTCTTTGGACTTCTGGTGTCCCCAGAAGAAATCGGTGAGGAGTGACCACGTCTGACTCCCCAGGGTGGGCAGAAGTGGGTGGCCGGGCCAGCCAAGCTCTCTCTCTCTTTCTCCCTGGGAGGACTCTGAGTGCTGTTGCTGTCTGGGTCCCGGGTGCGACTACCCTCCAACAGATGCAGGGAACACGCTCATGTGGTATATACACGTGCTCAATAACCGAGACCCAGGCTAGTGACGATCATGGGCAGATTACCCGTGTCACATCTCAATACTAGATGCCTTTTTGCTCCAGAGAAGTCAGCTAGCGTGACACTTGACTGTGCTGACGGATTGTGTCCAAACAAAACCACCAAGAACTAAGAGATGGACAATTCTTTCGTCTTTGGAATAGTGTTCTGTAGACAGGCCAGTTTACCAGTCTGTAATTAGCATCTTTGCTGAGAGAGAGAGAAGCTTGAGGAAGCCGTGCTCTGAAGCCAGCCCAAGTCGCATTAGTCCAGGGTTCCGTTCCTTGCTCATGACCTTCATTGACCTTGACCTCTGAGCCTTGGTTGTGTCTTTTGCAAAGTGGAAATAAAACAGCATGGACCCCTGGATGTAGCGAGGGACTCGAGGCCCCCAGCTCAGTACCAGGCGCCTGGGGGCACACTCAAGTGGTGGTGGTTGTCCCTCAGGTCTCCCAGGCATCGAGGTGGAAGCCAACCCTGAAGAGGACTCACACAGACCATTGATGAGTGGGGCCGACAGTGAAGATGAATATGAGCCTAACTACTCCATCCAGGAAGGCAGCACCCACCAGGCCGCCCAGGCCAAGGCCATCAGCTTCCAGCAGGCCTGCTGCCTCCCTGGTGTCATCCCGGTAAGCACCTCACAGAGTGCGGCGCACCTCAGCCTTCCCTCTGGGGTGGGGAGTGGAGGCGGGGGGGCTTTGGGTGTCTGGCTGCTCTCAGTGCAGCACCCCCTCTTATGGCACGGGACACTGGACCTTTTCTGCAGAGAAGCAGAAGGTAACTGCTTTTGTCTTGAGGGGACCATACAGTCTGTGTACCCCAGCTCCTCAGCTCCGCAGAGCAAAGAAAATTGGACATGACGGTGCCAGGGGCTCCTGCCCGATTTGGCCTGTTGGCCCTCGTCGGCTGATTCTGCTTGTACCTGGAAGTCTGTTCTCTGGTCCATGCTTTTTAATAACATTCATTTATTTTTATTTTTAAAATTTTTTATAAATTTTATTTTATGGTTAGAGACAGAAATTGAGAGGGGAAGGGGAGATAGAGAGGGAGAGAGACAGAGACACCTGCAGCCCTGATTTACCACTCGTGAGACTTTTCCCCTGCAGGTGGGGACCAGGGACTTGAACCTGGGTCCTTACGTACTGTAATGTGTGTGCTTAACCAGGTGCGCCACTGCTTGGCCCCTAAAAATTCACTTATTTAATTTATTAGGACAGAGAGAATTTGAGAGGGACAGGGGATAGAGAGGGAGAGATACCTCTAGCACTGCTTCACCACTTAAGGAGCTTTCCACCTGCACTTGGGGACTAGGGGCTTGAACGCAGGTCCTAGCACCGCCTGCCACCCCCTCCTTCTTAATTAGAATTTTATTCAGCTGGGGATTGAACCTGGGATGTCTGCGCCTCAGGCATGAGTCTTCATTGCATAGCCATTTCACTGTCTCTAGCCCCAGCATGCATATATGGTGTTACCTGTTGAACTGTTCTCCAGTTACATCAAGAAGGGGTTCTTGAGCGGGTCATTCACCCTGTCTGACTTGCTTCTGTTGCAGTCATTCCAAGAAGACTCACTTGCCCTTCTGTCAGCAGGCCTGCAACAGCTTCCTCCATTGGCATTTCTTTCTTTCTTTCTTTCTTTCTTTTTTAATTAATTAATTTTTTAAAAGAGTTTCTTTTTTAAAAAATATTCCCTTTTGTTGCCCTTGTTTTATTGTTGTAGTTATTATTGTTATTGATGTCGTCATTGTTGGATAGGACAGAGAGAAACGGAGAGAGGAGGGGAAGACGGAGAGGGGGAGAGAAAGACAAAGATAGACACCTGCAGACCTGCTTCACCGCTTGTGAAGTGACTCCTCTGCAGGTGGGGAGCCGGGGCCTCGAACCGGGATCCTTACACCGGTCCTTGAGCTTTGCGCCACATGCACTTAACCCGCCGTGCTACTGCCCAACTCCCTTTTTTAAAAAAATTATTATCTTTATTTTTTTTATTGGAAGAGATAGCCAGAAGTTGAGAGGAAAGAGGAGACAGGGAGAGACAGAGACGCCTGCGGCACTGCTTCACCACTTGCAAAGCTTTCCCCTCTACAGGTGGGGACCGGGTCCTTGAGCATTGCAACATGTGCGCTCAGCCAAGTGCGCCACCACCCAGCCCCCACAGCATTTCTTGGTAGTACGTTCCAGTGTTCCCGCAACCTTGACAGCCCAGAAAGCTTCCCAACAGTCGACACGAAGCCCCTCCTGCTGCAGTTGCTTTGCCTCGATGTTTCAGGCACTGTAGAGCGCACAGAAGTGGAGGTTAAGAGCCTAGGTCCTGTCTCTTGTTTACCCCAGCTCTCCGGGAAGTTCTAGTAAGGCACTCAGCCTGTGTCATGTCTCAGGTGCCCTTCTTCTAGAACTGGACCTTGGCCAGGCTTTCCCAGAGCCTCTTGTGTTCTTTATATTATGAATAAGCACCTGCTGTCACCTAGCTTCTCTCTCTTCCCTCCCTTCCTTCTGTCATCTCTCTACCCTTCCTTCCTTCCTTCTTATATAGGCAGAATTTGAGAGGGAACAGGGAGAGAGAGAGAAAGAGAGAGAGAGAGAGAAAGACACCTGCAGACCTGCTTCATGCTTGTGGCGCTTCACCCTGCATGTGGGGCTTGAACCCAGGTCCTTGTGCAAGGTGATGTGTGTACTCTACCAGGTGCACCATCACCTGGCCCCTAATTTCGTTCCTCTCCCTCTCCCTCTCCCTCTCCCTCTCCCTCTCCCTCTCCCTCTCCCTCTCCCTCTCCCTCTCCCTCTCCCTCTCCCTCTCCCTCTCCCTCTCCCTCTCCCTCTCTCTCTCCTCCTCGCCTCCAGGGTTATCGCTGGGACTTGGTGCTGGCAGTCCGAATCCACTGCTCCTGGAGGCCTTTATATATATGTATACATGGGACAGGACAGAGAGAAGTGGAGAGAGGAGGGGGCGATAGAGGGGGAGAGAAAGAAAGACACTTGCAGACCTGCTTCACCGCTTGTGAGGCGACCCCCCCCCCCCCCGCAGGTGGGGAGCCGGCCCTCTAGTTTGTTTCCTGGTGGTGCTCAAACTGCACCCACATCACTGCAGCAAGACTCACAGTCTGGGCCGTCGTGGATTCCACACGTACTGCTTCCTTGCTGCATTAGCCACCCAGAGAAGAGAACTGACTGCAAGCAGAGAGTTCAGTGTGCATTAAAATGCAAGCGTCCACTCCCACAGTTCTTCCACCAAACTGGTGATTCACACTAGCTCACCATCAGATGAACAATTAGTACTTTTGTACTAGTTATTAAAACCCTCTGCCAGGAGTTGCTTAATTCCAGAGACAGTGCCCAAATATGGAAGCCTTTGGACTGTTCCTTTGTCTTTCCCAAGCCACTGTCCCCGGGTGTGGACGGGGCTGTAAAGGAGAGCGAGCTACCCTAGGCCCTTTGTGTGGGTGGCAGGCTGTCTGGACAGAATGCTCTCCTGATGGGGACTGGCCCTCCAGGGAAGCTGTTTGAAACCCAGGGATACCTGGGAGCTAGCTGGCAGCTCCAGGGAGGAGAATATACTAGCCAGACACCCTTTGAAGTTGGCCTCTCTGTTCTTCCTCCTCAGTCCTTTGATGCTCTCTGTCAGGATTTCCTGGTAATAACGGGTTGGGTGAGGACTTGGCCCCACTGCCGGCTCTGAGCAGCTGCGCCTTTGATTCCCTCAGGTGGGACACAGGCCCACGGACCTGTCTCTTTCTTTTGTTTCTGACTCAGTGAAGAATTCCAAGGAGACCCTTTTTTTCTCTCCCACTGCATGTGGATGTGCATGGCTTTGGGGAACTAGGATGTGAAGATAGGTTCAATGTTGATGCTTTTCTCAGGCCTAGAAACTGTAGCTTTGACACCTAGTGTGTATTAAACTGTGCAGGAAATACAAGCCGCCAAAAAAAAATGTTTGCTGTTTGCTGTGTTTATTTGCCTCTGGTTAGTGCATGAGTTAGTGCTCTGAATACCTCTGTCTTCATCTGAATAAAGAAATGAGAGCGATGCCTGAGGCTCCGAAGTTCCAGGTTCAGTCCCCCACACCACCATAAGCAAGAGCTGAGCAGTGCTCTGGTAAGAAAAAAAAAAGAGTTGGGCGGTAGCGCTGGTGGCGCAAAATGCAAAGGTCAGCTTAAGTGTCCCAGCTCCCCACCTGCAGGGGAGTTGCTTCACAAGCAGTGAAACAGGTCTGCAGGTGTCTGTCTGTCTTTCTTTCTTTTTTTTTTAAATTTCTTTATTGGGGAATTAGTGTTTTACATTCAACAGTGAATACAATAGTTTATACATGCATAACATTCCCCAGTTTCCCATATAACAATACAACCCCCAGTAGGTCCTCTGTCATCCTTCTTGGATCTGTATTCTCCCCACCCACCAACCCACTCCAGAGTCTTTTACTTTGGTGCGATATGGTGTCTTTCTTTCTTTCCCCTTCTCTGTCTACCCCATCTAATTAAAAATGTTTTAAAAAAAATTTTAAAAAGAAGCAAGATTGTGTGTCCTTCTCCATCGTTTCAAAAACCACTGGTGTGCTTTTCCCAGAGAGCGCAAAGTAGACAAAGCAGGGCAGTGAAGGGAGAGAAAGGGATGTTCTTTAATCCCCAAGGCCGCCTCTCCGCGCCTCCTTTCTAGAAGCACGTGGAGGTAAGAGAAGAGGAAGGCCAGGCTCTCAGCACCTGGGGACAGGTAGACACACCCGGCTTTGAAGCCAGCTATGGTTGCGGTTGCATTAAGAGCTGCTGCTTGCTCTCCCTACAGTACTCACTGGCCTATGCTTGCCTGAAGCTGGTGAATTACTCCTTCTTCTTCTGGCTGCCCTTTTACCTGAGCAACAACTTTGGCTGGAAGGAGGCGGAAGCCGACAAGCTGTCCATCTGGTACGACGTGGGAGGAATCATAGGTGAGGTAGCCATGCGTGTGTCATCTTCTTTTTTAATTTCTTTATTGGGGAATTAATGTTTTACATTCAACATTAAGTACAATAGTTTGTACATGCATAACATTTCTCAGTTTTCCATATAACAATACAACCCCTACTAAGTCCTTTGTCATCCTTCATGGACCTGTATTCTCCCCACCAGCGACTCCCTCCTCCCCCCTAGAGTCTTCTACTTTGGTGCAACATCCCAATTCCAGTTCAGGTTCTACTTGTGTTTTCTCTTCTGATCTTGTTTTTCAGTTTCTGCCTGAGAGTGAGATTCACCCCATATTCATCCCATATTCATCCTCCTTTTTTTTTGACTTATTTCACTTAACATGAATTTTTCAGGGTCCATCCAAGATTGGCTGAAAACGGTGAAGTCACCCTTTTTAATAGCTGAGTAGTATTCCATTGTGTATATAGACCACAACTTGCTCAGCCACTCATCTGTTGTTGGACACCTGGGTTACTTCTAGGTTTTGGTTATTACAAATTGTGCTGCTGAGAACATATGTGTACACAGATCTTTCTGGATGGGTGTGTTGGGTTCCTTAGGATATATCCCCAGGAGAGGAATTGCAGGATCATAGGGTAGATCCATTTCTAGCCTTGTGCATCATCTTCTGTGGAGAGAGTTTGCCCTGCCCAATCCCATATGGGGTTATGAAAGCTGGTATCTTTTTTAAGTGATCTCTACTACTTATTTTAGATGAGGTATAGAGTTTCATGTGGGCGAGAGAGAGAGAGACCAGAGCCCTGCTTCAGCAGATACAACCCCAGAATCTACCAGGAGTCTCAGGCATGCAAGTCCTGTACTCTGCTAGCTGGGCTATTTCTCTGGCCCCAAAACCTGGTGTATTTTAAAGGCTGATGACTCTTTCCACAGCCATTTTTTCCCCCAACAAACAGCCAAACTTTAAAATGTCCTGAGGAGGCAGCTTTGTGATTTACAGGACCCCCTTCCCCCAGTGCTTTGATCATGGAACTCTTCTCTCTTTCCCTCTCTCTCTCTTTCTCCTCCTTCCTTCCTTCTTTTCTTTTTGCCTTTGACACTCCAGGGCTGCTTTCCTCTGGAATCCTTGTTCGGTGGCCTCAGGACTTTGCACATGTGCTGTTTCCTTTCTCTGAGCGCTTTTCCATTCAAATGCACAGAGAGGGAGAGCCACCACAGCACCGGCGCTCCCTGTAGTAACAAGACATCTCCCCTGTGGTGCTGGAGCCTCTGACCTGGGCATGGGTGTATATGGCGAGGCAGGTAAGGTGCCGCAGCCGGTGACCTGTCTCTGACCCTGGGATCTTTTGAAATGTGACTTTTTTTTTTTTTTTTTTTTGCCACTGGGGAGGTGGCTCAGGAATGGAGTAGAGGGCTTGCATGCCCAAGGCCCCAGGATTACTATTCAGTAAAACACACCCGGGCAATGCTCTGTTTCTTTCCCTCTCACTCTCCCCCAAGTCCTCTCTCTTGGAAAATAACTTAAGGCTCTAGACGTAGCCATTTGGCACCTTTTCAGGGAGCCCTTTCTCTAGCGCTGACTGGATGCCAGAGATCCAAGGTGAAATGGGAACGTGGCCATTTTGGTTGTGCCCCCTCCCACCACCTCTCCCAGCCAGACCCCAGGAACTCTGAGAAATATTCGCTCAGTGGGTAAGACTGTCAGATCTGGGGCAGGAAGAGTAGCCAACACCCATCTGTATGGTTATTTTATAGTAGCTTCAGAATCTCCAGCAGATTTTCTTTCTTCTCTGGGGTTTCATTGCTCAAGGCTAAGTTTTTCCTTTCCTTCCCTTTTCTTTTCTCTTCTTTGTTCATATTGAAAGAGAAAAAGAGACACAGAGGTGGGGGAGGGGGCTGGGTGGCGGGGAGAGGTAGACCCCACATCATCGAATCTTCTTTTGGTGCCATAGTCCACGTGTGAGGTGCCAAGGTCTCAAACCTGGGTCATGTGCAGGGAAAGCAGCCCCCCCCCAGGTGAGCTCTCTCAGAGCCCACCTCCATGGCAGATTGCAAATTGTGCCTTTCTGTTGTAGCTGAAAATACTAAATCAGCAAGACACTTTTAAGTAGGACAGACATGCATCAGACACACAGATATTGAAAATGAGTTTTAGTGTGTGTTACCTGGCTGTGGTAGTACTTAAATATCTTCTTTTTAAAAAAGATTATTTATTTAGCTATGGGGCTGTGGTGAGCAGAACCAATGCATCACTCTGGCACAAGCCATTCCAGGGGTTGAACTCAGGACCTCACACTTGAGAGTCCAGCACTTTTTCCATGGCACCAATTCTCAGGCCACTGATTTCCTTTCTGTAAGGTTGGCCTTGAGAATCGTTAGACTGCCCTGCGCGGAGCACACAGCAGAGGCACACAGTCCTTAGCTGATGCATGATCCTTAGCTGATGCATGGTGATCGCTTTTACCCTTGGCTGCCCCGACCCTCCTCTTAGATCCTCCTCTTAGATCTCCAGCCAGAAGGCCTGTCACCAGCGTCAGACCTGAACTGACCCCGTGGCCTGTAGACGTGAGGTCATCTGGGTCCCGAAGTCCCCTGAGGATGGACAGGAGGTCCCAGGATCCCTCAAACTCAAAACAGGGCGGCTTTTTAATGCAACAGCCTTAGCAGTGTGATTCAGATCTGCTCTCTGTGGTCATCCCAGACTGTGAGACTGCACTTCATTTTGTTGAGGGTCTCTCAGCCGCCACAGACAGCCTCTCCTGCCTAACTGATGGCTGTATTTTTTTTTTTTTTTTGACAAGGAGAAAAATCAGAAAAGCCTTCCCAGCTGGTGTGAGATGGGAAATCAGCAAAGGGACATGATTTTACTGATTTTTTTCTCTTTGCATAGCCTGGTGGTGTTCTGTCCCTACCAGCCATCATGACAGATAACAGGCAGCTGGTCTCCCTAAAATGACAGAGCTGTTTTAGTGTTTGTGTATGGTGCTGGGAATCGAACCAGGCCCAGCACATCCACAACACACACTGCCAGGGAGCTGCCTCCCCACCCTGGAGGGAGTCAGCCATATAAGCCCAGCATTGGCCCCCTGGGAGCTGGAGTAGAGGTCTGGGCATGTCTCCCCACTCGGCATCTGTGAGGAGCTGAGTGCTGAGGAGCAGCGGCTGTGAGGGGCTCTCTCTCCTTGCAGGGGGAACTCTGCAGGGTTTCATCTCCGATGTCTTACAGAAGAGATCGCCGGTGCTCGCACTCAGCCTGCTTCTGGCCATCGGCTCCTTGGTTGGCTACAGCCGTGAGTACGCCTTTGCCACCAAGATGCTTTTCCTGGTCCTCTCAAGACCTTGGCAGCGTCAGGGACCGGCCTGGGGAGGGCCTGGAGGCCAGCTCCAAGGGCCACTGAGGGGGCCTGGGCACCGCCAGGAAGCGCCTGCCGACAGCACCTCACATTCTTTGATTTGTCCCTAGAGGAAGCTGGTGTGTCTGCTGCTTTGTTGAGCTGTGTCCAGGCTTGCTGGGGAGCAGGCTGCACTTTGTCTGTGGGCCGGCTCCATAGGGTCTCCGGTGGGCCATGTGAGAGCCAATAAAACAATAAAAGGACATGGGGAAGATGCTAATTAGCTAGACGGGTCTCCCCCTTCAGATACTGCTAGGTGGGGGTGGACAGCTCGGGCCAGAGCAGACATCACACAGAAAAGTGGGGGTGGGGTGGGGTGGGGGAGGGGGAGCTTTGTAGGCGTCTCAGGTGGGATCTGGAAGATCACGGAGCTACAGGGCCTCCTGTTCTGCTCAGCGTAGCTGCTGGGTATGCTGCCAGTAAGAACTCTCTCTCTCTCTCCCTCTAGATTCTCCGAATGACAAGTCCATTAATGTGCTCCTGATGACCATCACAGGTAGGACACATGCCGGATCACTGGCCTGTCCCTCAGGAGTAAATAAACAAGAAGGGTACAGTTTCCTGTCCTGGTCTGAGCAAGGCTGGAACCATGCACAGAAAGAGGTTGCAGGCCATCAGGAAAGACGCCACCTCCAGGCTGGGTTCCTCCGTGATTTCAGGGTTACCTCAGTGCTGTCATAACAGAAGAAGTCCCTTTCCACGAAGATTTTCTATAGTGTGTGTTTATTTATTATAGACAGAAATTGAGATGAGAGAGAGAATGCGCTGCAGCATTGCTCTACCGCTCATGAAACTTCTCCACTGCAATGGGACTGGGGGCTTGAACCTGGGTCTTTGTGCATGGTAGTGTGTGCCATGATTTTAAAATGCCTTTATTTTTATTTTTTTAACAACGCCTTTATTTTTATGAGACCAGCAGAGTGCCACTCACCTGCCCCTTACTATGCCACACATGGAATTTGGGGCATGCGCTCAGTTTCTGGGTCCCCTCCCCACCTTCTGAAATGGTTGCCTGCAGGCTTCTACCCTTCCCAGAAAAGGCCCGGGACTTGACCCCGCTGGGAGCAGGGCCGCCAGCTCCCTGAACGCCCGATAGCGCCTCGTCCCTCCCAGCCAGCCTGCGACTGCCATCACAGGCGCAGTGGAGGGAGGGATCTGAGTCCTGGAACAGTGATGTATTGTTAGGCTCTCACTCCTGCTCCCAGCTGGCGAGAGCCACCCAGGCCACACACGGCACAGTGAGCAGATGGGCCAGCTCCCGCGAGAAGCGTCTTGAACCACCTGCACCACCTCCAGCCTCCTTTCCTCTCTCTCACTTGCCACGGCTTAGGGCGGGCAAATGCTCACACGATGCCAGTCTGCCGTAATCGAGTGTGACAAGCCAGCGTGATCAGTTATTAATGAATGCTCACTTCACAGGAGTAGCCGGGCTGCATGTTCTACTGTGTCTCTGTAACCTCCACCCCCTCCCCTTGTTTGCATGTGTGATGCTAGCGAATGAATACTTCTGAGCTGTCTTGCAGTCCTTTTTACAATTCACTTATTTTTTGAGAGAGCGAGTGATTGGAAGAGGTGCCAACATTCCATGAGTTCCTGTTGGTGCTTCGCTTGGTGCTGGGGACTCTGCCCAGAGTTCAGGCCTGGCTAGGCATGCACTCTACCTGCGGAGCCATTTCCCCAGGCCTGTTATGGGCATGTATATCTTTAGATAAAAATCAGAGAATGAGGCTGGGGTGTGATTCACCTGGCAGAGTGCATGTTACATGGTCAAGGATCTAGATTCAAGTCCCCATCTCCACCTGCATGGGGAAGCGTTATAAGCAGTGGAGCAGTGCTGGTTATTTATTTATTTATTTATTTATTTACCAGAGCAGTGCTCAGCTCTGTTTTATGGTGGTGCAGAGGATTGAACCTGGGACTTCGCAGCCTTAGGCATGAGAGTCTCTTTGCATTATGATATCTTTTTTATTTTATTTTATTTATTTATTCCCTTTTGTTGCCCTTGTTGTTTTATTGTTGTTGTTGTTGGATAGGACAGAGAGAAATGGAGAGAGGAGGGGAAGACAGAGAGGAGGAGAGAAAGATAGACACCTGCAGACCTGCTTCACCACCTGTGAAGCGACTCCCCTGCAGATGGGGAGCCGGGGTTCGAACCGGGATCCTTATGCCGGTCCTTGTGCTTTGCGCCACCTGTGCTTAACCCGCTGCGCTACAGCCCGACTCCCTGCATTATGATATCTACCCCTGTCCACTACTGTTCTTTTTCTCTCTCACTTTCTAAAAAAAAAAACAACAAAAAAACAACAACAAAAAAGTGGGGGGCTGGGTGGTAGCGCAGCAGGTTAAGCGCACATGGTACGATGCATAAGGACCAGCGTAAGGATCCCAATTCTAGCCCCAGGCTCCCCACCTGCAGGGGGGTAGCTTCACAAGTGGTGAAGCAGCTCTGCAGATGTTTATCTTTCTCTCCCCCTCTCTGTTTTCCCCTCCTCTCTGTTTCTCTCCTATGTCCAACAATGACAACAATAATAACAACGCTAAACAACAAGGGTAACAAAAGGGAAAAAAATAGCCTCCAGGAGCAGTGGATTCATAATGCAGGCACCGAGCCCCAGCAGTAACCCTGGAGGAAAAGAAAAAAAAAAAAAAAGAAACAGCTGTTTAAAAAAAAAAAGTGGCCACTGGGAACAATGGAATTGTGTGGGTACCAAGTCCCAGAGATAAATAAAACCCTGGTGGCAAAATAAGTGGTGATTCATAATTCAGAAAAAGCAGATGTTAACTACCTGGGAGAACTTCCACCCTGACTAGTTATCCTGACTAGTTAATTCCCCCCGCCCTTTTTTTTTTTCTTTGTTTCCAACATACTCATTAAAGTATCGTGACCCAAGCTTGCTTCTACCTAGTGAACACCAACACCATGTGTTGCTATGCATGTCTTAATAAGAGCCTGTCTGCTTACGCCCCCAGGATTTTTCATTGGTGGCCCCTCCAACATGATCAGCTCTGCCATCTCTGCTGACCTGGGGCGTCAGGAGCTGGTTCAAGGGAGCAGTGAGGCGCTGGCGACCGTCACCGGCATCGTGGACGGAACCGGGAGCATTGGCGCAGCGGTGGGCCAGGTGAGCTGGAGGGAGGGTGCTGGAGTGGAGTGTGCTTGGAGCAAGGCTGCCCACCTGCCTGCCTGCCTGCCTGCCGTCCCCAGCAGGAGGCGCTCTTGTCCCCCATGTCGAGTCCCCCCCCCCCCCAAAGTCCTGCGGTAACCTGCCCCAGTGCAGAAGCTCTCTCTGCATTTCCGCTTTCTTCCACCTCGGCCTCCAGATCTCTCTCTCTGGAAACGCACTCACACCTCACCAGGCAACTCCGTGGATCTCAGTCTGCACTTGGCACTCCAGGGAGGCTGCGTGACACATGCTCCTTGCCAGATTCCCACGTGTGTGTCAGCATTCCCCGCTCTCCCCCTTCTGAACCCATAGGTGCATCTAGGGCACAACTAGGGGGGCCCCGGAGGCCCCAGACTCAGTAGCTCTGAGTTCCTTCCCTGCCCCCGTGACCTTGTGTCTAGGAGCAGCTCTTATCTGAGTCCCCTGGGGTAGAGCACTGAGCCCACTGCATCTTCTAAGTTGTGGTTCTTTGAGTCTCTTACCAGCCTGCGCTCAGACCCCCGATGGGCAGCTCTCTGAGGTGACTCAGTGAGAGTGCTTCCAGGCTGATTTTGGACCTGTTCTCCACCGGCTGAGGGATGTGGTCCCGGGCTCATGACCTAGTGCAAAAATACCAGCTGCCTTGTCCCCAGTCGCTCCCCCTTGTCACCCTGAGTCACTCACTTCCCCCGCCCTGTCCCGTGTTCTCTCCGAAAGCACTTGTCTTTCCCTCCTGGCTTCTGCAGCAATGGGTGTGAGCTACTAGCAGGACGAGTGTCACTGTCACTTTTCCCGCCTCGTGTGCCTGTCCCTTGCCCCAGCCTCTAGCTCTGGAGACCAGGAACTCTTGCTCCCTTCATCTTTCTGCTCCCAAATTTCAGTGGGTTTGGGACACACACAGTGAGGGCTCAGCAGTTTAGTCATAGCTTCTACCCAAGAGATGGGGACAGGTTGCCTATGGGATAATGTGTATACAGACCCGCCAGTCTGAACTGTTCATAACACCTAAAAAAAAGTAGAAGCAAACCAGATGCCCACCAGCTAAGGGACCGCTAAACAAGCTGCGGTGTGTTCAGATGGGGCGTTTATTCACCTGACATCATGTAAAATTAACTGTGGATCAGCAGCTAACTTAAAAGCAAAATCTATAAAACTCCCAGGAGAAAACAGGACAAATGGCCAGTAAGCACCACAAAAGATTCTTATCAGCATCTTCAGTCACTAAGGGAATACAAGTCAAAAATATGAGAAGGGAGTCGGGCGGCAGTGCAGTGGGATAAGCATAGGTGGCGCAAAGCACAAGGACCACCGTAAGGATCCCGGTTTGAGCCCCCGGCTCCCCACCTGCAAGGGAGTCGCTTTACAAGCGGTGAAGCAGGTCTGCAGGTGTCTGTCTTTCTCTCCCCTTCTCTGTCTTCCCTCCTCTCTCCATTTCTCTCTGTCCTATCCAACAACAATGACATCAGTAACAACAACAATAATATCTACAACAATAAAACAACAAGAGCAACAAAAGGGAAAATAAATATTTAAAAAATATCGTGAGATACCACTTCACTGCTACTGGGCAAGTTAAGCTCTGAAAAAGAAAGAAAACAGTGAATCTTGGGGAGAATGTGGAGGAACTGGACTGTCATTCCCACCTTCTGGCAATACACAAGGGTGGAGCTGTGGAAAACATTTGGTGCTTCCTGAAAAAGGGAAGGGTGCTCCACTCCTGGGACGGGCCCTGTGAGCTTGTTATGTCTGAGCCAGCCTTCATTGCAGTGTTACGCGTCATAGTCACAACGTGCACACAAGTGTTCAGCAACAGGCGAACGGATCGGCAAAAAGGAACGCTGTGCTGACACAGGCTTCCACGGAGATGAGCCTTGAAAGCCTTATGTAATTGAAATGAATCAGGTAGAAAAGGACAGATGACTGTGTGGGCAAGAAATGTCCAAGTTATATGTGGGTTAGCAGAATGATAATAATAAAAACCAGGAGGGAGTCGGGCGGCAGCGCAGCGGGTTAAATGCAGGTGGCGCAAAGCCCAACAACCAGCATAAGGATCCCTGTTCGAGCCCCCGGCTCCCACCTGCAGGGAAGTCGCTTCACAGGCGGTGAAGCAGGTCTGCAGGTGTCTGTCTTTCTCTCCCCCTCTCTGTCTTCCCCTCCTCTCTCCATTTCTCTCTGTCCTATCCAACAACAACATCAATCCTAACTGCAATAAAACAAGGGCAACAAAAGGGAATAAATAGTAAATACATATTTATGAAATAAATAAAAACGAGGAGTGGCATCAAGCTACAGACATAGTGTAGAATGCTGCTTGCCCTATAGCCCTGTGAGCAAGAAGCGCTTGAAAAACTGACGACATCCTTCAAAGACAGACTACTGGGGCTGGACAGCGCTGCGGCCAGTAGAGCGCACACGTTACCAGGCGTGAGGACCTGGATTCAAGCCCATGGTCCCCATCTGCAGGAGGGAAGCTTCATGAGTGGCGAAGCAGGGCTGCAGATGTCTCTTTGTCTTTCTTTCTCCCCTATACTCCCTCCTTTCCCCATACTCTGCTTCAGCCTGGAAAAAATAAAAGAGAAAAAACAAAACAAAACAAAAACTGGGAGCAGTGAAGCTGTTGTGCAGACACCAAGCTGTAGTGATAACCCTGGTGACAGTTGAAAAGGAAAAAGAAAAGTCAGGGCTGGGGTGCAGCCTGAGGCTCCGAAGTCCCAGGTTTAGTCCCTGTACCGCCATAAGCCAGAGCTGAGCAGCCTGAGGCTCCGAAGTCCCAGGCTTAGTCCCTGTACCGCCATAAGCCAGAGCTGAGCAGCCTGAGGCTCCGAAGTCCCAGGCTTAGTCCCTGTACCGCCATAAGCCAGAGCTGAGCAGTGTGCTGGTCAAAACAAAACAAAACAAAAAAAAAGTTCGCTGAATCTGCCTCCTGCTGTGAGATTTTTTGTTTGTTTGTTTTTAATTTGGGCTTTGGTTGCTTGCAAAGTGAAGGTCATTAATGAAGTTTAAATAGGAGTGTGTTTGTGGAGGGATTTTGGACTTCTTTCCTTTCTTTTTTTGGTGGGTAGCCAGGGGCTCGAACTGGGATCCTTACACCACCCTTGAGCTTGGTGCCGTGTGCGCTTAACCTGCTGCGCTAGCGCCCGGCCTCATGGAGGGATTTTGGAAATTGCACATTTGTCATTCTGAATTCCCACTTCATTTTCTAGAAAAGTCATATGTCCTTTCCTTTCTCTTTCTCCCTCCCTCTCCACCCTTCCTTCCCTCCCTTTCCTTTATCTGAATCAAACTCAGGCCCTCACATGTACTGAGTTGTCAGAAAAGTCACAGAAAAACAAGTCATGACTGGGGGTCGGGCTGTAGCGCAGCGGGTTAAGCGCACATGGCGCAAAGCTCAAGGATCGGCACAAGGATCCCGGTTTGATCCCCCGGCTCCCCACCTGCAAGGGGGGTCGCTTCACAGGCGGTGAAGCAGGTCTGCAGGTGTCTATCTTTCTCTCCCCCTCTCTGTCTTCCCCTCCTCTCTCCATTTCTCTCTGTCCTGTCTGGCAACAACAACATCAATAACAACAACAATAATAACCACAACAATGATAAAAATAAGGGCAACAAAAAAGGAAAATAAATAAATAAATAAAATATTTTTTAAAAGTCATGACTTTTCCAATAACCCAATAGAATAGTCATGTTAGAGCAACTTTTTAGCTACATAATTCTATTAACTTCTTTTTTCTCTTTTAGTATTTAGTGTCTTTGATCCAGGACCACCTGGGATGGATGTGGGTTTTCTACTTTTTCATTCTCATGGTAAGTGTGGACCTTTCAATATATATTTTTTTAACTAGTAGTTTTCCTTATTTATCTAGTTCAAAGCATTTACCTAAATCATTTCTTAAACCAGTGAAATTGCTGATTGCTTTGAAAGAACCTTTTGTGAAAAGTAATTTTTTTTTTTTTTGTTATCTCTGGGCTTCAGTACTCTGGGCTGTTTTTGAGAGAGAGGGAGAGAGAGAGAGAGAGAGAGAGAGAATCTCAAGACCACAACACTGAAGCTTCTTCCAGTGCCCGTGGCTGGGCTTGAACTTGGGATGATGTACACATGGCCACCAGCACTTTTCAAGTGAGCTATGCCATCCTGCAGAGTAATTTTTTACTAGTCCAAAAGACACATTCTTTTCTCCAAGCAGAGCAAGAACCTTTTGCCCAGGTCTAGTAAGCATTGTCATCTATAACTTGCAAGTATTGGCAACCATTAACTGGGCTACTTGTCCCTGGTACACTCTGCCTGCGGGGTGTAATTTGGAAATTATAGTGAGCCCCAAGCCACACAGGGTTAAGGGGGAAGCAATTCAACAATTAGTGTCCTTCTAAAATGACAAGGTCTCTTGGGAAATACATCTTGTCCCCTAGACATTCTTGGCTAGATAGAATTTGGAGCTTTCTGGGCAGTAGGCAGTGCAGAATAAGGCCTCATGCTTTTCAAATGCCACCTCTATGGAAGAAGCACAGGACACACTGTCACGAGCTTGGTGCCATGGTGCTCAAGGACCTCCTCCAAAGAGTCTGGGGTGGCATTGTCCCTAAGGGGTGCACTCAGCGTCTTATCCATGAATCCAGTGCATCCTAATTGGAAGCAGCCTCAGTCACCCCAAGCACTGTCTATACTCCAGCTTTGTCGCAGCCTTGGGAGAGACCTTCCCCTGGCATCTCCAGAGCTGCCACTGGTCTGTGTCCTCTGCTGTCCCAGGGAGCCGATTGATCTGTGCCTTCTGACATCTGGCTAGAGGAGTGTCACTAGACAAACTTACCAGTGTGACCACAGCCGAAAAACCAAACAGAAAAACAAACAAAAACAGTGTCTGTCATAAAAAATGCTCCTCTTGTGGTCCGGGAGGTGGCGCAGTGGATAAAGCATTGGACTCTCAAGCATGAGGTCTTGAGTTCGGTCCCCGGCAGCACATGTACCAGAGTGATGTCTGGTTCTTTCTCTCCTCCCCTCTTTCTCATAAATAAATAAAATCTTTTTAAAAAAATGCTCCTCTTAAAAATTCATTAATCTTCTACCATTAGGGACAGACCCAGAGCAGAGACTCAGGAGCTGGGCTGTAACGCACCTGCTTGAGTGCATCTGTTACCATGTGCAAGGACTAAGGTTTAATTAAGCCCTGCAGGGGAGAAGCTTCACAAGCCATGAAGCAGGGCTGCAGGTGTCTCTCTCCCTCTCTATCTCCCCCTCCCCTGTTAATTTCTTTTTTTTTTTTAATTTTTAAAAAATATTTATTCCCTTTTGTTGTCCTTGTATTGTTGTTATTGATGTCGTCGTTGTTGGATAGGACAGATAGAAATGGAGAGAGATGGGGAAGATGGGGGTGGGAGAGAAAGATAGACACCTGCAGACAGACCTGCTTCACTACCTGTGAAGCAGCTCCCCTGCAGGTGGGGAGCCGGAGGCTCAAACCAGGATCCTTCAGCCGGTCCTTGCGCTTTGTGCCATGTGCACTTAGCCTGCTGCGCTACCCCCTGTTAATTTCTCTCTTTCCTATCAAATAAAAAAAAATAAAAAGCCCAGAGTTTTGCTCCAACACTTCACACAGTGCCAGGGATCAAACCCAGGACCTCACACACAGAAGGAATGTGCTCTTACAGCTAAGCCAGAAATACTTTCTTTTTATAAAATTTTTTTTGTATTTATTTATTTGATAAAGAGAGTCAAATTGAGCGGGAAGTAGGAGGAGAGAGAGAGGGAGAGAGACAGAGAGACACCTGCAACACTGCTTCACCACTTGCAAGGCTTTCCTCCTGCAGGTGGGGACTGGGGGCTTGTACCTGGGTCCTTGCACATTGTAACATGTGTGCTCAACCCGGTGCGCCACCAGCCGGCCCGAAATACTGTTTCTAAAGCTCATTTTGGGGGTGGTTTCCAGGACTTCGTGGCTCCAGGTTGACTTTGTCATATAGCAAGAGAGGGGGAGATGGGGGTGAGGAGAACCACAAAGCATTAGAGATTTCTTGGCTCCTGTGGGCTCAGCCCTGGGTCACACATGTGGCAAACAGTACACTATTCATGTGAGCTGTTTTGTCATCCCCCCTTAAAAAAAAATTTGTTTAGTGGCCCAGAAGTTGGCACAGTGGATTAAGCCTTGAACTTTTAAAAAAAATTTTTTTTTCTTTCTTTATTCCCTTTTGTTGCCCTCGTTATTTTATTGTTGTAGTTATTATTGATGTTGTTGTTGGATAGGACAGAGAGAAATGGAGAGAGGAGGGGAAGACAGAGGGGGAGAGAAAGATAGACACCTGCAAACCTGCTTCACCACCTGTGAAGCGACTCCCCTGCAGGTGGGGAGCCGGGGGCTCGAACCGGGATCCTTCCACTGGTCCTTACGCTTTGCACCACATGCGCTTAACCCCTGCACTACCACCCGACTCCCAAGCCTTGAACTCTTAAGCTTGAGAGCCCAAGTTTAACCCCTGGTATTGTGTGTAGCAGAGTGATGCTCTGGCCCTCTGGCCTCCATAAATGGATCAGTCCTTAGAAATCCGATTACTCAGTATGACACGGGGAGGGAGGAGAGAGAAGCACATGGCTGTGGCTTAAGATAGTGCCCTGGATCGAACCTCTGACCTCCGGGGCCTCAGGCCTGCAAGTTGGTCCACTACCAGACTTGAGTCAGCCCCTCCTTGGAAACAAGGTCTTTGATCTAGTCCGTGCCGATTTTCTGCTCTTCCTCTGGTAGATCATTGAACTTGTAGGCCTCGGCTCCTTTTCTGGAGACCTGATGGCCCATTAAGCATTTCATTGTCGTCGCTGTGATTTTCAGCGTCATTTTCTAGTCCATCGTCATGTTTGGAGCAGAATTGATTAGGCTGTCACTGTGCATTCCATGCATATTCTCTCTCACTCTCTCTCTCTCTCTCTCTCTCTGCAGACCAGTTGCACCATTCTCTTTATCTCCCCACTGATCGTACGGGAAGTCCACCACCTCCTCCAGAGACGACAGGCTCCCATGTTGACTGAGTGACCTACATTCGCAGGCGGAGGCCCAGACTGTTCTCCTTTTGACCTCACCCCCACAGGGATTGTCTTAAGAACCCGCACACCACCTCAGGCTGCCAAGCCGTTTCCACAGCATCAGCTGCCAAGATGCTGACCTTCCGCGGCAAGGGCCGGGCTGTTTTTGTACACTACGAGAATCATCGAGAGTCTTTCTCGATGCTTTTATTTGTTGTTGTTGTTTTTTCTCCGGCAGGCTGAATGGCTGCGAGTGTCTTCTGGCCTGTCCCTTTGTCCTAGGTGGCCATGAACTTTGACTGGGAAGCTGAGTGACCACGAGACAGGGGGCATGACCCATACCACACCGGGCTCCTGAGTCTCTGTGGGGATGCTTAACAAAGCATGGCGGCCCACCTTGGAAGCTCCAGCTGCTGATAAGATGCTCTCAGCAGTGCCAGCAGGAGCCTGTCAGGGAAAGAGAGGGAGAGGGAGAGGGAACCCTTCTTTCAGCTCCATGGGTGTCTCTCAGTCACTGGGCTTTCGGCCTGAAGCCCCTTACCTGCGGAGGCTGAAGGCATTTCCAGCCCTTGTCACACATCCTCCGTCATCTCCAGAATGTTTGTCTCTGGCAGCATCTTGTCTTCTTGCCCAGGGCTGTGAGCACAGCCAGCGGCCTGAGCCACCAAGGTGCTTCCCCGCCTGGGCCCTGCGCTGTGAGGGCTGGTCTCTTACAGCAGGGCTTCTCCAGTTCCTGCAGCAGAAGCTAGAGTTGGAGGAAGGGGGGAACGGCTTTTTGTCCTAGTAAGCTTGCTTGCTTTCTTTCTTTCTTTCTTTTTTTTTTTTTTTGACAGAGGTATGCCACCACCTGCTACCCCCTCATAGGAAGCTTTGCAGGTGTGACATTGGGGCACAGTGACAGGTTCCAAGGGCCTGAGGGGTGTTCACTCTGTAGAAGATGGCAGAGGGCACGTCCTGGGACAGGGATGTGAAGTCTGTGCTAATTGTCTGTTTCCAGGTCATTCTGCTCAGATGTCTTCAATTATGTCAGCAGACCAGGAAAAGGTCCAACTTCCAGGGCTGCCTGATTGGCACTGGCTTGGGGCAGTCTCGCCTTCCTGTACTGAATGGGACATGGCTGTGAACTTGTAAATGTTATTTAATCATGTGGATTTGCAATCAGTCCATAGCTCATTACTGACGGAAAGGGAAAATAAATAAACTGACTTTTGTAATAAGTACCTGTCCACGTGCTCACTGAGTCCCGCCCGTCAGCCACTGAGGTCTGAGGACCTCAGTCTCCCCTCCTGGCTGTCCCTGTGGCCCAGGGCCCCCGCCATGGCCATGTGTGCCCAGGCCTTGGCTCTGCTCCCTGCTCCCACGAGGTGTCCTGACTCTGATTCTGCCGGTCTCCTCAGCGCTGCGCCTGCCTCAGCTTCCTCTTTTTGGCTTCTGATGCAACAGTCGCCCTCCCCTTTCTTCTTTTGTGTCCTCTTTTTCATGACATCTGACAGGGAGTCGCCAAATCCTTTGAAAGGGTCTTAAATCCTCTAGATAACAAGGAACTTCACCAGGGGTGTGCTGGTGAGAGGGCCGCCTGCCCTGTCTGAGGGAGCCATGTCCTGCGCTGTCACAGGGGCCGTATTTAAGTGGAACCTTGCACCTGAGGACTTGAAAGGTCTCTAATCTGGCTTGGGGTAACACAGGGTCCTGGGTCTCATGTGCATATGCATTTGCGTGTTTGCTTATTTTTTGCCTTTCTCCCCTTCTTCACTGCATCTCCAGTTTGTTTTTATCCACTCTCATTCCCACTCTTCTTAATCCTTAGATGATATTATTTATTTATTGTTTTAATATTTATCCCCTTTTTGTTGCATTTGTTTTTATTATTGTAGTTATTATTGTTGTTATTGATGTTGTCGTTGGATAGGACAGAGATGGGGAATCGAGAGAGATGGGGAAGATAGGAGAGAGAAAAATAGACACCTGCAGACCTGCTTCACTGCTTGTGAAGCGACTCCTCTGCAGGTGGGGAGTCGGGCTCAAACTGGGATCCTTATGCTGGTCCTTGCACTTTGCACCACCTGCATTCCCTGATGGTATTATTTAAAGATATTTGTGGACCCAGGCAGTGGTGCACCCGGTTAAGCACACATGTCAGCTGCAGGGGTTTGCTTTACAAGCGGTGAACCAGGTCTGCAGGTGTCTCTCCCTCCCTCTCTAGCTCCCCTCCTCTCTCACTTTCTCCCTATCCTGTCAAATAAGATGGAAAAAAAAAAGAAAAAAGCTGGCCACAGAGAGAAGTCGACTCAGGGGATGCATTGGATTGACCTTCCCGTGGTGCATCCCGTGAGTACCCATTCATTGGGGAAACTGACGATCCTTCCTAGCCGACTGAATCCACATGGATCCCAGTCACTTTCAAAGCCAGCAACAAGCAGCTCCTGACAGCTTTCAAGCTGACGCTGTTGACTGTTGACTACGGAAGAAGGGCCAATACCAAGCCCAAGTGATAACCCTGGTGGCAGTAAAAAAAAAAAAAAAAAAAAAAAGATTTTTGCCACTGGGCCCTGTTTTTTTTTTCTTTCTTTCTTTCTTTTTTCCAAGTTCATGTGTATCAGATCTCTAGATTGCAACTGTAAGTGAAGCCATTTGGTAGTTGTCTTATTTTGCTAAGCACAATCACCTCCAATTACATCTATTTTGTTGCAAAGGACACAGTATCTTTCTTGGTTGCAGAGTAGTATTCTGCGAAGTATATACTTCATAACTTCTTTAGCCAGTCATCTGTGGATGGACAGGTAGTGTTGGTTTCTAACAGGCATTAAAGTGTGTGTGTGTGTGTGTGTGTGTGTGTGTGTACACTCTACATGTGTTACTGCTCAAAGTCTAGTAGGTCCCATCCACCAGGCTTCCACTTCCTTTGCCTGTTCCCTGCCCCCCACCCCCCACCTTTGTTTTCTTGTTTATTGTGTTGCTCTTCCGCGTGTGAGTGACATCATACAGTATGTGTATTGGGGCTGGCAAGATAGCTCACCTGGGGAAGTGCCTGCCTTGCCAGCCACATGACCCAGCTCCAAGCCTGCCCCTGGCGCACTGCAAGGGCACAGGGTGGCACTGGAGGCAGCTTTGGTGCTGTAGTGTCTCTTCCCATCTTTGTCTCTCCATTTCTTTCTTTCTTTTTTAAAGATGTTATTTATTTATGAGAAAGATAGGAGGAGAGAGAAAGGGCCAGACATCACTCTGGCACATGTGCTGCCGGGGATCAAACTCGGGACCTCATGCTTGAGAGTCCAAAGCTTTACCACTGCGCCACCTCCTGAACCACTGTCTCTCCATTTTTTTTTTTAAATTTTTATTTATAAAAAGGAAACACTGACAAAAACCATAGGATAAGAGGGGTACAACTCCACGCAATTCACACCACCAGAACTCTGTATCCCATCCCCTCTCCTGATAACTTTCCTGTTCTTTATCCTTCTGGGATAAAGAATGGCTCAGGGTCATTGTGGGGTGCAGAAGGTAGAAGATCTGGCTTCTTTAATTCCCCGATGAATATGGACATTGACAGGTTCATCCATACTCCCAGCCTGCTTCTCTCCCTAGTGGGGCAGGGCTCTGAGGAAGCGGAGCTTCAGGACACATTGGTGGGGTTGTCTGTCCAGAGAAGTCCAGTTGGCATCATGGTAGCATCTGGAACATGGTGGCTGAAAAAGAGTTAATATATAAAGCCATACAAACTGTTACCTCTGGGGCTCTGTGCTGGCCCTACAAATCCTCTGCTCCTGGCAGGCATTTTCCCTGTTTTATTGGATAGGACAGAGAGAAATTAAGAGGAGAGAGAGGGAGAGAGACAGAGAGACACCTGCTTCACCCACTGTAAAGTGTCCCCCCTGCAGATGGTGAGCTGGGGACTCGAACCCAGGTTCTTTTGGGTCCTTGTACTTCGTACTATGTGCACTTAACCGGATGAGCCATCACCCACTCCACCACCTCTCTCTTGCCACCAGATTTATCACTGGGGCTTGGTGTCTGCACTATGAATTCACCACTCTTGGTCGTTTTTTTTTTTTTTTTCTATTTTATTGGATAGGACAAAGAGAAATTGAGAAGGGAGGGGGAGGTAGAAAGGGAGAGAAAAAGCCTGCAGACCTGTGTCACCACTCATGAAGCAGGTGGGAAGCAGGGGCTTGAACCTGGGTCCTTGCCACATGGTGATGAGTGTGCTTAACTAGGTGCACCACTGCCTATCTTTCTTCCCTCCCTTTCTTTCTCTCTCTCTTCTCCCTCCTCCTTTCCTCTCTCATTCTCCCTTTACTCCTCTTGCTTCTTTCCTCCTCTTTCTTCTCTTTGTTCTTCTCCCTCCTCCTCCTTTGTTCTTTCTGTTTATTCTGTGTGTGTGTGTGTGTGTGTGTGTGCGTGCACGTGCTGAACTCTGATAATCGACAGTGCTAGGGATCAAACTTGGGAACCTCTGTCACACATGTCCGGTGCTCCACCACTGCTCTGTCTCCTCCTGGGTTTCAGCCGTGAGCCCCTGTGTTGTTTGGAGGACTAACCATGGGAGGACTAAGGACCCCTCCCCAAGAGTCTGGGACACAGCGAGGGATGAGGACACAGCTGGGGTGGCTCTTGCAGTGGGACACAGTGGAGGTCACGGCGTCCAGCAGTGCTGGCCAGCCGTGGTGTCTACACCGCAGCCGGCTCTTTCTGTGGCCTGTGGGGACTGGCCACCCCGGGCTGGGGACCTAGACGCTCAGCCAGGGCCCTGAGGTTTGTGAAGGTTTGACCTGCTGCCTGTTCCTGGCGGGGCCTGAGCTTGAGGTCATCTCACACTTTCAGTTCAAACCAAACAGCCTGGTGACTCACTGGGGGATCCTCAAGGACTGTCCCCGCCCCTTGCCCGGCCACCCGGCTTCCCGGCACTGGCACCGCCGGCTCAGCTCCAGCTCACGCCAGTGGTTTCCAGGAACCACATAGGGAAGCAGGAAGAAGAGAGACTTTGCTTTGTCTTGGGCTGAAAAAGCTAAAACCCAAAGCAAGTCTCCCCCAACTCCTCCTCCCCCAGCTGGGGTGTGTGAGGCAGCCTGACACAGAGGGCAGACTGTGCCTGGGGTCCAGGGCAGGGGCAGGGAGGGCTTCTGTGCCCGGGACAGGCTGGGCACAATGGGCTCTTGGTGACTCAGTCTGCCCACAGGGGACAGCGTGAGTCAGCTGTGGCGGGCACCCAGTGTGCCTTCTTGAAGGGCCGCTGCTCCGTGCACTGAGCCCCCTAGGGCGTCTGGAGCTGGGAACTGGGCTCCCACAGAACTGCCAGATGCCCTAGTTTCACACACTGCCTCCACATGCTTCCCTGCTGCTCCAGGTTTGCCCCCTCTCAGCAGTGTTCTGTTCCTTTCCTTCTCTTCCTTCTCCTCTGCTTTAGTTAACTAGGTTTGGATGAAGAGAGAACTTGAGAGGTGAGAGGGGGATTGGGAGGGAGAGAGAGACACCTGCAGCCCTGCTTCACCAGTCCTGAAGCTTCCCCCCTGCAGGTGGGAAGTGGGGAGGGTGGAGTTGAACTGGGTCCTTATGAAGGGTGAAGCATGAGCTCAACCAGGTGAGCCACCAGCTGGCTCCTTTTCCTTCTTTCAGCCTTAGCTTGTTACTGGGGACTCAGGCTTTTTATTTTTTTTAATCTTTTTTTAATTTTAATTTTTTAAAATATTTATTCCCTTTTGTTGCCCTGGTTATTTCATTGTTGTAGCTATTATTGTTGTTATTGATGTCGCTGTGTTGGATAGGACAGAGAGAAATGGAGAGAGGAGGGAAACACAGAGGGGGGAGAGAAAGAGTGACACCTGCAGACCTGCTTCATCAGTTGTGAAGCGACTCCCCTGCAGGTGGGGAGCCGGGGGCTTGAACCGGAATTCTTACGCTGGTCCTTGTGCTTTGCGCCACCTGCACTTAACCTGCTGCGCTGTGCTACCGCCCGACTCGCAAGACTCTGAGGCTTTAATGCAGGAAGCTGTGTTTATTCGATGTGGGCACTTATGATGACTCAGCGGGTTTGTACCTCCCAAAAAACTGAGCCCTGAGCACAGGGGTGGGGGGTGGGGGGCTGACACCTTTATATAGTCATCACCTTTCCAGTAGTAACTCATAGCAACAAGCATCAAAGGGTTTTTATATACAGAGAGTACAACTTGTTTGGGTTATCAGCAGGCTCTGGGGCAGAAGTGTCAGATTCTAAGGCCCTGACCCAGGCCACTTTGATGACAGCAGCAGAAAGCCCTGTTTGTGCTGGGAGGAGGGGAAGGTGGCCACCAGCTGCATTTTTTTCAGCCTAGAAGTTAACCCTTGTTTCCCTGCCACATTAAGATTATCATCCTTATCAAACAGGCCCTTCTTGTCTCCCCCCTAAACTGGGGACAAGGAGACAAATGGCTGTCTTCCTTCCTCCTCAGAGATGCTTTCTTTTGTTTACAGCTGTGGGGGCAGCGAGATCGCTCACTGGGGAGTGTCTCTTTGCCGTATGTAGGAGCCCTGACACCGCATGGGGAGTGCAGTGGAACTGGAGGACACTCCAGGGTTGTGCCTCTCTCTTTCTCTGCTGGAATGACTAGCAGCCTGGAGGGCTGAGGCTGTGGCTCCACAGAAACTCCCCAATAGCCCCCTTCTGGCCTGCACACACAGAAGGCAGGGGGAACACCTCACTTTTTAGGGACCAGAGAGACAGCTGGCCAGGCACCACACTGAAGGCAAGATGGTACTGGGGGAAACTCCAGTTCTGTGATGTCTTTTTTCCTCCTTTTGTTTTGTCTTTGTCTGCCTCTGTCTGAATGAGAAAGTGGCCTAGAGCAGTTGAATTGTGCAGGTGAGAGGCCTTGGACACACACACACACACACACACACACACACACACGTATTTATTTATGGGAGATAGATAGATAGATAGATAGATAGATAGATAGATAGGGAAGCATAGCATCACTGGTACACACAGTGTTGGGGATTAAACTCGGGAGCACACACTTGCATGCCCTTTCCTCTGTAGCTGAATTGTCTCTCTGGAGGCAGGGTCCATCTCTTTCTCTTTTTTCCTCCCCCTAATAGGACCGAGAGAAATTGAGAGAGGAGGGGAAGACAGAGAGGGGGAGAGAAAGACAGACACCTGCAGACCTGCTTCACCAATTGTGAAGCAACCCCCCTGCAGGTGGGGAGCTGGGGCTCGAACTGGTATTCTTGAGCAGGTCTCACTTCGTACTACGTGCGCTTAACCTGGTGCGCCACCGCCCGGCCCTGATCCGTCTTTCTTTATCGGTGATTTGGCAGGACAGGCTGACAGTGCATTGTCGCTGCCCTAAGTCTCAGCTACAGTGAGCATTGGAGTCAAAGGACTGAGGTTCACACAGAACTAAAGGGTCCAGTTCCAGCGTCCAGGTCAGCAGTGTGTCCGTCTGCACTGTGAACCTATGAACCCTTACAGGAAGGGAAGTGAACCTCCAGTTGAGGAAATGAGAGGCAGGCCGCAGGCAGGGAAAGGCAGACGCCAACCACTTCCCCAGCGAAAGTGCTTCTTCCCTGGTGGGAATTTCTTTCTGGTCACTGTATGCGGTGGCATGAAGGAACCCACCTGAAAGGGCCCAGGTGAGAGGAAGGGAAAGCCAGGTGGACCTTTGTAGCATAAGGTCCAGGGAAGGCTGTGGTGGCAGGCAGTGGTGCACTGGGTAGAACCCAAGTTCAAGCCCCAGTTCCCACCTGCAGGGGGAGGCTTCATGAGCAATATTGTAGGTGTCTCTCTCCCTCTCTATCTCCCCCTCCCCTCTCAATTTCTCTCTGTTCTACCAAATTAAAAACTAAGTATTAAAAAGAAGAAGCTACCAATAGAAATGGAGCAAGGGGGAGTCAACATAATGATTCTGCAGACTTTCGTGCCCAAGACTCCCAAGTCCCAGGTTCAGGCCCCAGCGGCACCATCAGCCAGAGCTGATCAGGGCCGTGGTTTCTCTCTGTCTCTGTTTCTCACATTAATATGCATAAAATGAAAAGAAACTTGAAATGACATGTAGACAGAAGAGAAGTGAAAGCACGCCTTCACAAGCGCAGGCTGCAGCACCCTCATCACAGAGCCACACTGGAAGCACACTGTTTCAAGGCAGAAACTTACGGAGCGGCCAGCGGCATAGCTCACCTGGCTAGTGCGCTGCTTTGCTCTGTGTGTGATGCTGGTTGGAGTCCTGCTCCACTGCACTGAAGGAAGCTTCGCTGCTGTTGTCTCTGTCACGCTCTCTCAGCCTCTCTGTCTTCTCTGCCTTCATCTTTTTTTTAAAAAAGGTATTTTAATATATGTGAATGGAATAAATTCCATATGTACTCTTTTATTAAAAATATTTATTTTCTTTTTTTGTTGCCCTTGTTGTTTTTATTTTATTTTTATTTTTTCTTTAATTTTTTATTTAAGAAAGGATTAATGAACAAAACCATAAGGTAGGAGGGGTACAACTCCACACAATTCCTACCACCCAATCTCCATATCCCACCCCCTCCCCTGATAGCTTTCCCATTCTCTATCTCTCTGGGAGCATGGACCCAGGGTCATTGAGGGTTGCAGAAGGTAGAAGGTCTGGCTTCTGTAATTGCTTCCCCGCTGAACATGGGCGTTGACTGGTCGGTCCATACTCCCAGTCTGCCTCTATCTTTCCCTAGTAAGGTGTGTCTCTGGGGAAGCTGAGCTCCAGGACATATTGGTGGGGTCTTCAATCCGGGGAAGCCTGGCCAGCATCCTGGTGGCATCTGGAACCTGGTGATTGAAAAGAGAGTTAACATACAAAGCTAAACAAATTGTTGAGCAATCATGGATCCCAAGCTTGGAATAGTGAAGAGGAAGTGTTAGGGAGGTACTCACTGCAAACTCTAGTGTACTTCTGCTTTCAGGAATATATTTTGCAGTAGTTTACAGATACGTGTAAACATATGCTCTCTCTCACAGAAACTGGTGTATATCTAGGTTATGGGACTTTGTTAGAAAGTGAACCACCTGAGATGAAATTAGAGTGTACTATAAAAGGAAAGGTCTCACCCGAGTAATGAAGCTGAAGGGTTGTCATTCCACACGTGAAGTCTCTGGACACAGTCTGAGGTGAAGCATGTTGAGGTGGCAATCGTTGCGTTGGTTAGGTTGTGATCGGCGGATGCAATATTATTTGGTATGGATTGGGAGAGGCATATGGGAAAGTGGGCCCTATCCAAGGGTTCCAGGACTGGGGGAAGTAGGGGCTCTATAGTGGAGATGTGAGGTTCCTGCTGTCTTAGGGTTCAAAAAGACAATCGATAGTTAATATTATCATCACATTATTTGGTAATTGGGTTAACTTTGAAAAGTCCTTTTGTTAGGGTTTGCTGTACAGTATCCAGTATCTTGTATATAGCTGTGCTATTGGATGCTTCTGCTCTACTTGGTCTAGGCTTTTGAGAGAGTCCGCATATCAAATACACAACCTATATATTAAAAAGATTCAGTTTGTGTTTTGAGAAACTTTGAGACATACAACTGATTTTCCCCCTCATATTAATTAACTTGTGATTTATATGACTACATTTTGCTAGGAGTGTACATAAACACCATTCCCACCACCAAAAGACTGTGACCCATCCCTCCCACCCACTCCCACCCCCCACTGGCCCAGGAAGCTGCATGTCTACCCCTCACCACAGGGTTTTTACTTTGGTGCCCTGCCCTTGTTGTTTTTAATCATTGCTGTGGTGATTATTGTTACTGTTATTGATGTTGCTGCTGGATAGGACAGAGAGAAATGGAGAGAGGAGGGGAAGACAGATGGGGAGAGAAAGATAGACACCTGCAGACCTGCTGCACCGTTTGTGAAGTGACTCCCCTGTAGGTGGGGAGCCGGGAGCTCGAACCGGGATCCTTAACACCAGTCCTCAAGTTTTGTGCCATGTGTGCTTAACCTGCTGCGCTATAGCCCGACCCCCAGTATGTATTATTATATGATTTTTTTTTGCCGAATGCCTCATGGAAGGCAAATTCTTGGGAAAATTTAGCATCACTGCAGCAAGAGTAATACAACAACAAAAAAAAAAAAAAAGGAAGGAAGGAAGGAAGGGGAGAAAGAGAGAGAGAGAGAGGGAAGGAGAATGAAAACATTGCTCTAGGGAAGCCTATATGGCTAGCATCTCACATGTGTGAACCTGACTTCATGCCCTAGCACTACTTTAAAAATATGAATTCTGAAAAATACTGTTTATTTATTTTTATTTCATGAGACAGGTTTCCACTCAGGTTTGGCATACATGGTGCCAGGGGTTGAACCTGGGGCCCTCCCTCCTCCTAAGTCCTGCGCTCTACCACTGAGCCATCTGCCTGGAAGAGCTTCTTTCTAGAGGGCTGGAATCGCCTCCCCCCCCGAATTAGCTGAGGGTGGTGGTGGCCAAGCTCTGTGACGGTATCACCAACCACTGAGCCATAAAAGAAAAGGAGAAATGAAACAGACACTCCAGGTGTCACGTGCCATTTAGTCCCCCGTTATAACGGGGAGACAACGTGAGGAAGTGTCCTGAGACTTTGCAGATGAGCCTGAGTGATGACTGTGGACTGACTACCAGCTGGGCAGGAGGGCGTGGGGGTACAGGTGGGGGCATGATGCAGCTGACAGAGGTGCTTAGACCTCGGCGGTGCCATGCAGTATTTGTGTATGTGAGAAAAGTTCCCTTCATAAAAGACTTAGAGATGGGGGTGGGGGTGTTGAGACATCCGTTATTGAGTGCTAATACAAAAGCATGTTTTGGGGAGCTTTGTGTTGAGGATTAACCTCCCTGTGGTTAATCCCAGGCATGTGGGTGAGGAGGAAGGAGGGGTGACCTGAAGGAGAGGCCTGAGCCTTTTGGGGTACATTTATTTTATTGTTATCTGGGTGGGAGGGGGGTTAAAATAACAGACAGTTGTCTTCTTGGTCCTGGAGGACAGAAGTTCAAAATCAAGATGCCAGTAGGGGGTCTGGTGGTGGTGCGCCTGATTGAGTGCATACACTACCATGCATGAGGACCTGGGTTCAAGCCCCATCCCCCCTTGCAGGGGGAGCTTCTTGAGCAGTGAAACAGTGCTGCAGGTGTCTCTCTGTCTCTCTGCTATGCTATCTCCCCCTCCTTTGCAATTTCTCTTTTCTACCCAAAGAAAAAAATGTCAGTGGCGGGGGGTGTGGCTGGGCAGTGGCCCACTTGGGACAGCCTGTGCCTTGCCCTATAAGAAGTCCTGGGTGTAAGCCCAGCACCATATGGAAGCACCTTAGTTGGCCCAAGGAAGCTCCATGGATGATGGAGCAGTGCTGTGCTGTTTCTCTGAGTGCATCTGTCTTGAAGGCCACTTCTTTCCTTTCGTTCCCCTGCCCCCTTTCTCTTTTATTTGATAGGACAGAGAGAAATTGAGAGGGGGAGGGAGGAGATAGGGAAAGAGACAGACAGACACCTGCAGACTTGTTTCACTACTCATGAAGCCTCCCCACTGCAGGTATAAACCGGAAGCTTGAACCTGAGTCCTTGAGCATGGGAACATGTTCGCTCAACTGAATGAACCACCACCTCGGCCCCAAGAGTCCAATGCTTTCTCCACTGTGCTACCTCCTCATTTTATTTTTTCTTTTCTTTATTTTTAAGGTTTTTTTTTTTATTTGATAAGATAGAAATTGAGAAGGGAAGGGAGAGCGCGAGAGAGAGACATGTAGACCTGTTTCATCCCTGCCTGAGGGAAAGGGTGGCAGGAGGCTTGAACCTGGGTCCTTGTGCATTGTATTGTGTGTGCTTAACCAGGTGTGCCCTTTCCTTTTTTTCTTTTCAGGACAGCGTCACCCCTCTTCTGTGTGAGACCCTGTACCACATCTGCTGCTCAGCACTAGTGCGGCTTCCATGCCCCCTTCCCCTTTTGCTTCACTTTTGCCATCTGAGTCCCCAGGTTTGAGATCAGCCTTTTCCAGGGTCCCTTGTCCAGTGGGCTTCCTTGAATGCCAAGGCACATGGGCGCCATCCCCACCTGCAGCCGGCTCAGAAAAGCCTGGCTCCCCAGCTCTTAGCTCCTGAGGGGCCAACTGATGTCGGGGAGCCTGCAGCCCGAGGTCAGGCTGACCCAGAAAGCATCGTTCCACCCCTCCCATAGTTCCCTCTGGAGTGTGACTCACTGGAAGCTTCCGGGCTGGCTGTCCCTTCTCTGGCCTCTTATTCTGGCCTTTGCCCAGCAGCTATCAAACCAGGCTCCTCTGTCCTGGGCATTGAGAGAGAGGTCTAGCCTGGTCAACCAGATGGCCACCCACGGCTGCTCCAGGGAGGAAGCTCTGCCCAGCTCTCCTGGCCATGGGCCACACAGTCTTGCCAGGGAGGGTGGAGTGGGAGAAGGATTGGGCTTGAACCCTTTAACTTCCTCCACAGCTCCTGTTAGCCTGTATTTTCATGCCAGTAGACAGGATTTTTTAAAAATTGATTTAATAATGATCCACAAGACCATAGGATAAGAGGAGTACAATTCCACACAATTTCCACCACCAAAGTTTCATATCCCATCCCCTCCATTGGAAGCTTTCCTATTCTTTATCCCTCTGGGAGCATGGACCCAGGGTCATTATGGGGTGCAGAAGGTGGAAGGTCTGGCTTCTGTAGTTGCTTCTCCACTGGACATGGACATTGGCAGGTTGATCCATAGGAGTGGTTTTTTTTTTTTTTTTAAGATTTTATTTATTTATTACTCAGAAACATAGGAGGAGAGAGAAAGAGCCAGACATCACTCTGGTACATGTGCTGCTGGGGATTGAACTCAGGACCTCATGCCTGAGTGTTCGATGCTTTATCCACTGCACCACCTCCCGGACCACAGGAGTGGTTTTTTTTTTTTTTTTAATTAATGAATTAAATTGATTTTTGTAGAACTGGGACCTAACACATGAGCTGTTTCACTGCTCTTGATACCCCCTTTTTCATTCATATAGGGAGATGGGGGAGAGATGTCACAGTACTGGAGCTTCCTCTGGTGCACTAGCTCCTCCCATGTGGTGCCAGGGTTCAAACCTGGGCCACACCACGTGGCAGTGCAGGCACTCTACTTGTTGAGCTATCTCTCCTGCCAAGGGGTGATTTGTTGTTGTTTTTCTTCAGGGGTGGCTTTTACTTGTGTTCCCATGTCACTGTTTCCAGGAGCACAGGCAAAGCCTGAGCTGGAAGGAGCTGGGGCTTTGTGGGGGGACAGGAAGGAGGCTGTCCTGGCCCCGGGGCAGGAAATGGGGGCAGGGAGAGTCTGGGGACTCCTCTGTGGGACTAGAACTTGAACCACTGCTGGGGTCCAGAGAAGAGACTCAAAGTTCAGGGCATGAGATTGAAGTATGTGTCCTGGGGTCCACAGTCCCTGCTCCTGACCCCTTTGCTAGGGTGTAGATACTAACTTTTCTAAAAGCTTAGACCCGGGAGAAAAGAAGCAACCGGTGGAGTTACTTTATAAGACACAGCTATATATAAATAATGTCAAAGGACATAAATTATGATGATGTGTGTGATACAGCAAATCCTAACAATGGGATTTTCAAAGTTAATCCAATTTCCAAATAATTTGATTATAGCAATAACTGTCTATCTATTGCCTTCTTAAACCCTAAGTCAATAGGAACGTCCTGCTTCCTCTATAAATCCCATATTTCCCCCAGTCCTGGAACCTCTAGGGTGGGGCTCACTTTCCTGCATGCTTCTCTCAGTTCATATCAAATGATACTACTGATCCCAACCTAATCAATGCAATGCGTATCACCTCAGCATGCCTCTCTTTAGACTGTGTCCGGAGACACCAGGCGTGGAACGTCTACCCTTCAGCATCACTACTCGGGTGAGACCTTTCCTTTCTCATAGGACTCCTTAATTCCATTTTGGCTGGCACTTCCTAACAAAGCCCCAAAACCTAGATATAGACCAGGTCCCATGAGACAGGGCATATTTACACATGTATCCATAAATTAGGGCAAAATATAGACCTGAAAGCAAAAGTGCACAATAGTCTGCAGTGAGTCAATAAATGAAGCAAGCAAGTAGAAAGACCTAAAAAGACACCATAATGTTCCTAATGAAATAGTTTCTGCTTAGACACAGATACTCTCTTTACCTACTTCCTATTACACTTACCTCGGTCACTCCAAAGCAAACCTTATCAAAGCAAGGACTACAAAAGCTGAATAAGGGCAAGAGACTGGCATACTTTAATGCTGACTCTTTAGTCACTATCAGGCCACCCCATCAGCTAGGGCCCTAGTTGGGAAGTCCTGGGATTCCCACACAGACATGATGGGCCTAGACCTCGAATAGATCCCTCTCTCTATTGTCACTGCTCATCTCCATCAGGAACAATACAATAGACCCCTTTGTGGGCCCCATAGAACCTTGCCCTCAATGTGGATCAACACTGGAAGAGAATGTTCCATCCTCCTAAGGGAGGCTGGATAACATACTGTGTCTACCACCTGTGGTAGATGGGTCCTGAAATTGGGGCAGCTTGGAATGTTCCTACTTATGACCACAGACCTACAGGGATGCAGAGGTTACATAGGCTCCTATGCTGAATATGGGCCCCAGATCAGATCAAATCCATGGGGTCTATAGTCAACAATACTTATACACCTTTCCCATATTTGGGAGCTACTTTCTTCCCTGATCCAGCTTTCTACCCCCTTTTCCAGCCATGACATCATCTCTGCAGACAATAACTTGGGTCCACCTGCATGTTAGCTGTCAGGCTTAGGAAAAAACTAGTATAGTCATGGGCCCTTTGGAATATAACTAAAATAGACCTACTAGTTATCTTCAAAACGGAGACCCCAAGTCTTCATCTGCACTATTCCAGCCTTTAGGTTCATGATCAGTCAACAATTTGTTTGACTTTATATGTTAACTTTTTTTTCAGCCACCAGGATCCAGATGCTACCATAATGCCAACCGGACTTCCCTGGTTGACCCCACCAGTATGTCTGGGAGCCCTGCTTCCCCAGACCCCTGCCCCACTAGGGAAAGATAGAGACAGGCTGGGATTATGGATTGACCTGCCAATGCCCATGTTCAGTGGGGAAGCAATTACAGAAACCAGACCTTCCACCTTCTGAACCCCATAATGACCCTGGGTCCATACTCCCAGAAGGATAAAGAATAGGAAAGCTGTCAAGGAAGGGGATGGGATACAGAGTTCTGGTGGTGGGAATTGTGTGGAGTTGTACCCCTCTTATCCTGTGGTTTTTGTCAGTGTTTCCCTTTTATAAATAAAAACATTTTTTAAAAAGAAGATACTAACAGGGGTCAGTGGTCGTGAACCTAGTAGAGAGTGCTCCTTACCATGAGCAAAAACCTGGGTTCGAGCCCCCGTCTCTACCTTCAGGGGGAAGTTTTATGAGTGGTGAAGCAGTGCTGCAGGTGTCTGCCTCTCTTTTCTTTTCCTCTGTTTCTATAAGGGAGGGGGGAAAGGCCCCCAGGAGTGGTGAAGTCATTGTACAAGCACAGAGCCCCAACAATAACCCTGGAGAGAAAGATAAGGAGAGAGAGAGAGAGAGAGAGAGAGAGAGAGAGAGAGAGAGAGAGAGCTGATACACAGCAGAGAGTGGTGTTAATTTTCTAACTGAAAGAGATAAAAGCATGTCTCCATCGTTTTTTTTTGTGGTGTCAGGGATTGAATCCAGGGCTTTTTGCATGCCCCGCCTGTTAAGTCACCTCCTTGGCTCCAGATGGCAATATTTGTTTACTTTAGGTGGTGCCACATACATACCTGATACAGCAGACCAGCCTCCCTGGCCCAATTTTCTATTCTTTCTTTTTTTTTTTATGTTTGATTCTTTTTAAAATTTATTTTATTTATTTTCCCTTTTGTTGCCCCTGTTGTTTTTCATTATTGTTGTTGTAGTTATTATTGTTGTTGTTACTGATGTCATTGTTGTTGGATAGGACAGAGAGAAATGGAGAGAGGAGGGGAAGACAGAAAGGGGGAGAGAAAGATAGACACCTGCAGACCTGCTTCACCACCTGTGAAGTGACTCCCCTGCAGGTGGGGAGCCAGGGGCTCGAACCAGGATCCTTACGCCAGTCCTTGCGCTACCACCCAACTCCCTATTCTTTCTTTTTTTGAGAGAGAGAGACAGCAGAAGAGGAGAGAGAAGAAAGATAATTTAGCATCATACCATCATCCATAGAGCGCTCTTGGTTCTGTCCATAGGGTTGAGAAAGGAGAGACACAGCCCTGCTCCACCATCCATGGAGCTCTCTGGGTGCTGTCCATGGTGCTGAGAGAAGAGAGACCCCACAGCCCTGCTCCACCATCCATGGAGCTCCCTGGGTGCTGTCCATGGTGCTGAGAGAAGAGAGACACCACAGCCCTGCTCTACCATCCATGGAGCTCCCTGGGTGCTGTCCATGGTGCTGAGAGAAAAGAGACCCCACAGCTCTGCTCCACCATTCACGGAGCTCTCTGGGTGCTGTCCATGGTGCTGAGAGAAGAGAGACACCACAGCTCTGCTCCGCCATCCATGGAGCTCTCCTAGAAGCCACCACTGCCTGACAGCTTTGCATGCCCACTGGGAACATCCCTCTGACCTGTATTCCCACTAGGCTTGAGAGTCATTCATTTCTTTACCCTGTGATTCATTCTCTTTCATCTTGCTTTCCAAACTCCAGCATCATAACAGGTTCTTTGTTTTGCAGTGAAGCTGGCTTCTGCCTCCTCTGTGGGGGCTGTGAATATACCATCTACCATTTGCAGAAGGTTTGTTTACAAAGACCTGGCCTCTGGTGACGGCCCTCTTACCAGGACCAGTATTTAAAAACAATTATTTATTTGCTTTATTTTATTTAATATACAACAAGGAGCTGAGAGAGAGAGAGAGAGAGAGAGAGAGAGACCTACAACCCTGCTTCACCACTTGTGAAGCTTCCCTCTGAGACTGGGGATTTGAACCTGGGTCCTTGTGCAAGTAACATGCGAGCTCTACAGGGCATGCCTCCATGCCCCCCCCCCCTTTATTCATTTAGTTTTAACAAATTGAAAGGAAACCTAGGTTCAGCCCTGGTGGGCAGTCTTACCTCACCTCACCCTCAACAGAGCAGGAGTTTCCTTTTACCAAAGCTGGTCATTAGAAAAAGGTCCTTAGAGGTGGCCTGCAGTTTATTTTCCAAGTTTGGATCAGAGCCTAATGGCTCAAGAGAGCTTTGGAGCTCTTGCTCTGTTTTGATCCACTTCCTTTGATATCCTGGTCTCAGCCAAGGTGGAAAGGACATGTCACCTCTCTGTGTCTGTCTCCCTGTGAATGTCCCCGGGCTGTGACTGAAGCCCATGGTACGGTCCTGGCTGCTTCTTCTCCAGTGTGTGTCTGGGATCTCTGCATACAAACAGGTGCTCTATCAGGCTGAGCTATCTCCCTGTGCACACAGTGCCAGGGATTGAACCCAGGACCACACACATGCAAGTCCTGTGCTCTACAAATGAGGCATCCTCTGGGCCCTAGTGCTCTGGGTTTCAAGAGGGAGGAGGACAGCCCAGGAGGTGTTGCAATGGATAAAGCACTGGACCCTCAAGAAGCATGAGGTGCTGAGTTTGATCCCTGGCATTGCATCTCCCAGAGTGATGCTCTGGTTCTCCCTCTCTCTTTCCCTCTGTTCTTCCTTCCCTCTCCCCTCTTTCATTAATAAGTAAACTAAAGTAACTCTTCAAGAGAGAGGGGAAAGAAAGAAGGTCACGTGGTGTAGGCTGCTTGTGAAATGTGGGGGGTGTTCTCCCCCCTAGAGATTTTCAAATCATAATGTGCCTGTGACTTGGAACCTCCTGGAGTTCTTGTTCAAATGCAGATTCCTGCCCAACTGGTTTGGGGTGGGGTGGGGAGTTTAGCCTTTTATCCTGCTTCCAGCTGCTGCTTCTTTAAGGTCCACATCTAGGAAAGGAAGGACTAAGGGCGTGGCTACATTATTTTGTTTGTTTTGCTACTGGGGATTTTTTTATTTAAAAAAATTTTTTTTATTACCGCCAGGGTTATCCCTGTAGCTTCGTGCCTACGCGATGAATCTACTGTTCCTGGCAGCATTTTTCCTTCCTTCCTTCCTTCCTCCCTTCCTTCCTTTCTCTCTCTCTCTCTCTCTTTCTTTTTTTCATTTATTTATGAGAAAGATAGGAGGAAAGAGAAAGAATCAGACATCACTCTGGCACACGTGCTGCCAGGGATAGAACTCGAGACCTTATGCTTGAGAGTCCAAAGCTTTACCACTGTGCCACCTCCCAGACCACTCTCTCTCTCTTTCTCTCTTTCTCTCTTTCTCTCTTTCTTTCTTTCTTTCTTTCTTTCTTTCTTTCTTTCTTTCTTTCTTTCTTTCTCTTTCTTCCTTCCTTCCTTTCTTCCTTCCTTTCTTTCTCTCCCTCTCTTTCTTTTTTTTTTTCTTTTTTTTTTTTTACCAGAGCACTGCTCAGCTCTGGCTCATGGTGGTGTGGGGGAATTGAACCTGGGACTTTGGAGCCTCAGGCATGAGAGTCTGTTTGCATAACCATTATGCTGTCTCCCCTCCACTTTCTTTCTTTCTTTCTTCCTTTCCTTTCTTCTTTCTTTCTTCCTTTCTCTCATTCCCTTACTTATTTCCTTCCTCCTTTCTTTCCTTCCTCTCTCTCTTTCCCTTCTTTCTTTCATAGTTTGCTTTTTTCTTCCCTACTTTTCTTCCCTTCCCTTCCTTCCTTCTTTCTTTCCTTTCTGTCTTTCCCTTCCTTTATTTCCTCCCATCTTTCTTTCCTCCCTTCATTCTTCCCTTCTTCCTTTTATTTGATAGGACAAAGAGAAATTGAGAGGGGAGGGGGGACATAAAGAGGGAGAGAGATGGAGAGACACCTGCTGTGCTGCCTCATCACTTATGAAGCATCCCCCCTGCAGGTGGGGAACAGGTCCAGTACTAGTGCCTTGAGATTACATTTTATGTTAGGATTTGTACTTTATTTTTTTATTTTTAGGACATTTGTTGTTTGTTGACACAACAGAGTATGTTGCCAAGCATGGTTTTTTTTTTTTTTTTTTTTTTTTTAATTTGGATGGACACTTTTTTTGAGATTCTGTTCTCCGTTACTTTTGGGTGTTAATTTCTCTCTTTCATTGGGTGGTATTTTAGTGAATAGTCAGTGATGACAGTAGTATATTTGGGACTGAAAAAACAAAAATGTCAGGGCCAAGTGGGAGCTCACTTTATAGAGGATACACATTACCATGCACTATGACCCCTGGTCCTCACCTGCAGGAGAGAAGCTTTGCAGATTGTAGGTCATGCTGCAGGTGTCTTTCCTCTTTCTCTCTCTCTGTCTTTCACTTCTATCAAATTATAAATGAAAAATAAAGGGAAGGAAAAGGAGGGATAGAAGAAATAGTATAATGGCTGTGTAAACAGACTTTTATATCTGAGAATTCAGAATTCCAGGTTCAAAATATCCCTTACCACCCACCATAAGCCAGAGCTGAGAAGTACTCTGGAGAAAAGAAAACGAAAAAAGAGGGAAACATGGCTACCAGGAATAGTGTAGGCACTGAGCCTCAGTGATAACGCTGGTTGTAAAAAACAATCAAACAGCAACAGAAACCAAGACAAAAAATCTCCTTTACATGTTAAATAATAAATGTGATTCTTTTCAAAGCTGGGCTGTCCAGCAGCTCAAGCCAAGCTGTAAAACCGTTTGGGTTGGACAAGTGAAGGGACCAGAGGTTGGGTCAGCTTTAATGATCTGAGGGGAAGGGTACTTGGAAAAGCTAGGTCTCTGGCGGCTGGGGAAGCCAGGAGTAGAAAAAGAACATTATGGGCTTTTTATATGGCCTAGGGGTACCATGAGGCCACAGATGATTTTTCTGATTTTACCCTTTGCCAAATGAAAAGTAAGAAGCAAAGGAATCAGGACAGAGCTCACAGGTGCCTAAGGACCACTGCTTCTCACAGATCAACTCCAAACAGGCAGGTAAAGAATTCTCTCTGCTACAGTAGAGAAACAAAACAGCCTCTAAAGACCACAGAGGTCAGCATGCCTTCCTTTCTCAAAGCACAAGAGCTAAGTCTAACTTCAAAGACCAAATTCTTCCAGGAATGATGAAGCAGGGTAACAAAACCAAAACATCACTACAGCTTCCTATGCTCGAGGCTGTGGCAGATATCATTTATTGATCACAGCAGATCTTTCCAGGGAATTGAATGACATCCTACCTTCCTTCTTCACAATGTGTGGCTGATAGACAACATTAGATCAGAATTGGCTTGTGAGCTAAGCCAGTTAGGAGGTACCTAGTCTGGTGGGGAGAAGTATAGTCTTTGGACTGGGGAGATAGCACAGTGGTCATGTATAGGACTCATATGTGAGAGGTTCTAGGTTCAATTCCTGCCACCACCAATAACCAGAGTCAAAGTATTTTGTAAAGAGAAAAAATTGGTGGTGGGTACAATGTGGAACTATACTCCTGTAAACCATTATTAACCTACTAAAATATGTAAACATATTATATATATATATATATACATATATATATACATATATATATATATATGTGCTGGGCTAGCGTGGGGGTGCCTCTTCCAGGGCACATACTCTCTGTGTTGGAGAGAACACAACCAGAGCCAGCCTGGGCTGCTACTCACTCAGCGATGCGAGAAAGATGACTTATGAACAAAGCTTGTGGCAGTGAGGCAATGCAATATCTTTATTGATCAGAGAGCCAAGGCTTTTAAAGGGTAGACCCTGAAGTGGAAAATCGGAAATGGAAATGGCTAGGAAAGGGGCAGAGAAAGGCAAAAGGGTCTGGAAAGGTAGGAACTTCCTTAGCAACTGTTGCAAGTGTCTTAACTGGTAGGATTAATAATACCCTGCAGGCAGGGAGGGTCTTGGGGGTAGAAAGAAGATAGATCAAAGGAATGGAATGGGTGGGGATCTTTCAGGCAAAACAATGATTATGTAGATAGGCCATAGTATCAGGAATGCAGGGTATAGCAGGGGGAGCTGGCTTAATGTTTTAAGTAATGCCAGGCTCCTGGAGGCAGAAAAATGCAGGGTGCTTTGTGAGGCTTCTCACAATTTCCCGACATATGTGCATATGACACCAAATCAGAGCTCAGTCATTTAAGTTTTCAGAAGGCAAGTTTTCATACTTTCTGAGTGCAGATATTAATGTACCTGTTTCCTTGTATTGCTACATCAATTGCCACATCTAGAGGAGATGGGACAGGGCAAGTAGTAAGTACTCAGCAAATACTCAATTTTGTTTTTCCACAATAAAAAGTTAAAGATTATTTGCCACTGACACCAAGAGAAAAAATTATTTTAAGATGTATCATGATCTTGGACTGAAGATATATTCAACAGAAATATATTTATAAACTGCTATGTGCTAGACAATTTTTTTAAATTCTGGGACTCTGTGACTGGCAAAACAAGCAAGGCACTAGTTTTTTCTGGAAGAGATTGTATATGTGTATTTTATACTTAAGTTGGTATCCTTTGAAATATAATGATATGTCAGCAATTTATTAATTAATTTGTATTGTGCTATTTTATTTTTCTCTCCTCTCTCAGGGTCCTGATGGAATTGGGTTTCAGAGCCCTCCAGTCATCTTCCCCTAATATTTCTTCCCCTCAGTCGCTTCACAGTCGGTGAAGCAGGTCTGCAGGTGTCTGTCTTTCTCTCCCCTTCTCTGTCTTCCCCTCCCCTCTCCATTTTTCTCTGTCCTATCCAACAATGACGACATCAACAACAACAACAACAAGAATAAAACAACAAAGGCCACAAAAGGGAATAAATAAGTAAATAAAATTTAAAATATATATATTTCTCCCCCTCTGGGAGTATAAATAAAAATTATTTTGGGGGTGCAGAAGGTGGGAGTTCTAGCTTCTGTAATTGCTTTTCCACTGGGCATGGGTATTGGTATTCAATTCATACCATCAGTCTGTTTCTATCTTTTTTTAAAATGATTTATTTACTTTTTAATATTTATTTATTTTTCCCTTTTGTTTCCCTTGTTGTTTTATTGTTGTAGTTATTATTGTTGTTGTTGTTGATGTCATCATTGTTGGATAGGACAGAGAGAAATGGAGAGAGGAGGGGAAGACAGAGAAGGAGGAAAGACACCTGCAGACCTGCTTCACTGCCTGTGAAGCGACTCCCCTGCAGGTGGAGAGCCCAGGGCTTGAACTGGGATCTTTACACCGGGCCTTGTGCTTTGCATCACATGTGCTTAACCTGCCATGCTACTGCCCGACTTCCTGTCTGTTTCTATCTTTCCTTAATGCGATAGGGCTCTGGAGAGGTGAGGTTCCAGAACACATTGATGAAGTTGTCCACCCAGGGAGTTCTGGATGGAGTAGCATCTCTGACTTGATGTCTGTGGCTTAGTGAATTTCTGAAGAGATCCTAATTGTATTTCACTGAGTTTTCAGGTGATTTATTGTTTTTTTTTTCTAGTAGCAAAGGATAGCTCTCTGAAAGGATTCTTACTCCACAGCCACACTTCCACAGGTTCTTCCTCATCTTCCTCCTCCTCCTCTTCCTCCTCCTCATCGCCCACCTCCTCCTTTTTCTTATTTTTCCTGTAGCTTCCTTATTTAGTTAACTAATGATAGGCATTTAGGTTTCTTCCACTCTGTTGTGAATAATGCAGCTATGAACATAGGGGTGCATATGTTTCTTTGGATTAGTGTTTTCATGTTTTTTTGACAAATGCCTAAGAATGATACTGTTAGATAATAAGGTATTGGCATTTTTATTTTAAAGACCCTTCATACTGTTTTCCACAGGGCTGCTCCAGTCTGCATTCCCTACAACAGTGTAATAGAGTTTCTTTGTCTCCACATCCTTGCCAAACACTTGTAAATTCCTGTTTTGTGGATGAAAATAACATTACATATTTAACCCATAATTTTATACCCAGCCAATCTATCAGTAAAATGTTGATGGAATGAACTAAGACAGAACAAAACAAAATATTTAGGTGAGTTGGGGTCAGGTGGTGGCTCACCCAGTTAAGTACACATGTTATCATGTGCAAGGACTCAGGTTCAAGCCCTGGTCTCCAGTTGCAGGGAGAAGTTTCATAAATGGTGGAGCAGTTTAGGTATCTCTCCTGTCTCTCTCTTCCTTTTACTCCCATGTCTATGACAAAAAAGAAGGGAGGGAGGAAGAAAATTAGGCGTGTTTATTAAAGAATAAGACTGAGCACTAGAGCCCAGGAGGAATTTGAACCCAGGGGCAGTCCTCATATTTTTCTTAGAGAACTGGTTCAAAGATTGGGCTGTGGTGTGGGGATTTTATATACTGTGCACACATGAGGGGGAAGTTACAGTAACTATTTCTAGGAAATCTGCAAAGGAGAGTAAGTCAGACAGCAATGTGTCTCCTAGCCTTGTGTGATCCAGTGCAACCAAGATGTCTTTGGTGTTGTCACGGCAACCAAGCATGGCCATTAAAATGTTTTTCTATCTACGCAGCTAACCCCCTTCACTGCTCATCTGCACATCCTGATGGCTGATGAAAAACTTGTCTCAGGTCACGGTGCCCCAGCTCCTTCAGAATCAGGAGATGTAGCCTCTTCATAGAAATACAACCCACTTAGTTCTAGCTTTTGGCTCACATGTGTATCCAAGGAAAACAGCAACTTCAAACTGATTTCCCTGATAATTTATGGCTCCCTTAGATACAATATATTCAGATTTATTGAAGTCTGAAAAAATACACTGGGAAAATAAACTGCTTAATGTTAAAGGATAATTTAAATAAAAAATATTTATGTTATTTATTTCATATGAGCTGAAGAGCTTCACATGAGAGAGGGAAAGAGATAGAAATAGGTAGGTAGATAGATAGATTGATGTAGAGACAGTGGGGGGAGAGAGAATCCAGAGTACCACTCTGGTATATGCTAATCCAGGGATCAAATGAAGAGCTTCAGACATGCAAGTCCATGTGCTCTACTAGTTGAGCTGACCTCCCAGCCCAAAGAATAATCTCAATAGTTTTTATGTAGTTGTTGAGACTCCACCACTCCTGCCTGAGTTTTTCAGATTAGAGAGAGAGAGAGAAAGAGAGAGACAGAACAAAAGAGGGGAAGGCACAAAAGCTTTCTCCAATGCAGTGGATGCTAAGCTCAAACCTCGCAAAGCTAGTGCATTACCCAGGTGAGTTATCTTGCCAGCCCAATTGTAATTTTTTAAAAGTAAAATTACGGTGTCAATACAATTATAAAAATGAACATGTAATAAATAGTTCATTACCTTTAACTCATCATCAGTGGCAGAACTAGTACGATAATACATTTAAAGATGTCAAACAAGCACAAACCTATATGAAACAAAGAAATTATGAGGTAAGTTTACAAACAGATATGAAACTCTGTGTGTGCACATATGTGTGGTGGGAGAGGAACAAGGGTCATTTAATTATTTTTTTCTAGATAAGAATGAGTTCTTATTGCTGTCAGAGATCGACAGTTTGAAGTTTTAGGAAGTTCAAAGGCATAGAGCTGCCAAAGAATGAATGGAAATCAGAAAACTGTAAAGTAATACAGTTCTCACCCTCCTAAGCACATTTTAATTTTTTTATATCCACTTCCTTTTAATTTTAATTTTAATTTATTTAATAAACATGAGACTTCTTTTTATTAGTGATTTAATATGGTTAACAAGATTGTAGGATAAGAGGGGTACAATTCCACACAGTTCCCACCACCAGAGTTCTGTATCCCATCCCATCCATTGGAAACTTCTCTATTCTTTTTGTTGTTGTTGTTTCCCTGTTGTTTTTATCATTGTTGTGGTTATTATTATCATTGTTATTGATGTTGTTATTGCCAGATAGGACAGAGAGAAGTAGAGAGAGGAGGGGAAGAAAGAGGGAGAGAGAAAGACAGACACCTGCAGACCAGCTTCGCCACCTGTGAAGTGACTCCCCTGCAGGTGGGGAGCTGGGGGGCTCAAACCGGGATCCTTATGCTGGTTCTTGTGCTTTGCATCATGTGTGCTCAACCCGCTGCACTACTGCCCGACTCCCAAAACTTCCCTATTTTTTATCGCTCTAGGAATATGGACCAAAATTCTTTATGGGGTGCAGAAGGTGGAAGGTCTGGCTTCTGTAATTGCTTCTCAGCTGAGCATGGTTGTTGATAGTTCTATCCATACCCCTAGCCTGTTTCTATCTTTCCCTACTGGGGTAGGGCTCTGGGGAGGTGAGATTCCAGGACAGACTGGTGAGATCATCAGTCTAGGAAAGTCAGGATGGTGTCATGGTAGCATCTGCAACTTGATGACTGATAGGCAGTAAGATATAAAGCAAAACAAATTGTTCCATAATCAGGAACCTAAAGGTAAGAACAGAGTAGATGGAACTAAGGGTCTTCGTATGGGAAGAAGCTAGAAAGTCTACTTCAGGTATATTCCAAGGGGCCCATGACTTTACTAATTTTTGCCTGAGCCCAACAGCTAACATGCAGGTGGTATAAAAGTATTGCCTGGAAAGATGGTGTCAAGGTTGAGAATAGAACTAGAAAGCTGGATCACAGCAGAAAGTATCTCTCAAATATGAAGAAAGTATATAAATACTGTAAACCCCATTGATCTGTTTATATTCATCACAGGAGCTTGTGTAACCTCTGCATCCCGGTAAGTCTGAACTCACATTCCATGGTCAGAGATAAGAGCATTCTAGGCTGCACTCATTTCAGAACCAGTCTTCCTCAAGTGGCAGAGCAGGATGACACAGCCTCCCTTTGGAGAGCGGGGAAATGCCTACCATTGCTGTTCTACAGTGAAGACAAGGTCCTGGAGAGGACCACAAGAAGGCTTACGATGATGTTCCTGATGATAGTGACCAGTGATGGTGGAGAAAGGGATTTATTAGAGGTCTAGGTTCATCATATCTATGTGTGAATCCATGAATTCCCCAGATAATGAGACTACATACAGAGACTTTCTCACACGTGACAGAGAGAATGAGAAAGAGAAGCCAGAGCACCACTCTTAATACATACGATGCTGGGGATCAAACTGAGAACACCAACTGACTTCCTGTTCAGGGTTTGAGAACTCACTGCATTCCCCACTGTGGAAGTTGTATAGCACAAGGGCCCACCTGCCCAAGTGACACTACTAGAGAATAGGCTTCACCAAAGAGAATGACAAAAGTAGGGAGAGAGAGAGAGAGAGAAAGAGAGAGAGAGAGAGGGAGAGAAAGAGAGAGAGAGAGAGAGAGAGAGAGAGAGGAAACAAGGAGCAGTAGATTGTGCAGGCACCAAAGTCCAGGAATAAGTTTGGTGGCAATTTTTAAAAATAATGTAAAAGCTAAAGAATGGAAGCTAGGCAGTGATACACCTGGTTGAATTCACACATTATGGTGTGAAAGGACAAAGGTTCAAGCCCCTGGTCCCCACCTGCGGGAAGGAAACTTTATGAACAGTGAAGCAGTGCTACAGGTGTCTCTCTTTTACCCTTTCTCTCTCCCCTGTCCCTCTCAACTTCTTTCTGTCTCTATCCTAAATTGTTGTGACCCCCAACAGGAGTTTGGGACTATTAGCATACGAATGATGGCAGCTTGAGGTAGGACACACAGAGAAGGGAATATATAAAAGCACGGACTTGCAACAGCTGGCTCTTTTTCGCTGCTGCTTCATCTTGGCAGATGAAGGTATACACCATGGCTACTTCTGGGAACTGAACACGTGTGGCTCTGCTAGCCTGTAAAGTTTTAAGACCCCTCTACATCTGTGATCAACCTATACCTCAGCTGATAATTGTTTATCTTATGGGACTAAACTTTTGATAACTATACTCAGATTTTATGGACCTAGTGTACACTTAACCCTTGATGATAATTGCTTATTTTGGCTTTTACCTGTTTCACCCTAATAAACCTTGTATTGTTTAAACCCATTCCCAGCACCCCACTGTGAATCCTTTTATGTGCTACAGCTCCCCAAACCCTTTTTAAGTTAAAGTTACAACATAAATAAATAAATAAATATTTTAAAAAAGATAAGTAACAAAAGCTTAAGAATGTACACACGGGAGTCGGGTGGTAGCGCAGCAGGTTAAGTGCAGGTGGTACAAAGCACAAGGACTGGTGCAAGGACCCGTGCAAGGACTGGCCTAAGGATCCGGGTTCAAGCCCCCGACTCTCCACCTGCAGGGGAGTCACTTTGCAGGCGGTGAAGCAGGTCTGTAGGTGTCTATCTTTCTCTCACCCTCTCTGTCTTCCCCTCCTCTCTCCATTTCTCTCTGTCCTATCCAACAAGGACAGCATCAATAACAACAGCAATAATAACTACAACAGTAAAACAACAAGGGCAACAAAAGGGAATAAATAAATTTTGAAAAAGAATCTACATGTAGTCCGGGAAGTGGCACAGTGGATAAAGCACTGGACTCTTAGGAGTGAGCTCGCGAGTTCAATCCCTGGCAGCACATGTACCAGAGTGATGTTTGGTTCTTCTTCTGTCTCCTCCTCTTTCTCATGAATAAATAAATAAAATCTTAAAAAAAAAGAATGTACACACATACTACACATACATACATATGCTTATCCATGCATCAGTTTACTACAAATAAATTAGAAAAATGGGCCTGGTAGTGCTGTGTTCTGTAGAGTGCACATATTAGCATGTATAAGGACCCAGGTTCAGGCTCCCAGTCCCTTCCTGCATGTGTGAAGCTTCACAAACAGTGAAGCAGTGCTGCAGGTCTCTCTCTCTCTCTCTCTCCCTCTCCCTCTCCCTCTCCCTCTCCCTCTCCCTCTCCCTCTCCCTCTCCCTCTCCCTCTCCCTCTCCCTCTCCCTCTCCCTCTCCCTCTTCTCCTTTGCCTTTCTTTTTAAATTTCACTCTGCCTCTACTGGTATCCTTGAATTGTTTGATCTTTCTGCTATTGAGTTGTATGAGTTCTTTATAATTTATATTAATCTCTTCTTGGTATTTATAAATTGCAAATATTTTCTATTACAAGGGGCGCTGCCTATTCACTTCGCTGATCATTTTCTTGGCTGTGTGGCAGTGCTTTGGTTTAGGGAGTTTGACTTGTTTATTTTAGCTTTAGGTGTTATAGCAGAAAAAATCAGCACCAAGGCCCAAGGAAACTTTTAAAAGAAGTTTTTTTTTTTAATTGTGTAAAATACATATTGTAACATAAATTAACTCTTACATAAGTGTACAGTTCATAGTGGTAAGTACATTCACATTGTTGTAAAAACAATCTCCAGAACCCTTTGCCATGCAAATCTGAAACTATACCCATTAGGCAAGTCTCTTTCTCTCTCTTTTTCTCTCTCTTTTTCTCTCTCTCACCCCTGTCCCTGGCAATCGCCATTCTAAGCACTTTATACTGCTGATGTGCCCCGTGACAACCTCTGTGTGATTAGCTTATTTCACTTAGTAAGATATTCTTGAAGTTAATTTATGTTGTAATAGTATCAGAATAATAAACTATCTCTGGAGAAAAAAATAGTATCAGAATTACCCTTTTTTTGAGACTGCTTCTTTGTATTTTCAGTGAGATAAAAGAAAAGGAACGTATGAAAGATTAAAACAAACAAATTCTTAGAAGGAAATATCCAAAGATGTTTCTTGTCTATCTGAGTCAGGATGGAATTATAAAAAACCATGAATAGCCAAAGGTCTTCTGAGGAAAAAGAAGAAAAATGGAGGCATCACAATTCTTGACTTCAGTTTGTACTACAAAGCAATAGTAGTTAAAACAGTGTGGTATTGGAACAGAAATGGACACATGAATGGAACAGGATAGAGCCCGGAATTAAACCCACACATATATAGGCACTTTATATATGATAAAGGGGCCAAGAAGGGCCAATGGAGAAGAGTCTTTTTAACAAATGATGTTGGATAAACTGGACAGCCACATGCAGAAAAATGAAACTAGACCACCACCTAACACCATGCACCAGAATTAACTCTAAATGGATCAAAGATAAGGATGTTAGACCTGAAACTATAAGGTATATAGAAGAATACGTTGGTGAAACATTTCAGGACCTTAATATTAAAGATGTATTTGGAGACTCCACCCCATGGACAAGGGAAATAAAACCAAAAATGAATAAATGGGACTATATCAGATTGAAAAGCTTCTAACTGGGTCAGACAATTGTGCTAGTTGAACTTTTCTTTCTTATATTCACATTTGTTCATACTGTGAGTGAGTTAAACACTAAAAGTAAACATTATCAGGAGAAAGCATGACCGTGTGCTCTCCTGCCCCGCCCCTCCGCCTTTTGGGAAGCCCTTGACTTGGCACCTTGTGATGGAGCTTGGTTCACCAGACTCCAGAGATGGGTCTGGGGTGCTGAGGCACAAGGCTGGGCATGTAAGTATGGCTCATGGGGTCGGGTCTTGGGGGGGTGTCTTTCTAGAATGGCGTTCTGTAAGCTCACTACCATCACTGCCCGCAGGCCTGCCTTCTGTGGGACTCAGATCACTGAGATTTCTCTGCTCTGCTTTGCTCTGCCCTGCCCTCCCAACCTGGACAGGAGGTGACCTCGGGGGTGGGGAAGGGGTCATCCAGGACCACCTAAGTATGGGGGCTGGACTCACACACCCTCCTCCTCCCAACACTGTTGTTAAAATTCGTAAGCTCTAGCCGGCCGGTTTAGCTTCACGGTGGGTAACAGAGACGCGGAGACAACGGCTGGGCAGGGCAGCTGTATTTCTTTATTCAGGAACAACGATTCACAAACTAAGACAAACTAATCACCAAACAGAACTCTGCTGTCTCTTTGCGGCGGCACAAGCACTCCCTCTTACTCTGTGTCTTGGGAACTCTCCAACTCTGGAACTCTGGAACTCTCGTACTGGGGAACCCTCTGAAACTCTGGCACTCTCGAACTCAGGAACCCAGGAACTCTGTCACTCTGGAACTCTGGCACTCAGGAACTCTCCAACTCTCGCACTCCCGAACTCTCGCAGGGTCCCTTGGGGCGGGGCCAAGCGGGCCCGCGAAATTAGCAGGACTGATCCAATTCTCTTGGCGGGGGAGGGCTAGAACAAACCAATGTAAAGCATACGACACAACACAGTCAGAAGGAAGGAGCTTGACTCTGTCAGACATATGGATGTTTAAGTCCACTGGGCAGAACAGGTGACCAATAGCTTCAGGAAAGGAAGAATGATGTCAAGGGATCCTTTTTCAGTGGGTTTTTTTTCATTTAATTTCATGTTATTTTATAAGACAGAAAGAAATTGAGAGGGGAGGGAAGAGAGAGAGATAATTGCAGCCTTGCTTCACTACTTGGTGAAGCTTCCCCCTGGAGTCCTTGCTCATGGTAACATGTTGTTAAAATTCGGAGGCTCTAGCTGGCCGGGCTAGCTTCACGGGCGGGTAACAGAGACTCAAGGACACACGGCTGAGCAGGGAAGCTGTATTTCTTTATTCAAGAACAACGATTCATAAACTAACCCAAACTAATCACCAAACAGAACTCTATTGCCTCTTTCCCCCCCGCAACGGCGCCAAGCACTCTTGAACTCTGAAACTCTGGAACCCTCTCGGGGTTCTTTGGGGCAGGGCCAAGCGGGCCCACGAAACTAGCAGGACTGATCCAATTTTCTTGGCAGGGAGAGAGTTAGAACAACCCAATGTAAAGCATACAACAGTAACGTGTGCAGTCAACCAGGTGCACCACCACCAGGCCTCTGTGGGTTTTGTTTTTGAACTGAGGTCATAGCGGTTTGCATCACTGCATGTCTTTGACACCTTTTTGAAAGTGAGCTGTCGCATTATGTCCTGGGCGAAAGCGGTGAAACACCTCCACCACTGTCTATTTTAGACCCTCTGCAGTCAACTTCCGGCCCCACATGGGAGCACCATGAACAGCACCCGGAGAAGCCCACAGGTGGTAGAGCAGTGCTTTGGTGTCTGTTTCTGCCTGCCTGTCTTGGTATATAGAATAAGTACTTTTATTTATGGGCTGGGGTTGTCCCACAGCAAAAGACCCTCAGTTCATGCCCTGGCACCACATTAAAACAAATATGAGGGGCTGGGTGGTGGCTCACGTGGTTGAGTGCACACATTACATTGTGCAAGGACCTGGGTTCAAGCCATGCAGTCCCACCTGCTGGAGAAAGCTTCACCAGAGGTGAAGTAGGTCTGCAGGTGTCTCTCTCTCTCTCTCTCTATCTATCTATCTCCCCCTTCCTTCTAGAATTCTCTTTTTCTCTATCCAATACATAAATAAAGAAAATATTATACAAAATGAATGAAAAGAACAGAAAAGAGAGTGGCTTGGTCACCTCTCCCATCAGCCTGGGTCCTGGAGCTCTGAGGGGGCTGCGTCTATGGATGGGAGGAGGGTTAAGTCTGTCCATTGTTGTCCTGGAAAAGGATGACAGAGGACCTAGTGGGGGTTGTATTGTTATGTGGAAAACTGAGAAATGTTATACATGTACAAACTATTGTATTTACTGTCGAATGTAAAATGTTAATCCCCTAATAAAGGAGAAAAAAAAAAAGAAAGAAAAACCAGGAAAAAAAGAAGTCTGTCCATCTGCATCTTTCAGTGCTATGAAACCAGGCTCTGCCCATCACTCGCCCCAGGGTGACCAACGGACATTTGTCTGCGGGAAAATTCTGGGGCCAATCTGGGCAGCAGCAATTCCCCACTTGGGGCATTTTGGGGGAAGTGAACAATGGACTATCCAGGTTTAAGGGATACTAATCACTTCCAGGAGGTGGAGCATAGCATAGAGCCCCAACAGTACTCCCAGGGGACCCCACCACCACCACCAAGGGGCAGGAGTAGAGCAGAGCCCGACTGCAAATGCACTTCAGGCTGCTCTGCGTTCACTGAAGTCCTTCTAGAACCTTCTAGAGCCTTGGCTCCATGGGCAGCTCCACAAAAGGCTCCGAGCATGGGGGAGGAGGCCTCTCCCCCCCCCCCTTTTGTTGCCCCTGTTGTTGTAGCCTTGTTGTGGTCATTATTGTTGTTGTTGATGTCGTTCAATGTTGGATAGGACAGAGAGAAACCGAGAGAGGAGGGCAAGACAGAGAGGGGGAGAGAAAGATAGACACTGCAGACCTGTTTCACCGCCTGTGAAGCGACTCCCCTGCAGGTGGAGAGACGGGGGCTCTTGTGCTTCATGCCACGTGCACTTAACCCACTGCGCTACCAACTGGCCCCCTTTCTTCCTTCCTTTCTTTCTTTCTTTCTTTCTTTCTTTCTTCCTTCCTTCCTTCCTTCCTTCCTTCCTTCCTTCCTTCCTTCCTTCCTTCCTTCCTTCCTTCTTTCTTCTTTCTTTCTTTCTTTCTTTCTTTCTTTCTTTCTTTCTTTCTTTCTGTTAGGGATAGAGATAGAGCAAAAGAAGAGGTCAGGGGATAGCGCAGAGGGTTAAGCGCACATTGCTTGAAGCACAAGGATCGACATAAGAATCCGTAAGAATCCTGGTTCCAGCTCTGGCTCCACACCTGCAGGGGAGTCGCTTCACAAGTGGTGAAGCAGGTCTGCAGGTGTCTATCTTTCTCTCCCCCTCTCTGTCTTCTCCTTCTCTCTCAGTTTCTCTCTGTCCTAACCACCACCACCACCAACAACATCAATGACAATAATAACAATGATGACAACAAGGGCAATAAAATGGGGAGGGAAGACCTCCAGGAGCAGTAGATTTGTGGTACAGGCACTGAGCCCCAGAGATAATCAAATGCAGTGGGGACCACGCTCAAACCTGAGTCTTGTACATGGTAAAGCAGTGCCCTATCTAGGTGAGTGATTTCTCTAGCCCAATTGTTATTTGTTTAGAGGTTCAAGACACCCCAAATTTGCCCAGCAAGAACCCCTTCTGATGTCTTTGAACACTTATGTCTTCCGAAGCAGTTTGATATCCCAGGCTTGAAATCAACTCTTTCTCCCAGGGACAGAAAATACAGTCACCCTCCTCAATGACTCTTATCTAAAGAGTTACTTCCTGACCCTTGTCAGATAAACTCACTAGTGCTTAGTGTTTATTCAGTGCTGCCCACCAAGCAACTTCCATGCCTCACCTCATTTATCTCATGAACTATTTCTTTTCTCTTTTTTTCCTTTCCTTTCCTTTCCTTTCCTTTCCTTTCCTTTCCTTTCCTTTCCTTTCCTTTCCTTTCCTTTCCTTTCCTTTCCTTTCCCTTCCCTTCCCTTCCCTTCCCTTTCCTTTCCTTCCCTTTCCCTTCCTTTCCCTTCCCTTCCCTTCCCTTCCCTTCCCTTCCCTTCCCTTCCCTTCCCTTCCCTTCCCTTCCCTTCCCTTTCCTTTCCTTCCCTTTCCCTTCCTTTCCCTTCCCTTCCCTTCCCTTCCCTTCCCTTCCCTTCCCTTCCCTTCCCTTCCCTTCCCTTCCCTTCCGTTCCCTCCCCTCCCTTCCCTTCCCTTCCCTTCCCTTCCCTTCCCTTCCTTCCCTTCCCTTCCCTTCCTTCCCTTCCCTTCCCTTCCCTTCCCTTCCCTTCCCTTCCCTTCCCTTCCCTTCCCTTCCCTTTCCCTTCCCTTCCCTTCCCTTCCCTTCCCTT